>NC_073253.2:11557500-11888333 GCF_029289425.2 Pan paniscus
AGGCAGAGAGAATGAAGTCTGATCTTAAATTCATACAATTCAGTGTGCTGTCCTTAGTGACAACTCCCTCATTCTGCCTCAAAACAGAGGACTGACACTCTGCTTGCACTGTGCTTCCCTTTTGTGTGTCCCTGCGGGAGCATGCTCATGGTCTCAGTGCAGGGTTCCTCTCCGCAACCTGGGGTTTTTACCAACATCCTAGGGGTGCAGGTTGAAGGGACCTCTGTCTTTCAGAGTGGCCCCCTGAGGTGGCCATGGGCTTAGTTAAATGAGGCTACTTTGCTCAAAGTGTGATCCCAAAGCCTTTTTTTTTTTTCTGAATTACCTTCAGAGTCATTTATCAGTCTCTAAGAACAAGTTAGTTTTACTGCTATAGTAATTCTTTCCACATCCCATACCCAGAAATGTTTCCATCCCTTCTTTCTCTGCTCCTGAATCAGTGATGAAGTGAGGGTAGATCAGGCTATGCCTGTGAGATAATATCCAAACCACAAAGGTAGAGTAGTGTGTGTGTGTGTGTGTGTGTGTGTGTGTGTGTGTGTACACAAGGGAATCGTCACAGGGCGCAATACACAGGGGCACTGGGGGAAGCAACCTGGTAGGAGGAAGCCTTCTATTCTCAGCAGGAGACAGCAAGGCAAGGCCAGCTTTGGAGACTTCTTGTAAAAACATGACAGGGGCCAAGGGGCTGAAGAAAGTTTCGTTTGCTGAACAATGCCTATATTTTAAAATAACCTCTCACTAGTAATAATTTACATCATATTATCTCAGTATCTAAAGGGATCATCTTATGCTCATTTTAACTGGGGCTCATGAAACAATTTTCTATAAGAAAAACTTGGTTTCATAAGAAAATATTAGTCTAATGATGAAAAAAGTATCAATTATAGAAGATTTTCAAGTTCAGCAAAACTTATTACTTTTAAGGGCAAACATGCATTATATTAGACTCATAGTGCTGCCTGTTAAAAGTCCTGCTTTAGTTACTGCATAATTATTTATTGTTATGGGCCGAATGTTGGTGTCCCTGCTCAAATTCATTGTTGAAATCCTAACTCCTAAGGGGATGGTGTGAGAAGATGAGGACTTTGGGAGGTGATTAGGTTATGAGAGTAGACCACTCATGAAGGTAGACAGTGCCCTTATAAAACAGATCCGAGAGAGTTAGCCATTCTCTTTCCACCATGTAAGGACACAGCAAAGACTGCTGTCCCTGAGCCAGTACACTGGCCCTCACCACACAATGAACGTGCTGCTGTCTTGCTCTCAGACTTCCCAGCCTCCAGAACTGTGAAAAATAAATTTATCTTGTTTGTAAGGCACCCAGTTTGTGGCATTTTGTTACAGCAGCCCAACTGGGCTGGGACAGTGTTTTAAATTGTATGCCTAAGTATGGTCAGCCTCTGCTTAGATTATAATTACTTTTTTTTTTTTTTAAAGCAAGCTATCTATTCAATTTGCAAACAGGCTCTTAATATATCACATAGTGATTTAGAAACAAGGCCAGCAAACTTTTTCTGTAAATCACCGGATAGTAAATATTTTAGGCTTTGGAAACGGTCTCTCACAACTAGCCAGCTCTGCTGTTACAGTGCTACAAAAGCAGCCATAGAATAACAAATAGCATGGCAATAAAACTTTATTTACAAAAAAAAAAACAACAACCAAAAACACAGGTTGTGGGCCAGATTTGTCCATCAGTCTGTAGCTTGCCAATCCTGATTCGGGGAAAGTAGTGGGTTCACTTCCCCTAACGTTCCACTAATCACAAACTCAAAATTAGTGATGAACTACACAAAACTTGAAGTCTATTAATTGTTTAAATGTGTTTTGGTTTGATTTTTTATTTTTAAACATAAACTTAGCTTCATTCAGGGTAAAAGTAATCAGAAGCAATGAATACTGATGCAAATCCAGACAACATTTTTAATGGCTTGGACCTTTCCATTCAGATATACCACAGTCTATCTGTATTAGTCCTTTCTCATACTGCTATAAAGAACTACCTGAGACTGGGTAATTTATTAAAAAAGAGGTTTACTCAGCTCACAGTTCCACAGAGTATACAGGAAGCATGGCTGGGGAGGCCTTGGCAGAAGGCGAAGGGGAAGCAGGCACGTCTTACATGGTAGGAGCACGAGGAAGAGGGCAAAAGGGAACGTGGCACACACTTTTAAACAACCAGGTCTTGTGAAAACTCACTCACTGTCATGAGAACAGCAAGGGGGAAATCAAACTTCGTGATCCAATCACCTCTCACCAGTCCTGTCTTCCAATATTGGGGATTAGAATTTGACATGAGATTTGGGCAGGGACACAAATTGAAACCATATCATCAGCCCCCACACAGAGTTCTCAATGGGGCACTGCCTAGTGGAGCTGTGAAAAGAGGGCCACTGTCCTCCAGACCCCAGAATGGTAGATCCACTGATAGCTTGCACTGTGCACCTGGAAAAGTCACAGGCACTCAACGCCAGCCCATGAAAGCAGCTGAGGGGGCTGTACCCTGCAGAGCCACAGGGGCAGAGCTCCCCAAGGCTTTGGGAGCCCACCCCTTGTATCAGTGTGGCCTGCATGTGAGACATGGAGTCAAAGGAGATTATTTTGGAGTTTTAAGATTTAATGCCTCCCCTGCTGGGTTGTAAACTTGAATGGAGACTGTAGCCCTTTTGTTTAGACTGATTTCTCCCTTTTGAAACAGGTGTATTTACCCAACAGCTGTACCTGCACTGGATCTTGGAAGTAACTAACTTGGTTCTGATTTTGCAGGCTCATCCATGGAAAGGACTTGCATTGTCTCAGATGAGACTCTGGACTGCGGACTTTTGCGTAAATACTGAAATGAGTTAAGACTTGGGGGACTGTTGAGAAGGGATGATTGTATTTTGCTATGTGAGAAGGACATGAGATTTGGGAGGGGTTGGGGCAGAATGATATCGTTTGGATTTGTGTCGTTGCTCAAAATCTTGTGTCAAATTGTAATTCACAGTGTTGGAGGAGGGGCTTGCTGGGAGGTGATTGGATCATGGGGGCAGATTTCCCCCCTGCTTCTCTAGTGATAATCATTGAGTTCTCATGTGTGGCATCTTCCCCTTTGCCCTCTTCCTTCTTTTCCTGCCATGTAAGATGTGCCTGCTTCCCCTCTGCCTTCTGCCATTATTGTAAGTTTCCTGGGGCCTCCCCAGCCCTGCTTCCTATACAGCCTGCAGAACTGTGAGCCAATTAACCCTCTTTGCTTTATAAGTTACTCTATCTCAGGTAGTTTTTTTTGTTTGTTTTTTTTAGCAATGACAGAATGGACCAATATACTATCTACATATGTCTTTATTATTTAACAAGTATTTGGTCCCTTCCAGTGGGCTAGGTCCTGGGCTAGGCAGTGGCTAGGGAGAAATAAATAAAAACAGCCTCTCACAGAGTTCCTGCTCATGGGGTCTGACAGCTTTTAGTGTGTTGTTCATTACATCCTCAGTGCTGCGCACAGGCCTGGCACCTAGTAGGTGTTCCAAAAAATCCTTGTTGACTGAGAGAACTGCCATATCCTATTTGACACAATTAAAGTGAGCCCTTATCTTCCCCTCAAACTTAGTTTCTCCCTCTGCCTTCATCACTTCTATTTATAACTCTGTTCTCTAAGGTTTAAAACCCCAAAGTCATCTTTTGTGACAGCTCACAGATCTATCCCTTCACTCCATCCTACACGTTAAAATCACTGTAATCTTCCTGCAACTCAGCTCTGATTCTGTCAATCCTCATTCATAACACCTGGGGAGTTGTCCTTTACCTTCAAAAACAAAGGCCATGCTGTTTCTCAACATGGAAACACCCCGAGGACCCGGATTTACCGACCTCTCCTCTTTCTCTGCCTTTCCCCAGTGGCCTCTCAGTAGATGCCTCTCTCATGTTCCTCCTCCCTGTGAGACATTCACCCTCACACACTCCCCAAGCACTCTCACCTCACACACACATACACTCTCACATACACACTCCCCATACACCCTCACCCCACATGCACTCACACTCCCATGTGCCCTTAACCCACACGTACTTACACTCATACACTCACTCTCCATGCACCCTCACCTCACACGCAATACACTCACACACACTCCCCATACACCCTCACCCCACATGCACTCACACTCCCATGTGCCCTTAACCCACACGTACTTACACTCATACACTCACTCTCCATGCACCCTCACCTCACACGCAATACACTCACACACACTCCCCATACACTCTCACCCCACATGCACTCACACTCCCATGTGCCCTTAACCCACACGTACTTACACTCATACACTCACTCTCCATGCATCCTCACCTCACACGCAATACACTCACACACACTCCCCATACACCCTTACCCCACATGCACTCACACTCCCTATGCACCCTCAACCCACACATACATACACTCTCACACTCTCTCCATGCACCCTCACCCCCCACACACAATACACTCACACACACAATCTTACCCCACAGGCACTCACGCTCCCCATGCACCCTCAACCCACACATACATACACTCTCACACACTCCCTCCCCATGCACCCTCACCCCACATGCACTCACACTCCCGATATACCCTCAACTCATGTACATATGCTCTCACACACTCTCCATGCACCCTCACCACACACACACTCCCCATGCACCCTCACCTCACATGCCCATATGCTCACACACTCACTCTCCATGCACCCTCACCTCACACACACACACACTCCCCATACACCCTCAGCCCACACTCACACACAATCCCCATACACCCTCACCCCACACACTCCCCCTTCCCACTCACACACTCCCCATGCACACGCCCACACACACTCCACATACATCCTCGCCCCACACACACACACTCACACACACTCCCTATATACACCTCCCACACACACTCACACACTACCCATATATACACCCCCCCACACACACTCACCATACACCTTCACCACACACACACACACACACTTGCCATACACCCTTACCCCACACATTCATAAACACTCCCCATACACACACCCCACACGCACACACACAAACTCCCCATACATCCTCTCCCCCACCACACACACACTCCCCATACACCCTCATCCCCCACACTCCCCATACTCACCCCACATACACACTCACACACTCCCCATACAGCCTCACCCCACACTCACACACACTCCTCATACATCCTCTCCCCCTACCCCCCCAACACACATACTCCCTGTATTAGTCTGTTTTCATGCTGCTGATAAAGACATACCCAAGACTGGGAAGAAAAAGGGGTTTAATCGGACTTACAGTTCCACATGGCTGGGGAGGCCTCAGAATCATGGCGGGAGGCGAAAGGCAGTTCTTACATGGCAGCGGCAAGAGAAAATGAAGAATCAAAAGCAGAAACCCCTGATAAGCCCATTAGATCTCATGAGACTTATTCACTATCATGAGAATAGGATGGGAAAGACCGGCCCCCATGATTCAATTACCTTCCCCTGGGTCCCTCTCACAACATGTGGGAATTCTGGGAGATATAATTCAAGCTGAGATTTGGGTGGGGACACAGCCAAACCATATCACTCCCCATACACCACCATCCCACATGCACACTCACACACACTCCCCATATACCCTCACCCTCACCTCCCACAGTCTTAAACATTCACACCCACCCCGTGCTCTCACAGAAACATGCTCTTACACAGTCTTTCACACACACTCAAAGCCAGCCATACGTCCCTGGACAACTTGTCCTTTTCACATATCTGTATATTTTCTAAATGAGATTTTGCTTGTGGCATTTTACCCTTCCAGAATACTTTTATCTCCATTTCAAAACACCATTAAAATCAATTCAAACTGCACTTCCTCCGTGGAGAATTAGGGGCCTGGAGAATGCCTGTGGTTTGCAGCTCCTTTGGCCCTGAGCACATCCATTGGAGCAGGTCAGAATCTGAACATTACTCCTCTTTGGTGCAGAAAGGTGACTTTGTTTTTCTCTCTAAACTCCTGTTTGTTCCAGAGCTTCTGTGTGTTTGGACTGACACTTTCCTTCAACCCCTTCAGAACCCAGTGACATTCCAGTTAGAGTTGACTTGTACAGATAGGTCTGCTTTTCAACTCCGTCACAAGAAGAGTTGTTGTTCAGATTTCTTCCTGTCCCTCCTCCTCCTCCCTGAGCAGGATTTGGGGCAGCAGCAGGAAACAGGGCTAGGATCTTACAGGCCTGTGCAGGCTCCCCAGCCTCAGTACGGCTGCTCAGGGTGCTCAGGGACAAGGTTTTTCCAAGGCTCAGTGACAAGCTTTGCACTTTCTCTGACTTCCAGTCCCGAGATCCTCTCCCAAGTCCCCGACACTCTGGGCCCTTCTTCAGAGACCTGTGGGAACAACTGGAATTCCTGCCTGTGAGGTGCAGTGGAAGGGAAGTGGAGGCATTCCTGAGCCCCATTTCACCTGCTGCCTTTCTCCTCAACCGTGTTGGTGTTGGTGACCTGGCAGGATGGGTCTTCCCGGAATGCTGGGCAGAGAGCAGCCATGTATTAGTATGTTCTCACACTGCACTTCCTCTGTGGAGAATTAGGGGCCTGGAGAATCCTGTGGTTTGCAGCTGAAATAGCTGCAACTGGGTAATTGCAAACTGGGTAATTTGCAACTGGTAATTGCAAAGAAATAGCTGAAACTGGGTAATTTATAAAGAAAAGAGGTTTAATTGGCTTATGGTTCCACAGGCTGTACAGGAAGCATGGCTACGAGGCCTCAGGAAACTTACACTCATGGCAGAATGTTAAGGGGAAGCAGGAACGTCTTACATGGCAGGAGCTAGAGGAAGAGCAAGCAAATGGGGAAGTGCCACACACGTTTAAACAACCAGATCTCGTGAGAACTCACTCACTATCACTAGAACAGCAAGCGGGAAATCCACCCCCAAGATCCAATCGTCTCCCACCAAGCCCCTCCTCCAACATTGGGAATTACAATTTGACATGAGATTTAGGTGGGGACATAGAGTCAAACCATATCAAGCCACCAGCCCCTTTCTGGGACCTCTGATAGCTTGGTACCTATCCAACCTGGCTCAATCTTAGGAGGGAGGGTCTGCAGATACCTTCCTAGGGTCTCACACAGCAGCTCAACTGTGGACTAGTCCCCTATGAATTTCCTGACTTTCTGATTCCGGCTTGATCATTCCTCGTTCTTTCCTAAAGTCTGGAAATGTGCTCTGTGTTATATCTGGATTCCTGTCTGCTCCCAAGTCAGACTCAAAGCTATGTTTTGGGGACCGTAAAAGTCTTCTTCCCCTAGAGACAGGTTCTCACTCTGTCACCCAGGCTGGAGTGCAGCAGCATGATCACAGCTCACTGCAGCCTCTACCTCCAGGGATCAGGCAATCCTATCCCCCTGCTTCAGTCTCCTAAGTAGCTGGGACCACAAGCATGCACACCACGAAGCCTAGCTAATTTATTATTATTACTACTATTTGTAGAGATGGGGGTCTCTCTTTATTGCCCAGGCTGGTCTTGAACTCCTAGGCTCAAGGGATCCTCCTGCCTCAGCCTCCAAGATTGCTGGGATTACTGGCATAGGCCACTGCACCTGGCCCAGACTGGCTTTTTAAAATCAAAGAATCTTGCATTCCTACCAAAATTTGGCTAACCATTTAAAAATTTCTGTTTGAACCTCAAAGCTGAGCAATGAGCTCTGACTCCTGGCTCCCACTACCCCTGAAGAAATGAATGTCTTAGCTGCAATGGGAACATGATTGGGGGAGGTACGGGGTAGCCAGGGGTGGCTGGTAGGGTGGCCAGGGAAAATAGAAAGTGCCCAGTTATTGTTGAATTTCAGCTAAACAATGCATACTGTTTTCTAGAATAAGTATGTTCCAAATATTGCAAGAAACATACTATACTAAAAACTTTTAATTGTTTATTTAAAATTCAATTATAACTGGGTATCAAGTCTTTTAATTTGCTATCAAAAATAATCATTAATTATAATTTCCCAGTTTTTTAAAATTAGGCTATGCTAGCAATGAGAACTTTAAAGAAAAACAGGAAACCCTAGTAGCAGAGGGTTCACCAGGAATGAAATCCATCAGTTTAGAGTTTTCAAAACTATGATCCTCTCCATACTACCTTGTACTAGAAAGAGTGGAGCAGTTAAAGAGGTAATTTAATATGGCAACTGATGTAATGCAGAGCACAGTTTTTGCCATCATTTTATTAGTTTAAAGGTGATACAGTCTTAGAGAGAGTGAAGATCTCAAATTCTTTTATACTCCACATCTGAACAATATTGAAATAATGTATAAACAATTCTGTACTGTTGATTCCATTGTTTTGTCCCATTTCTCTAACTTTTGCCAGTAAAAACTGACTTCACAGCACTTTTTATTTTAGAGTTTTATTTGTTCACACAACCTAGTACAATAACTGGGAAATTGTAAACGATGTCATTTAATTTAAGGTAAATTAACATATAAATATATGTGGATAGATGTTTACGTTAAACACAAAACTGAGGGATCAATTTGGTTTTTGTAGCTGGGTAATGAAAATATACAACTTTTCAACTTTTCCTGTTAATAATTCTGAGAGCTAATTAACTTTGTAGAACATGTTAGAGTTTTGTTATGAAAAACCCCATTTTTCAGTGTTTCATTTCAGTGCCATAGTCATGGGTCTGCAGGCTTTACCCTACCTATGGAAGTGGATGGCTACAATTCTTTATCTTCTTTGGTTGGTCCTACATAGTAAGCTTGATAAAGAGTTTGACTTTTATGAAAATATAAATAACATTGTTTTGGAATACTCTGATGTCTTATCACCAGTAGATAGAAATTAATTTCATATAATACCCTGAGCAGTGACTAAAAAGGACAACTTTTGGCCATTACCAACCTGGATTAAAATGCCTGTTGAGACCAAGAGGAAAAGAGCATTTATCCTGTTAATTATGATTTCTTTCACAGTACATTTTATTAACAAGGTTTCTAAACGTTAATCTGATTCCAGACCTAATTAAAAGGCTACAGCTATGAAAAAAAAAACACAAAAAATCTAAACTATCACTGGAGTATATAATTAGGGTAAATCAGGACTAACACTCACCATTTATTGAACAATTACTAGCCGCCAGGTATATTCTAAACACTTTATTATTTATTTGTTTGTTTTTTGAGACAGAGTCTTGCTCTGTTCCCCAGACTGGAGTGTAGTGGTGTGATCTTGGCTCACTGCAACCTCTGCCTCCCAGGTTCAAACAATTCTCGTGCCTCAGCCTCCCGAGTAGCTGGGACTATAGGCGCCTGCCCCAACACATGGCTAATCTAAGCACTTTAGATGCATCATGTCTTTTAATCTTTTGGGGTCTCCGTGAGGTAGGTACTCTTATCCACTATTTTTTAAATTATTATTATTATACTTTAAGTTTTAGGGTAAATGTGCACAATGTGCAGGTTTGTTACATATGTATACATGTGCCATGTTGGTGTGCTGCACCCATTAACTCGTCATTTAGCATTAGGTATATCTCCTAATGCTATCCCTCCCCCTTCCCCCCACCCCACAACAGTCCCCGGAGTGTGATGTTCCCCTTCCTGTATCCATGTGTTCTCATTGTTCAATTCCCGCCTATGAGTGAGAACATGCGGTGTTTGGTTTTTTGTCCTTGCGATAGTTTACTGAGAATGATGATTTCCAGTTTCATCCATGTCCCTACAAAGGACATGAACTCATCATTTTTTATGGCTGCATAGTATTCCATGGTGTATATGTGCCACATTTTCTTAATCCAGTCTATCGTTGTTGGACATTTGGGTTGGTTCCAAGTCTTTGCTATTGTGAATAGTGCCGGAATCTACAATGAACTCAAACAAATTTACAAGAAAAAACCAAACAACCCCATCAAAAAGTGGGCCAAGGATATGAACAGACACTTCTCAAAAGAAGACATTTATGCAGCCAAAAAACACATGAAAAAATGCTCATCATCACTGGCCATCAGAGAAATGCAAATCAAAACCACAATGAGGTACCATCTCACACCAGTTAGAATGGTGATCATTAATATCCACTATTATTTTATCCGCATCTTACAGGTTAAGAAACTGAGGCTCAATGAGATTTGTTACCGAGCCCAGGGTCACACAGCTAGTTAGTGGAAAACTAGGATTTGAACTCAGTCTTACCCTAGATACCATCATTTTAACTGCCATACACCATATACTATGTCCTCTCTTCACTGATAACAGCATTTTGATGGCTATGGCAGCATAGTTAGCTGAACAAATAATACTTTAATGCCCAGAAAACACACTGAGGTCAGTGCATTCTTGCATGATTTCTAAATATCACTTCTTCCCATTTTGCTTTTTCTCTATAATAAACTCCCAATTATCCACTGTTTTGAATGCTGAATTTCTTATAAACCTTTATGTGTCCCTCTATGGTACTTTGTCCACTGAAAGTATATTTCTTGTGTTAATTATAAGTACTTTTTAATGATTTTTATATTTTGATTGGTTCCTTTGAGTAAAGAGAGTATCTTTCAGGGAAAGTATTTTCCAGTTATAAACATGATTATTTCTTTAATTCAAATACTATGATTTTTTATAATTGATATAGGTAATGCAGACTTTGAAAGCCTTGATCCTTAACCTGAGGTTCGCAGTTCCACAGACAGGATTCTCTCATGCTCAAGTAACCCTAAAATTAAATGCAGAATTCTACAAGTATGGATCTACGCAAAGATGGAAATGTGAAGATGCCCAGAGCTTCCATCAGATGTTTGAAAGGGTGCAGGGCTTCAAATGTAGCACCACATGGATCATGGTACTAAAATAGTATCTGGATTTTTATGCTTCTTTGTAGTGGAGCCCCTGCCATGCTGAGCAGAGTTCCAGAGTTAGGTGTTGAACCATGTCCTTGCCCTCCTGCCAATGAGCATGTGTGGCATGCTCAGAGGCGCTCAGGGAACCCTCGGTCCCTCTGGTGAAGTACAGGACTGAACTGCATTCTACTGACTTTGGTAGACTCAAGGAATCTGAATTCTTTCTTTATGAACCCAAAAGAAACTCCAGTACACGGACCCACCACCTTCCCTCTGTCCATCACTCCCTCATTCTCTGGCTCTCCCCACCAGGCTAGACCCAAAGTCCCCTGCTATCATCCCTTCTTCCTGTCCCTCCATGGTGTTCACCAGGCAACCTCAGAGGAGGCCTGACTCACTGCCTCCTTTGTCCCAGGTCCTGAACGTGACCAAAGACAAACATCAAGCCACGCTGAAGGTTGTCCTCTGAATTTACAACCACTCCCTTCAAGTGGGCACTCAGCCCTGTGTGGCAGGCAGTTCCACCTCCTTCTCCAGTCCATGCCCCCTCCCACGTACAGGATGGGCACCCCAATCCTAACCCTCAATCCTTAGCTCTTAGGCCCCTCCTCATGCTCAAGCAAGAACCTGATTTCTTGTCTCAGTGAGAAAACAAAAAGTCACCCTCTCCTCACCAGATCCTTCAACCCAACTGGATTTGTTCTCATCTACTGTGCCTTTGCTTTTGTGAAAATGTAGACAAATTGTCCCCTTTCCCTTTGACACCACTAAATCCATTCCTTTTCCCATTGGTAAGATCCTTCCTTACAACGATGACCTCTTTCTTCCGCCCCACCAAGTTTTATCCTTCTTCTGTGGCATTCCCACCTGCATAAAAACATGCTGTAAAAGCTCTTATCTGAAATAAAACAAACAGTCACAACACACGCAACCACTCTAGGTGCTGCCCCATTTTTCTCTCTCTACCCACCCCTAGAAAAAACATATAGAAATGTCTATAATAATATCAATAATAATAATATATATTAATAGTGAGAGAACATACTTATATAATGTCAGGCACTGTTTTAAGCATGTTGTACATTTAACTCAAATTACTCTACACAGCAATTGTTAACAAAGGGCTGTTATTATCCTCATTTTACTCTTGAGCAAACTGAGCCACAAACTCACTTCTATGGCTTTCCCTGACCACCTCATGTAAAGTGGCACACCTTTCATTCCCAATCTCCTTACCTTGTCTCATTTTCTGTAGAACCTTCTATCTACTTAAGATTGTGTTTATTTGTTGCATGTCTCTTTCTTCTGACTACTAGATAAGCTTCAACAGAACAGAAACTGTGCCTGTTTTCCAATACCTGGAACAGAGCCAAGCCCATGGTTTATACTCAATAAGTATTTGTTGAATAAAGAATGTTAAAGACCTACACAATAATTTTGTGTAAAATTAGAGAGTTTTAAGAATATGTAAAATAAATATTTATAAATTAAAATGTCTATTCAACGGATATCCTATTTAAAATCATCCTGTGAAGTCATTTGCAAAGTTTTTGTGTGTGACAAACCACAGAAGTCTATAGTGTCTTTATTTATTTATTCATTTATTTTTATTTATTTATTTTTGAGACAGAGTCTTACTCTGTCGCCCAGGCTAGAGTGCAATGGCGCAATCTCAGATCACCACAACTTCTGCCTCTCCTGTTCAAGCGATCCTCCTGCCTTAGCCTCCCAAGCAGCTGGGATTACAGGCTCCTGCCACCACACCTGGCTAATTTTTAAATTTTTAGTAGAGACAGGGTTTCACCATGTTGGCCACACTGGTCTCGAACTCCTGACCTTAGGTGATCCACCAGCCTCGGCCTCCCAAAGTGCTGGGATTACAGGTGTGAGCCACTGTGCACGGCCTGAAGAAGTCTACAGTTATCTGTATTTTTTCATGTATTTGTTTTTTTGGATTTTCTTTAGCTGATGATCAGAATATTTTAGCCTGTCATATTTTAGTGTGAAATGCATAACGTGTTTCCTGTTTCCATGAAGTTGTCAGGCCCGCTTTGGCAGGCTCACAAATGGACGCTGCATATACACAGGCACTGAGCTGAACTCTGAGAACACTAATCACATTTGAAATGGAAACGACACCCAGCGGTTCTGACCATTCTGCACGGAGTTTACATTCCAGTTCATTAGTCATAGGCCCTGCTCAATTGCATTCAACTGGCATAGTTCACTTATAACACAGGTAAATATCAAAAGGAAATTAAATCGATGCTCAAATACAATATTTTGTGTAACTCTCTTTTTTCTTTAGTTTCTGTAAATTTGGTTGGCAGGTTTTGACAGGAAAAAAGTTGTTCTTCATAAACATTAATATATTTCACTTTCACTCACATAAGTAAAGTTGCTTCAGTTTTTTTTCTCTACTAGGTTTCTTGTTTATCTAAACACTGGTGTCCTCAGACAAACCAGCTACTATGTCATGGTTTTAAAAATCCTCTGTGGGTGAGAAAATAGTACAGCATACCAAACACTCAATCAGCTGAAGAACTGAAAAGGAAAAAGTATTGTATTAGTCCATTTTCATGCTGCTGATAAAGACATACCCGAGACTAGGAAATTTACAAGAGAAAGAGGTTAATTGGACTTCCAGTTCCACATGGCTGGGTGGGGGCCTCACAACCATGGTGGAAGGCAAGGAAGAGCAAGTCACATCTTACGTGGATGGCAAGAGGCAAAGAGGGAGCTTGTGCATAGAAACTCCCATTTTAAAAACCATCAGATCCCATTCACTATCATGAGAACAGCATGGGAAAGACCCGCCCCCATGATTCAATCATCTCCCACCAGATCCCTCCCACAACACGTGGGAGGTATGTGAGCTATAAGATGAGATTCAGGTGGGGACACAAAGCCAAACATATCAAGTATCTTAAAGCAAAATTCTAAAATAGGCCCTGGTTAATCTTAGAAAATTAGGAAAGTGACACCAATTCCTACGATTAAAGAAACAGAATTTAACATAGCTTTACACAATCTATTTTTTGAATTTGATAAACATCAAGATGTTTTTAAAATGTTATGCAATAAATAATATTTTCTATGTTGAAAATGTATGCATATGACCTTTTTTCTCAAATAAATGCAGAGCTAAATAACACATTCTAAAGACCAGTTTTATCATCTTTCTACTGTACGTAACATAAAACTGAAATGGTAATGGATCTACCACCAAGCAAAAGAGAATTAAAACAGTTGAAGTGATCGGGAAAATTGACATAAAAATGGATAATGTTTTATACAACAGTGAGTTTCTACATATGTGTGTTGCAACATTAAAAAGGAATTTGATTTTCCATTTTTGTCACTTGCAGATATTGTGTTGATAATAAGATTATTATGTCAAATCAACATTATACTGTGTTCTCCACCATGGATGCTGGGCCCTGCTCTGGGATCACCTCCATGATTTGCTTGGTTGATGGTGGTAACTGGACAAGGTTGGAAGGTTTAAACAGTAGCCACCAAGCCAGGGACAAATAGCTGTGATTTACTGCCAACCTTACAACCTTCTCCATCATGCCTGCACATATTGCTATTTAAGAAAGCCCTGTAATAGCTGCAAAAGTCATCCTTATCAACCCAAGGCATCTTGAGAATGATGTACTAAAAATGTGAAGTAGGGATTGTGAGAAGTTCATAAAAGATGGAAAGTAATACAGCTGCAAGAGAAAGATGGGAAACTTGTGAGGGACAGTCCCTGTTTCAGAGACTGGAGAAATAAATAACCCCCCAATGCACATATGCACCACACACACACATGCATGCACACACATCACACACACACAAACACAAACACACAAATGTAATGAACATGGTTCTTGGTGATTCTTTCCTAGAGATTTTCAGCATGAAGCTTGGCTTATAGTACTGTCCTCCCATGTCTGATTCTAAAGCAGAGGTGAGCTTCCTAAAGCTTAACCCTATCTCCCCACTCCTTATGGCCATGATTCCAAGCACAATGAATACATCTGGTTATGTTACCTCCCGGCTCCAAGCCCCCAGAAAAATGGAAAGCCCTGGGGAGCTCTGTTGGAAACTGGGCCTGCCACACAACGCCTCTGGTGGTGTCCCGTTCTATCCCTCCCTCCACACGTCTGCAACTCCCATGATCAGTAACTTTTGCTTCTCCATACGCATCATACTCTTTCTTTTGCAGAAACCCATCACGAACCTCACTTAAGTAGCCTCTTCTTCAATCGCCTCATGCAGCTTGCTGTAGAAAGCCTCTCTTCCTGCCCATGCTAACTGCTCCTGCTCAGCCTCCCATGATATCAGTGCCCAGCATTTTCACTTCATGTGTTGCAGTACTGAAACTGCAGGTCTGTCATTTTCCCACAGACGTCCCAAAGTTTCTTGAAGATGCAGACGTATCTTACTCATCTTGGTAATTTTAATGTTACCACAGTGCTTGCCACAGAGAATCTCTGTTGACATAATGAAAGCATAGTTGCATAATAATATTATGCAATAAGCATTTATGAATTGCCTCCAAAAAAGACTGGTGATATAAATGCACTATCCCACACAAGAGTTCCACTGAAGTGTCATTTCACTCTATATATAAAAGCAGCAAAGCTACACTGGGTTGATTCATTTTTCAATATTTTATGAAATTGTTCTATAATATATATTTTGAGTGGCTTCTTGGATACATTTTTTATGTAAGCTTTTTTTCATTTTGACAGCTATAGGATAAAAAGTGCCCTATTACAAGTGAGATACTATAAAATGTGCACAGTATAGAACAAAATATATTTGTCAAAGTCAAAATAAATTTTTACAAAAGTATGGGCATTCTCCTTCGGCAGGTAACAAAGCACATGAATGTATTTTTTTAAATAAATACATTTAAAGAGATTGTATGTATACTTGCTCTGTGTATGGAGATACCTGCTCTAAAGGGGAGGCTACAGGGCAATTTGTTGAAAGAAACAGATGTAAATTTAGAGATCAGAGGCAAAAAGTAACATGGTCTTTAGTTCTGTGGGCAGATGTGGTTATCTGACAAATTATGTCTGTGACATGGCTTATTTCATGAATATGTGAGGCACAAGTTTACCACACATTTGTTTGTTTGTTTGTTTGTCTGAGTCAGGATCTTGCTGTCTTGCCCCGGCTTGAGTACTATGGCACAGTCACATCTCACTGCAGCCTTGAACTCCTGGGGTTAAGTGATTCTCCTATCTCAGCTTCCCGAGCAGCCAGGACTACAGTGTGCACCACCACTGCCCAGCAAATTAAAAAACAAAAACATTTAGAGATTGGGAGGGGGGGGTCTCACTATATTGCCCAGGCTGGTCTTGAACTCCCAGCCTCAAACAATCTTCCTGCCTTAGCCTCCTGAATAGCTGAGAATACAGGCATGAAACACTGCATCCAGGGTATTTCTGACTTTTTTCCACATACTCTGGCTCTTAAATTCAAAGCATCCCAAAAGTCAATGAGTCACATGATCTATGATGATGAACTAAGTTGGGACACAGTGAGGAGCAGGCAACTGAGCAAGTCATTGGGGTCTTATCCTTCCCTCCAAGCATCACCATTCTGAAAGGGAGGACTTGAAGATGATGCTAGTGTTTTTAGCTTAGGTAACAGACAGCCATGACAGGGTACAGGATCCTGGGAGCAGAACAGATTCAGGGGTCTCTGGTGATGGGATATAATGAGTTCTCTTTTAGACATGTTGAGTTTGAGATGTCTGAAACAATTATTAAGTTGGGGCAATTGTAATTATGGTTTTTGCCATTGAAAGCAATGGCAAGACTGCAATTACATTTGCACCAACCTAATATCTACTAGGTGTAAATATGACACTCTGGAGAGAGGCCTGGCATTGGGGACATAAAGCTGAGCAGGTGAGCAATAGGTAATTAAGCAGATGCCATCAGAAAATTCTGAGTAGCAAAGAGTGAGGTCCTAGCCAGGAACAGGATTCCCCAGTGAGGAATGGGGAATCACCCTTGCTTTAAGGAAGCTGAGGTGCTTGGTGTCAAGGTGGGGCCCAGGCTGATGGAAGCATGTCACCATCTGGTCATTAGCAGGAGGGAACTCGATGGACACTCAATCCAGAAAAGGCAGAAGCCCAGGTCCTAGGTGACAGGTGGAACAGTGTGAGGTTGATGTTCAGTCCTTGGATCACTAAGCTACTCTCTTAGGTATTTTCTGACTATGGTCTGGCTTGACTCCAAACATGCAGAGATTGAACCTCATGGTGAGGGCAGCAGGGACCCTGAGTAGGCCCTGGTTACCCTTTTCTCATGTTTATATGCCAAGCAGCAAAACGAACCAAAACAATTAGAAATAATAATGCCCACACCATTTTACAGGTAATCTTCCCCATCAGATTGAAGCCTGCTGAAATGTTCACTCCCTGTACACAGAACATTTTCTAAGTCACAGCTTTGCATATCATTCTCTAAATGTTACCACTTGAAACAGCAGAGAAAACCTTAAAGGGTGCATTTTAGTAAGTCATCATATACTCATTTTTTTGTTGAAAGTTACCAAAGAAACTTTCCCTATCAATTCCAACGACCATCTAAAGAGAGCATGCCTTCACTTGTATTCACAATCTGGGAAGTATTTGAGACTATTTCCCTTGGCTTCTCTTTGTCTAATAATAACGATGAAACTGAATGGTGTCTATCCTAACAAGGTCGGGGGCACATCAGGTTATTGGCAGAGCAGAATTCTGGCTTTCTGGAAAAGATGAAATGCCTGTCTTCTCAGCCGAGGGCAGCCTGCCACCTCCCCCACAGTGTGCCATTGAACGTGGAGAGGGTAACAGGATGGGAAAGTGTATAGTTGGCCCATTGTTTAAAAGCAACTCCAGACATCCTTATTTGCTGTGTATTAATTGAAAGAAACCATTTGTTTGGTGGCTAAGTTTGCTTCTGAAATTTACTAAGAACTGAGTGCTGATTTCTCAGAAAATTGAAGGCCAAGTTTAATTTTTCCAGCTTTCAACTTAATGCATTATCCTTTTTTTTTTTTTTTTTTTTTTGTCTAAAGAGTGAAAGCCTTAAATGGAAATCAAAGTCTGTAGTACAAGAATGAACCCTCTTTGCCCGAACTGGTGTTTAAGGAGAGCTGAAACTCTTCATTTCCTTTCTTGTTTCTGAGAAACTGGTTCAAAGGTCAAGCCTAATGGAATGTTTCAGAAGTTTTATTTTCCTTTGCAGGCTTATGAAAGGCTTGGAGCTGACCCAGTAAAATTTAGATTATGAAGCATTCAGTTGTTAAAGGAATTTCCATGGTTTTTCCCTTTAAAATAAATCCTATATAGATCAAAAGACAGTGCCTTGATATTTCATTAAACCAACACACACATATATATAACATATATATATCCCTTTTTTCCTCTGACCATAAAGCTGTAACTGTTAATTTTTCTTTCGGATTGAGTTATCATCATGTGGGCATCATTAGTACACAACTGATCAAGACATATATAATTATAATATACAATTATTAAAGCATACAAATTGTGATATGCAATTATGAATCTTAAACATTATTTTATTGAAAAATACATCTCTTAATGAGTGGAGACAGGGTTTTAAAAATTAATTTATGTATCCATGAATGAATGCTATTTATTGCTAGAATAAGACAGGTCCATATCAATCTCTAAACCTAAGATAAAATTCTAAGCCCTCCAACCGACTGAACTGACCTCCTCTTGGTCAAGGGGACCCTACAGGAGCCTTGAAAATTGAATTCCTGGCCTCATTATGCCTCCTCCCTAGCTAACCACCATTAGGCTTTCTTTCCCAAGGGCTAAATAGAAACCAGCACTTTGCAAAGACTCACTCCACCACTCTATCAACCAACCACCTGATGCTGCCCTTCCCTTTTGTGCTTTTGACAAAGCAACTGGCCAGCATTCCTTCAACATAGGAGACCACTGGCCATGGAGTGGTTCTCGCCAGTATATGAGGACTGCACCCAAATGGCTTTTGTGTCCTGTTTCACATTCTGATGTCCAGAGCCTAACTGTAGTACATTTAAATGTTGAGTCTCCACCACAAAGTGAACATGGGATGTATGCTGCATATATGTTAGCCTATTACACGCACATGCGCCACCTCTTCGTGAATTTTCCTAGCTTCAACTGAAACCTGCTGAATATGTACACCAAGCCACCCTCCCAGCATCAATTCCTGTTCCTTTTACCCCTCCCTTGAAGTGCTTGCTTTTTGGTTTCAACAGGATGCTCTGCTTCTGGCCTGCAGGTTGTGGTACCCTCTTTCAGAAATAAAGCCTTCCTTACCAAGTGTATAGATGTGTGACTTCTTTGGTCAACAAATCTATTTCTATCTTTGGTTTTTACAGATGCAAGAGTTGAGAAGATTTGTCCATAGTAATATGTAGTGAGGTTCCTGGGGAGTCAGAGGCTGGCCTTTATTTGAGAAGAGGGTGGGATTACTGTGAGAGAGACATGGAAAAGAGACTCAGGGAAGGGCCAGTAGACATTGGCCAAGTGAGTGCCTTGAAACTGATTGGCAGGACCCCTCACCCCTGGGACACACCATCTCAGCCTGAAAGCCACTGATCTACAATGTAAAGGGTACAATTCCTATCTCTAACCCTGTGAAACCATCCTGAACAGAGTTGGCAGTACTGCTGCCTTCTAGGTGTACCTTTCTCTCTTCTCCCTCACGAGGCCTGTAATGAGCTGTGTGCCTCCACATCCTCATCCCTTTGCTCCCTGACAGCTCAACCCCAGGTAAGGGTGCCAAACTCCATGACAAGGTGTAACAAATGGGAAGGCCTTTTTCAATGAGGCAGAAGGAAAAGAGCTGGGCAACACCGACCTTCAGATCAGGGCATCCTTAACATTGATGTCAATGAATCACAACTGGGGGGTCTTGCTAATGCAGATTCAGATTAGTAGGTGGGTGGGGGCACAGCTGGGATTCTGCATTTCAAACAGTGAACTCTAAGTTTCAAGGTGATGCAGAGGCATCTCCTGGGATGCATGCTTGCTGTAGAGAATGGTCTTACATCTCTCTGTGCATTGGTGACTTCTGATGATTGTCCTAATTGGTAAGGAGCACACACAAGGCACCATCCGATTCCTTGATGACAACCACACAGCATGAAGTGCCTATGTCCAGGATCCACGCTGAGGCATCTCAAGCTAGAGGGTATGCTACAGGCTGAAGTTAACCAGAGAAGACAGCCGGGATGTGGCTACTGCATTGGGTCAGGTGGAGGTCAAGGGCCGGTGGGAAAGGACAAAGAAGGGTGAGTCAAGCAAGGGAAAGAATAAAGCTTTCAGCAAGTATAAGTGATTCTGGGATGAACAGTCCAGATCCCCAAAGGCAAAGTGGGACAAAGGCTCAGTGGGAGAAAAAAGAGAACTTAGGGGGATTTGGCACGGGCTGGAAAAGAGGTAAGCATTGTTTGAAACCTTTGAAAGGCAAGTTGAAACTTTTGACTTTTTAAAGGGAATAGTTCCTGTGAGAAAAATCTAAAAGGTAAATTGTCTTCACAAACTCTATTACAACCTTCTAAAAAGTGAGTGTAAATTTTGTTGATCACATTGTCAACTATATTAAACACCTGGATTCTCAAATCCAGACTTCTGATCAAATAAACGAAAACTCTAAGACTGTTAAGGTCAAGTGATCCTGGGGCCTTATTATGCCACTGATGTTAAAATTACAAGCAGATTTACAAGGTCAAACAGGAGTAACATCGTAACGTCATAGCTTGGTTTCTAACTTCTGCAATAAACTAAATGTGGTTGTTAAGAGATGTTTCTGATGATAAAATTGGTGATTCAGACATTAATGTGTGCAGAAATCACCCAGGGATCTTGATAAAATGCAGATTCTGATGTAGTAAATGTGAGGCAGGGCCTGGGATTCTGCATTTCTAACCAGCACCCAGGTCTCAGAACCTTATTTCAGATAGCAAGGATCCAGAAAAGGTGTTAACAAGTTTAAGTTTTGGTCAGTCTAGTGTTTGTAATTTTTTAAGTACAATAATATATTTTATGGAAAAATTCAAGATGTGGTGGGCTAGATTTCATTTCTGTGATTTTAAAACCAAAGGAATAAAATGGAAATGACAGTGATTCTTATTCTGTAGAAACCATTTCATTCCCATAAGTGAGTACGTTCACTTTATCAAAGCACCAGTGATTTATTACATTAGGTTGATTTATACATATGTTTAATGATTTATATGGAAAACTAGAAAAATGACTCTTTTTTCCAAATCTCAATTTTCTACATCCTACACAAACCTTTTCAAATTTAGAGCAGATAAATGTATATGTGTTGAACTGCATGTTAAATTTTAAACACTATACAAAATTCTTTTTTTTTTTTTTCCTCAAGACAGTATCTCATTCTGTTGCCCAAGCTGGAGTGCAGTGGTGCCATCACGGCTCACTGCAGCCTTGACCTCCCCAGGTTCAGGTGATCCTCCTACCTCGGCCTCTGGAGTAGCTGGGACTACAGGTGCTTGCCACCAGACCTTTTTTTTTTGTTTGTTTTTTGTATTTTTTGTAGAGATGGGGTTTGTCATGTTGCCCAGGCTGGTCTCAAAATTCCTGGGCTCAAGCAATCTGCCCTTCTTGGCCTCCCAAAGTGCTAGGATTTTACAGGCATGAGCCATTGCGTCCAATCCAAAATTCATCTTCAGAAAAGATACATCTATATGAGCAGAATGAATGGCCACTTAATCTGCCTCCTTCTGGGCTTTCTCTCAGGGGCTACCATACTCCCAACAGCCCCTCTTTGAAGATCTACATGTGCAGATTATTGCAAAGTCCCACTTCAGCTGAATGCTATGGGAATTCCCACTGACCCACAGACAGCTCTGCCAAGAGCAGGTGAACTGTGTCCAGTGTGTTTCATACTGGACACCCACTCATGGCTCCAGACTGAGCCTCTTGTATTAGTTTACTGGGCCTGCCCTGCAAAATATCCCAGATTGGGTGCTTAAACAGGAATTTATTTTCTCCCAGTTCTGGAGGCTGGAAGTCCAAGATCCAAGTCCTGGCAGCTTACATGTTTCCGGAGGCCTCTTTCCTTGGCTTGTAGATGAACAAATTCCCACTGTCCTCATGAGGTCTTTCTGTATAACCACATCTCTGACACCTCTTCCTCTTCTTATAAGGACACCAGTCCTATTGAATTGGGGCTCACCCTAATGGCCTCATTTTAAGTTAATCATCCTTCTTTAAAATTTTTTGAGACAGAGTCTTGCTCTGTCACCCAGGCTGGAGTATAGTGGTGCAATCTTGGCTCACTGCAACCTCTACCTCCTGGGTTCAAGCGATTCTCCTGCCTCAGCCTCTGAGTAGCTGGGACTACAGGCATGCGCCACCACACGCGGCTAATATTTATATTTTTAGTAGAGATGGCGTTTCATCATGGTGGCCAGGCTGGTCTCAAACTCCTAACCTCAAGTGATCCCCATCCCTCGGCCTCCCAAAATGCTTGGATTATAGGTGGAAGCCACCATGCCTGGCCAAAGTTAATCATCTCTTTAAAGCCTTATCTCCAAATACAGTCACATTCTGAGGTACTGGGGGGTTGGGGTTTCAACATATACATTTGGGGACAGAATTCAGCCCATAACACCTCTCTTAAGCAAGTCTGAATTCAGAGTGCTACAGTTACCCACACTGGAGAGATGCAGATCTCTGCAGAAGTCCTGTGCGATAGCAGCCCAGGAAGTCAGAGATTGGAGACCAGGAGAGAAGAAGGTGGTCAGAGGGAAGCGTCAGGGTGGCAGGGTCATGAGTGCAGAGGCAGAGACCCACACTGCCATGCTCTGCAAAGGGGCTCAGCAAATGCCCGATTCTCAGCGCCATCCCCAAGGCTCCTGCCATGGTCCCAAAGCAGCTTTGGTATCCAGCACCGTGATCTGTTTTTCAATGAGACTCGTCTGGCTAAGGTTGCTGAAACAGCTTCCTGTCTCTTTCATACCCCTCTGGAAACTTACAACAAGCTCCTATTGACTGAGATAACCAGAGCTTATTTCATTCCTTGTAGTCTGTAAGTGATTACTGCAGTGAATGAGCTAATGTAGCATGTTACATACAGGAACTTCAGCAGACAGTATGGGCCTGAATGATACACACATCACATGTGGATGTACATAAAGGTCCTGTTGTACGTTGCCTGTGTTGCCTTGATTTTTATTAAAGCAATAGTGTAGGATAATCAGACAGAAACTTGTTTCCTTTTTAAACATGAAAATCTGGCTGGGCACGGTGGCTCACACCTGTAATCCCAGCACTTTGGGAGGCTGAGGCGGGCGGATCACGAGGTCAGGAGATCGAGACCTTCCTGGCTAACACGGTGAAACCCCGTCTCTACTAAAAATACAAAAAAAAAAAAAAAAATTAGCCGGGCGTGGTGGTGGGCACCTGTAGTCTCAGCTACTCAGGAGGCTGAAGCAGGAGAATGGCATGAACCTGGGAGGTGGAGCTTGCAGTGAGCCGAGATCATGCCACTGCACTCCAGCCTGGGTGACAGAGAGAGACTCCGTCTCAAAAAAAAAAAAAAAAAAAAAAAAAGGAAAACTTATGGTTACAGAGTTCAGGCTGGGTGTGGTGGCTCATGCCTGTAACCCCAGGATTGCAGAAGGGCGAGGCGGGTGGTGGATCACTTGAGGTCAGGAGTTCCAGTCCAGCCTGACCAACATGATGAACCCCCGCCCCCTGTCTCTACTAAAAATGCAAAATTTAGCTGGGCATGCTCACTTGAACTGAGGAGGCAGAGGTTGCAGTAGGCCAAGACAGCGCCACTGAACTCCCACCTGGGCAACGGAGCAAAACTCTGTATCAAAAAAAAAAAAAATAGAAAGAGTTCAGCTAACTTATACAGAGCAAGTCCAGCCTGTGTGTGTGTCTGTGTGTGAGCATAAGTGTATGGACACTGTTTAGCAAACACACGCAGTGTTTGAGTTCCTAGAGGCCCATTTTACAATATTAGCAATATTGTCTGTTACTTTCAAGCTGATTTATAGTAAATTTAAGTCTGTTAATACTTCAGTCATCTTCAAAACAAAGAACAGCACATACATAGCAAGGCACCCTACAGAAACATTTCCGTTTATCTAAAAAATCCCATGCTTTGTATTTTCTTCTTTAATGTCGAAAGCACTTTTACTGCAGTATAGATGTTAATTGCCACTTATCTTAATGAGTTCTTTTCTAATATAACTGAGCCTGGCTTGAAATATAGCAGACTTCTTTGTCAAGAAGAGATAGGGACAAGAGTACTGTTGGTTCCTGGAAGAAAGGGGATGCTTATTTTTTATCTGCTTTCTTTGTGTTGGTTGAAAGCCTTCTGATTTAGCATTTTTGAGGTATGAGTTACTGCTTTCATCCTCAGTATGAGGGGAAATTAACCCCTGTAGAAGTCAGGAAATAGAACTTTGGTTCTAAAGGCAAAAGGCACAGTAGGAACTCCTGAGGTTGTTAAAATATTAATAGAATTATGTGGTAGCTCATATAATCAGTTACTAAGGGTAATTTTTAATAAAATTTTGGCAGGTTGCTTTCATTTAAATGTGATCTATTTTTAAGTTTATGTAATTTTAAATATGATTATTTTTTATTTATTTCCTAGTTAACATTCCTACCTCATCTTCCGTATGGAAAAGTTTTCAGGGTCCAGAACATACCTGACTATTTGTACTTAGAACATATTTGTTGAGTGAATGAATGAATGAAAATATCTAAACCCCCAAGGCAAGATTTCCCAAATAGCATACACGACTGTTTTTATTTTATAGAATAATATTATGTCATTTAATTTAAAAGCTACTTTAGTGGGGAGGAGGGATGGGCAGAGATTGGTCAATGAGTACAAAATTACAGATAAGAGGAATAGGTTCTGGTGTTCTATTGCACACTGGGGTGGCTACAGTTAACAATATTATATGGTATACTTCAAAATAACTAGAAGATTTTGAATATTTTCACTACAAAGAAATCATAAGTGCTTGAGGTGATAGGTAAGCTAAGTACCCTGATTTAAGAATAATGTAGGCCGGGCATGGTGGCTCATGCCTGTAATCCCAGCACTTTGGGAGGCTGAGGTGGGCGGATCACCTGAGGTCGGGAGTTCGAGACCAGCCTGACCAACATGGAGAAACCCCGTCCCTACTAAAAATACAAAATTAGCTGGGTGTGGTGGCGGGTACCTGTAATCCCAGCTACTTGGGAGGCTGAGGCAGGAGAATCGCTTGAACCTGGGAGGCGGAGGTTTCGGTGAGTGGAGATCGCGCCATTGCACTCCACCCTGGGCAACAAGAGCTAAACTCCGTCTCAAAAAAAAAAAAGGTGGGCTTTCGAGCTTCCTACATGGTAGTGGGAGGCACTGTTTTGAAAGGATCAGGATCCATGAGGCCTGGGTGCTGCCTCCCTGGGGATTCATCTCCTGCTCGTCCATGCAGCCTTGGTTTCTGTCTATAGGAGGCAGTGCCTGGCCAGCCTGTAGTTGTCTCCTTCCTTCTATTTATGATGGTAAAATATACATAACATAAAATTTACAATTTTAACTATTTTTAAGTGTACAGTTCCGTGGCATTAAGTACATTCATACTGTTATACAGCCATCATCACTAACCATCTCCAAAACTTCTTCATCATCCAAATTGAAATTCTATACCCATTACACACTTCTCATTTCCCCTTCCCACATCCCCAGGAAACCACTATTCTACTTTTGGTCTCTTAGATTTGACTATTCTAGGTACTTCATGTAATTGGAGCATACAGTGATATAATTAAACTGTGTCCCCACACAAATCTCATCTTGAATTGTAGCTCCCATAATTCCCATGTGTCATGGGAGGGACCTGGTGGGAGATAATTGAATTCCCTATACTGTTCTTGTGGTAGTGAATAAGTCTCATGAGATCTGATGGTTTTATAAGGGGAAACCCCTTTCGTTCATTCTGTCTTACCTGCCGCCACATAGGACATGCCTTTCACCTTCTGTCACGATTGTGAGGCCTCCCCAGCCACGTGGAACTGAGTCCATTAAACTTGTTTTTCTTTATAAATCACCCAGTCCTGGGTATGCCTTTATCAGCAGTGTGAAAATGGACTAATACATATTCATCCTTTTCTATCTACTTTATTTTACTTAGCATGATGTCTTCATGATTCATCCCTGTTGTAGTATGTATCAGAATTTCCTCCCTTCTTACAGCTGAATAAAACTCCATCACATGTATACTGTATACTACATTTTGCAATGGACATTTAGATTGTTTCAACCTTTTGACTTTTTTCTTTTCTATTCTTTTCTTTTTTGTTGTTTTTTTTGAGGCAGGGTCTCACTCTGTTGCCCAGGCTGGAGTGCAGTGGTGCAATCACAACTCATTGCTGCCTCGACTTCCTGGGCTCAAATGATCCTCCTGCCTTAGTCTTCAGAGTAGATAGGACCACAGGCATGTGCCACCACACCCAGCTAATTTTTGTACTATTCTGTAGAGACAGGGTTTTGCCATATTGCCCAGGTTGCTCTTTTTTATTTCGATAAGCAAAGGTAAAGGGAATTCCCCAGATGATATTAGAGGGAAAGATGGATAGTTTTGTGAGATGATCAGTCAGATCAGACATAACAAATCATCATCCCACAAACTTAAAGGCTGGAAACAACAATCTTCATTTATGACACCTCACAGGTTCATAGGAACACCAGATAGGGAAGAGTAGGGATGACCTTCTCTGCTTCACCATGTCTGGGAGCTGACCTGGAAGATCCAAAGGCTCTACTGACCCTGGCGGATTTGCTTGAAAGGGTTTGCTCACTTGGCAGGCAGGTTGACTCCTCACCATGGGCTGTTTGGACGTCCTTAGGACGTCAGCCTGGCTCCCTTACCTTCAGAAGCCACACACTGCCACCCCTGTGGCATCCTACTGGTCACACGGGCCAGCTCTGCTTCATTGTGGGCGGGAAGACAGAAAGGTGTGAACCCCAGGACACCGGGGCCACTGCGGCCATCCTACCACACACTTTATTACTTTAATTCTATGCTGGATGCTAGGTATTGGGAGATTTTTCAGAAATTATTAAGATTTAAATATTATTGCTACTTTGAAAAACTTGAAAATATTGAGTAGATATTATAATTCTAGTCACTCATTCATTTAGCAAACACATTCAAAATGGTAAACATAGGTAAGGTAAAGAAGATAAATGGCCAGGATTTCTTTTTCACACTCACTGGGACACAAATTTTGAATGTTTTCACTGCAAAGAAATCATACACGTTTGAGGTGATGGATAAGCTAAGTAACCTAATTTAATAATGATGTACTATATATGTATAGAAACATCACACTGTAACCCATAAATATATACAACTATTCTATGGCACGTGAGTATCTTAAGGTAATTTTACGTTACTTGTTCAGAAAAATAAAGGCTCCATCATTGTGGGTTTCTAAGTCAGTGGGTCCAACCACCTGTCTGTAAACCAACTTTCATTTTTTTCATAAGGCCTCTTTTATTCAGTTGAAAAGACTACATCCCAGGCTGATTTCATATCTGTCTTTCCAGTATATTAGGAAGTGCTGGAGGAAATCCTTTGTCAAGTGAAAGACTGGACGCCCTCTGCCGGCATCTCACCTATCCCTTCATATGTAACTAACTTGTGTCTGAATTCCGAAAATGTTGGGAACCACTGGGCTGCATTTCAAAGATGGGGGAGCCACCCTAGGGTCTCACTGTAGCATCCTTCAAGAGCAGATAGATAGGGTAGATGGAGGCCCTCACTTTGGGGGCTTCTTGCAAATGTCTCAGTTAACAAACACATTCCGAACTCCATGTGGAGCTTCATCTCTAAAGAGGCCCCCAAACTAGGGACCCTCCAGTATGGAATTTTAAACAATAAACACATTCAAAGAACAAAGCATATATTGAAGTGTCCCTAGAATACTGAGAAGGTACAATAATGAAAAAGTGAGGATACTTCTGTCATCTTATTCTTCAATGCACTTTAGTACATAAAGCACTGTGTGTGTGTCAGAGTATAGCCTGCTGAATTTCCCACTGGTATCTTCTTCTCTTTCTTACCTTTCCTCCTTTCCTCCTCCTTCTTGTCTTCTTAGTAGAATTAAGTGCCTGCTAAAGTACACTTGGTTCAGCAACCCAGTTATAGTCACTGAACATGTTCTTCAGTAGATTCAGTAATTTAAGTTACTAGGATTGTCAAACTTGAAATGCACCATGAGCAATGGGATTTCTGTTTAAAATATATTTTTTACTATAAAATGCTAATCTTCTCCTTATCAAGGTCAGTATCTCCAAATTAATGAGCACTATTAGCTGCAAAACATCTCAAGAAGCAATGGAAATTAATTTCCATTAGTTAAACACTGACAGTCAACTACAACCTGCTTTGTAAGACAATAAATATTTTGAATGCTCCATTTTTGTCCTCAAATGTTCAAAGTCAGATGGTGAAGGAAAATGACTTAGGACATCAAGCCAAATATCAAAACTGGTTTGCACATGAAATAACCAAAGGAGATTTCAGAATTCCACTTGTGGTAGAATAAATAAGGACTTTGAGGATGGATTAATTGAGATATGCTAAAAATAAAACACGTTTCCCATAGTAGTACACATTGAAGAATAAGGGAAGGAAGCTCTTTTAGGAACTGAGGCAGAAGAATAGGGTCTGGCGGCGGGGAACCTAAGGCCAATTCACACTGACTTCCTAGGACTAAATCAAAAGAAAAACCTCAACTTTCCACACCTAAGTAACAAAAGGACCAGAGCCTACTCCCTTTGCAAATTCCCACTCCCTTTTCTGTGTGCCAGATGGAAAATTGAAAATACCTCTAATTGGTTGCTTTCCACAACCAATCAGACTGATTGTGGGCCAAGTCTTTGTTTGCACAGAGGTGTAACTTTGTAAATTCACTTTAGCCTCTGATTGGTTGCTTTCTACAACCAATCAGACATTTGCATAGGATGTAACCTTTGTAACTTCAGCCTCTGATTGGTTGCTTTCCACAACCAATCAGAGGCTGAAGTGGAGTGACAAAGGTTACAATCAGATTTTTGGCCACTATTTCATTTGCATTGGGTGTACACCAAGTGGCTGATGGGAAACCTCTAGAGGGTATTTAACCCCAGAAAATTCTGGAACTGGGCTCTTGAGCCCCTATGCTCAGCCCTGCTCTCACCCTGTGGAGTTATACTTTCATTTTCAAAAATCTCTTCTTTTGTTGCTTCATTCTTTCCTTGCTTTGTGAGTTTTGTCCAATTCTTTGTTCAACATGCCAATAACCTGGACGCCCTCCACTGGTAACTGAACTGGCCAAGGTCTCTGAAAGGCATAGTGTACTTTGAACAGAACATGAGTTCGAAAGGTTGAACATGGGTATGTGGATGCCTATTAAATACATAAATATACAACCAGAATGGGCTTTTCAAAAATTTTATAGCTACTATGACTTATCCATACTTCTATAAGGAAAACAAGTCTTGTGTCTAAGTCTGTGAATTTATACTTTTAGTTTTCAACACCCTATCAACACTGATAAATAGAGAAGACAGAAAATCAACACTTTGTTACTGTGTGCCCTTTGTAGCATTAACAACCATGTGCTTATGCAAGGTTTGTATATCTTATCTCTGGATAAATGCATGCAGAGCCAATAAACAGATGGATTACATGTATATATAAATACACGTGTTTATACACGTGTACACATACTACATAGATACATATACACACATTATTTATCATCTGTATGCCACATAGACAAATTATGTGTGTATATGTATGTATACAAATAGTATATCTACATATAATTTATGTGTACATACACATGCTCATATCACACAAATACACTCGTAATGTATATGGCACAAACACACACACACACACACACACACACACATACACACACAACTTTCTTTAATAAAAGTCTAAGGCTGTCAAGATTATCCCTAGAGGAAGACAGTCCCTGAGGAATGATTGACCCAGTGAGCCAATTTTGTCACCTGAATTTTTTTGGTTTCCCTCTTTCTCGTGAGGGTTCCCCAACGTGGGAACCAACTTTGGGTAGCAGGGGTGCTGTCCTCCATTTTCACAATCTTGTTCAAGACTAGACCCACAAAATCTTCCTTTGATACCTTTTGAAGCACAGAACCTTCTTTGCATTCCTTCGAAACCACTTCCCAGAACTCTAAAAGATATCAAGCAGGAAATAAATGGGAAGCACACGGATTTTAAATACAATCTGTGCATCCAACTGGAGTGTTTAGATTTCACAACTTCCTCTCTGGAATTACAAGGCACTCTAATTCTCCATGAGATTACAGGGAAAGAGGCTCCCTTGTTTTTGGTTCTCAGCTGACTTCCAAGAGGTGTCATTTTTAATATTCACTCTCCTTTTGTGCTCTTAAACATTCTGACCATTTTTTTTCAAATGCAGATGAAGAGAGAGATTTACTTCCCCCACCTACCAAGGACCTTTCTTCTCATTTGCAGTCTTTGATATCTGTTTCATCACAAAATGGTACAAGGAACAATTCCACCTGCCAGACCCCATTCTCCTTCCAGTATGAGAATATCTAAATCCCATAGATGACACATGCATATCACACATACATCATATACAATATCATCAGTAAAATGACAGAGATTAACGACGAAAGAGGAAGTAATATGAATTACTGATAAAGTTATAAACTTAAAGCATAATGACAACATTGCAGATAATTATTTGAGAATTCAGTACATTATTCCTTTAAAGCACTACCTGCTTTTTTTTTTTAATGTGTTATTACTGTACTTAGCATTATTGGGGACCTTAAAATTCATTAAGTTCTGACTTCTACTGATCCAAGATACCCTTGATACTGGACATTATCATCAGATTTAGTGTCTCCAATAAGCTTATTTTGTAGAAATTTCATGCTACTTTAATTATTGCATGGCACTTCTCAGTTGCTTTAAATTGGAGGAAAGATAATATATCTGTTCCTGGAACAGGGGATATAGTGGACTTCAGGTAGAAAGGTTAAAAAAGAAAGTTCTGGAAAGATGGAATAAGCAAATATGATGGATCCACTTGTAATTCATCAGAGACACAAGTTAAGTGACCCAGGACATCTTAGTTCCTGGCTTTTTAATGGAGACCAAATATAAGAAACACAACCACAGGTAGGGAGTGAACAAGGTGTGTAGCAGGGGTGTTAGGGAGGGTGAACTACACTGAGAAGGAGGCGAACATGTGAAAGTCGCCTTGGCTGCTATATGTTGGCTCTAGCTAGCTTGGATTTGGCTTTTTGCCCCCAAGTGATGTAGGGAAGCCCAGAATGCCTGGAGCCCACTTTAGAGAACTGGAACATGGGTCTCACAGACCTCTCTGCACTCCTCGAGGCCCTGGCTAGGAGTGAGGGCCCCATGGGTTGTCAGCTCTTGGGCCAGGTATGAGCTCCACATTCACCTTCTGAACTTGGGGTACAGTCTGTTTTACTGATAGCACATGGATTGGGAAGAGAAGAGGCTCGTTCCCTAGAGGAAGGTCTGTATACCAGAGCACAAAACAGATTTCCACCATCGCAATGGATGGCGTATTTGCTAACGAGGAATTAAGTAACTAGTACTTTGGGTACGAATACGCATCAGGCATGATTGCCTGTCTCTCATTACTCTTGACCACATGATATCATGGAGGCCCCTATGCCAGAACCTGCCTTAGTATAAACTAGGTGGGTATATTTAGGTAGCATTAGAAATGAGTTGTTATTTTGGAATGCAATTGTTTATTATAAGTACAGAAAAAAATCAATATTACCACAGACAAATACTGTGTGTGAACATTACTTTCTTTTAAACTGATAAAAGAACTCTTGAAAAGGAAGTTTTATAAAACAAAAAGGTCTTTTTGCCTTGGAGTCTTCTCTCCCTTCTTCCTATCTTCCCTCTTGGCTATGAGGGCTGAGTACACAGTTCCTCCCTCCCTGTGGTCCCCCTGCCCTGCTCAGGCCTCAGTGGACCCCTCCTACTCCCACTCCCCACTTCCCACTAGGGAAGGCCTCGGGGGCTGCTCCTGGGCTTCTTTCAGTCTTTCCAACAAGGCAGCTCATGGCCTCTATGACTTCACTCATTTCTTCCACGTTTCTGGCTCCCAAGGCCACTCTCAGTCCACACCTCTGTCCTAAGCTGCTCCGAGGGCAGGAGTGGTGGCTGCAACAGTGGTGGGGATGACTGAAGCTGCAGGTAAATACAGACCCCCCAACCAAGGCAGTATTCCAAGGACCTTAACGTTTGAATATATTCCATCTTCACAACAACTTAATGAGGAAGGTGCTTTCTTTATTTTCATTTTACATCCATGGCCACCGGGCAGGGAGCAGTGCAGACGAGATCACGCCCAGAATCACGATTTGCTAGGAATCCCTTTCCCCTTGTATTTGATGCCCTTCACAAGACAGACCACCTCCTCTATTCCCGTGTGTGAGGGATGGCATGCACCTCAGGGCTGAGCAACATCAGCTACCATTTAGGGAGGAAGGTTAAAAAAGAAAGTTCGGGAAAGATGGAATAAGCACATGTGATAAATCTAGTAATACTTGTAAGTCATCAGAGACACAAGTTAAGTGACCAACGACATCTTAGTTCCTGGATTCATAATGGAGACTATGAAAGACTATGGGTGGGAGGAGAGAACTCTTGAATTTCAAATTTATTTAGCTAAAGAAAATAAAGCAATGAAGTGTTGCGGCATTTACTCTCTGGGACAACCCCAGCTGCAGCGGAGGGCATGAATTGGTGGAAGCCACACAGGGAAGGTTGCCAGAGATGCCCTTGCTTGTGCCATATATCCAGAGAGCACCCTGTTGCTGCTGGGGTGTGATGGTGCATGTGGGGTTTGGGATTATATTATCTCCTTTTATGCTCCCAAAATGGCCAAGAGAGCACTTTAAGTGCAAGCTCATTCAAGAGCTCATGCCTGCAATCCCAGCACTTTGGGAGGCCAAGGCAGGTGGATCACCTAAGGTCAGGAGTTTGAGATCAGCCTGGCCAACATGAAACCCCATCTCTACTACAAATACAAAAAAATTAGCTGGGTGTGGTGGCGTGCACCTGTAACCCCAACTACTTGGGAGGCTGAGGCAGGGGAATTGCTTGTACCCAGGAAGCGGAGGTTGTGGTGAGCCAAGGTCGCACAATTGCACTCCAGCTTGGGCAACAAGAGTGAAACTCCATCTCAAAAAAAATAAAAAAATAAAAAATAAATTAAAAAAAGAGCCAAGGAAACAGCCACCTTTATCCATTTTATCCATCTTCCTATACTTGTAGTCAGGTATGCCAGCCACATCAATCAGTAAAAGAAGCAGTGATAATGTACACAGACCAAGCATGTTTAACCACAGTGTTCTTTCTAAAGAAAGGTTTTTATGATTAAAATGTAAAATCAGATCAAAACTTTGAAATATGGCTTATATTGAATGTATCCTGTTTAGGAACATCTGTTCTATAGTGTACCTGGTATATTCATACCCTAAAACATGTGTAGTCAGTTGAACAGTGTTCCTCCCAAAATCAGCATCTACCTCAGTACTTCGGAATGTGACCCTATTAGGAAATAGGGTCTCTGAAGATGTAGTTAAAATGAGGTCATATTGTATTAGGGTGGATCCTAAATCCAATGACTGGTGTCATAAGAAGACAGGAGGAGACAAGGAGACAGAAAGACAAAAATGAAGGCCAAGTGAAGAGAGAGGCAGAGACTGGAGTGATGCAGCCACAAGCCAAAGAATGTCTGGGGCCACCAGAAGCTGCGACAGGCAAGGCTGGATTTTCCCTTAGAGACTTTGAAGAGAAATGGTCCTGCTGACACCTTGATTTCAGACTTCCAGCCTCCAGAACTGTGAGATGATAAGTTTCTCCTGGTTTATGCCACCCACTTTGTGGTAATCTATTATGGCAGCCACTATGGTCTGAATGTTTGTGACCCCCTAGATTCATAGGCTGAAACCTAATCACAAATGTGATGCCATTAGGAGGTGGAGATGTTGGGAGGTGATTAGGTTATGGGGGTATAGCTCTCATTGATGGGATTAGTGACCTTTTAAAAGAGACACCACCTTGTGAGGACACAGAGAGAAGGCACCATCTCTGCAGAAAGAGCCCTCACTAGACACACAGTCTGTTGGCACCTTGATCTTGGACTTCCCAGACTCTGGAAGTGTAAGAAATAAATTCTTTTCATATCAAGCTACCCAAAGATATTCTTCTTATGGTAGCCCTAATGGGCTAAGACAGCAGCCCTAAGAAATTAATACACTATGATTATAATTTATAAGTTAAACAAATCCACATATTGGAAGTGCAAGCTTTCAAGTTACCATTTTGTCCTGATTTGGGTGGGTGGACAGGGCATTCAGAGACAGCTGCCCTCTCTAGCCCAATATCCCAACTGAGCCAGGCCTGAGTGTTCCAACTGGCCACCCCCCTCCATTTCCAGACCTCTTTTCTTTTTAACTGTCCTCTTTACCTGGAAAGCTTTATCTCAGTTTTTCCTGTGGCAATACCATCTGTTCCTCACCGTGTACCAGCCCTCACCTCCTCCCGCGGTACTGCTTTTGTCACATCTGCCTTATTTCCCCATAGCATGACGGTCATTTGTAGATGTCCCTTTCCCTCTCACACAACTTTGAAAGCTCATTAAAAAATGAGGCTGTTTTCAGGCTCTTAGATCTGCAGCACCCACTCTGGAATCTTCCATGGAAAAGCCATCTAGAAGATAGTAATGCCTTCAGATGGATTCAGGGGAAGAGGTCCTGAGGAGTGAGGGCTGCAGGCTCCATCCTGGGGCCAGCTCTGGTTGTACCTGGATACAACCTTGCTGAGGACACATATGTCTGATTTTCCCATTTCAAAGGATGTGGAGCAGTGTTTATAATTATACTGGATAACAGAACTGGGACCCAAAAAAGATTTCTATAGTATCAAATAATGGAATCACTCTACAAGAAGTGAACGTAAAGTTCTTCATTTATGTTAAAAAGAAAATTAAAAATTCCAGATAAGATCAGTGATTCATAGTTTTGCAGAAGTTGCCTGTGAAAAGACTTGGCATTTTGTTTGATTCTACAGCTCAAATAGGTATGAATGTCCATTACAATTAGAAACACGAGACTGAAAGTCAGATTTGGGTTCTGTTTCCACCTCTCTGAGCCTCAGTTTCCCCACATGTAAAATAAGTATTATAAAAAGTCATGTGATAGAGATTTTTGGATGATTAAATTAGATAATGAATATAAAATATTCAACACTGAGCATGGAACTTAATAATTAACTTTCATCATCATTGTTATCATCAACACTGTTATAAACATTGTTGTCATCTTACTGTCAAGAAACCCTAAAGTGAACCCAGGTTTGCCCAAAGTAACATTTATTCTCTTTCTATACTTTCTGGTGATGTGTGAAGCATAATTTGGAGGGACATCAGCCACTGCTGGGCCCAGAAGTGACAGCTCATGGAACAATGGCAGCTAGCACAGGGGCAGGAGCCTTGAGCCTGGGAGTGAGGTGCAGGAACTGTCTCCCAAGGCCACTCTTTGAAGAAGGGATAGGTGTATTCTCAAATGATTTCAAAGGTCAGAAACAAGATCAATGAAGGAACTTACAAAAGATGCAGATTTCTGTATCAATATAAACTAGAGCATAAGGCTTGGATTACTCAAAGAAAAATAAAATGGTTCAAGAGATGGTGAGGGGCCTGTTGCTCAAGGCATCCAAGCAGGGGCTGAATGGCAAGGTTTTGGGATTGCTGTTAGCTTAACTGATAAACGACCTCCAGCACTCTTCGAACTCCAAAAGTCTTTAAGTTGTGAATCCAGTATTTCTCCCCTTGGATATTTCCTCAGTTAAATAAATAATTACTGAGCATTTGAAGTTAAAAGCAAACTACCCAGAGATTCATCACCTGAGAGAACTGGACCCTGAAAAATATGATATGTGGTTTACTGCAAACATTTCACCCATGTTATTTGAGTTACATGATAACAAGTTACATAATACTGTTTAAACTTTAATATTTAAAAAATATTCTTCAAGTCTTCATCTTTTTAAAAGCATTTTTATGCCAGGCACTGTAGCTCATGCTTGCAACTCCAACCCTATGGGAGGCCAAGGCAGGAGGATCACTTGAGCCAGGGAGTTCAAGACCAGCCTGGGCAGCACAGCAAGACCCCTTCTCTAAGAAAAATAATAAAAACAATTTAACCAGGCTTGTGGCCAGCCTGTAGTCCCACCTACTTGGGAGGCTGAGGTGGGAGGATCATTTGAGCCTGGAAGTTTGAGCCTGCAATGAGCTAGGATCACACCACTGCACTCCAGCCTGGGTGACAGAGCAAAACCTTGTCTCAAAAAATAAAAGCATTTTTATAGTATATTTTGTTTCCTGAGCTTTCAATTCACTATATATGCGTGCGCGTGGGTGTGTGTGTGTGTGTGTCCACATGTGCACATGCGTCGTGAACAGTTAAAAAAAGAAAAAGCAGCATTTGGAAAACATTCTTTACCAAGGTTTACCTAGTAATAAAATATTTATAAGTAATATTCATTAATGAGATTTAATAATAAAATGTCCAACAATAAGATAAATTTTGTTACTATTTCGAAACAGCACATAAAATATAGTGGAAATGTATAAATAATTCCTTAAAAGTGCATATTGTCATACTCTTAGTCAAATTTTGCGGTTTGAAATGGAACAAATCCATGGAGTTAGTTTGATAGAGCCGACTGAAAGTGCAGCTGCTATAATTTGGGCCCAGCATCAGCATTAAAAATGTGCCATTGTATGTATTCCTGTTATGATGAATAACAAAATAGAAGATAGTGTTCTATTGCAAATCACATTCATAAAAAGTGAGATTCTTTTAGCATGTTTGAAAAATTGCTTTCGAGATAGTGTACACCAAGGATTACAACATCTCAAAAAGGGATTAATCAAACATGATTAAAAGTTGCTATTACTGCTACAATTTACACATTATGTCAGTAACATATCTTAACCATGACTTTTATTATTTGATAGACAAGACAGTTATAATACCCTTAGTATATCTGGGTATATCAGTCTTGCTGTGTTTTTTTCCATTTGTTTCATCATCAAATTTTCAAAATGAGAATGCTTTTGTGACTTATCACTACCAACATGACTGACACTTCTTTCATATAATTTAAGAGTTATATTTGACTTTCATGTTTAAAAACAACAGTATATAGAACTCAATAGCTGGTGTAGTACCTACAAATATATTAGCTATGATAACAATCCTTAAGAGATTCACATTTTATGGAAAATAACATACAATTACAAAATAAAATCTTCTTAGCAAATGGGGCTGTAAAGGGAATTTTACAGGTTTAAAAATGATCTCAGTGACTGCTGGAAAATTGGATAAGACATTTCTGTGGGTTTTCTGTTGGCGTATAGGATGACTAGTCAAAAGAGAAAAGACCAAAGCTTTGCCACAATCCAAATGACTGAGCCAACCATCAACAAGAAAATCCCAACCCCTCAGAACCAATCCTTTTGTATCCTATGACTTAGAGTCACAGAAAGTCAATATGGCTTCTCTGGTTTCAAGTCTAATGATGAAGTGGAACTGCCATGACTTCAAATTATTATTTCAAAATGCAGTATTTGCTTAAACACTTCTCACTGAATAATACTAAAACTCTCTAACAGAGAAGAGATACTGGTCTACAATAAGAAAAATAAGGTAGATGCCGGAAATGAAAAATATAACAAAGACCACACATCCAATAAGCAATCGATCAGGGATGCCAGAACTACTTAGACAATTTCCTTCATTCTTCCCAACTCCTACACAGATACTGGTACTGCCATTCATCCTCTGAAAAAAAATCATAAATATACTCTTTCTTTTTCCTTTTTCTTTTTTGTAAGGAAATAAAAATGTTCGTGCCAACATGTGCTGCAGTATGGATTCAATATGTGCTAACAATGTAGATGTAGGTCCGCACACTCACCTGGCACCAATGCATTTTCAAGAAGTCATTTAACATTCTGATTCTGCATTTATTTAAGGCATTAAATATGGGATATCAGTTTCTGCTCACAAAGGAGGATTACATCAAAGATGTAAGTAAGCCTACTTTGAAGATTGTAATGTGCTATAAACATATGTTTATAATGATAAAGAGGCTTACATAGCCTGGTGTTTGGTAGTAAATAAAATGTTAACAAATTCTCTTAAATATATGTAAATATATTTCAAAAGCTTGAAAACATTGAAAAGATTTAAATAATAAGCCATAATGCCAAAATAAGTAAGTGTGAGCCCTAGAAGTTAAACATATTAGTTCTGGTAATATTCACCTATGAGGAATCAAATTATAATATTTAAGGGAAAATGCAAAAATCTTGTCTTAAAAGAATTACTATATTTTGGACCTGAAGTTTAAATTTGGCACGTCTCTCCATTAAATAAAAACATGTTGAGACATTCCTTAATTTTAAGAAAACCCAACAAGAAAGGTATTATATTACTACACTTTATGCTCCATACATTTTGCATGATGCCAGATAATGAATCCCTGTTATAATAAACCACAATAGTCCAGTTCTGGTTCTAGATTTGTTTTTTCTTTTCTTTTTTTTTTTTTGGGGGGGGTCTGTGGGTCTGAGCTCAGGATGAACTTATAATTCATATAGCACTAATCTGCATATAAATTTGATGCATATAAAAGCTTAGTGGTCAATATTCTCTTATTCATTCTAACCCTTCTTATTGGTGTTTTTCTTTTTTGGTTTATAGCAGGCACTCAATAAATATAAGTGACATAATCCATAACTTGAAAAGGTAAGAGCTGTGTCAATATATTGAGAGAAGAAAAAAGGCTGTAAAAATGACAGTAACATAAAATGGAAAGGATACGCCATTTAATAAAATAAAATGCATTTAATACACAGTATTAAATACAGAAGCTATGCTACAGCTAGAGAAATATAATTTGGTTTCTTATTAAGCTAAATTCCTAATATGAAAATTTAAAGTATTTCCATCGGAGATAAAATGTTTATTGTCAATTTAAACCTCCGATGTTAAATATAAACAATGTCAAATCACATATTTTTGTCTTTTAGCATTTCTTAAGGGTTCACTATTACGCTATTTCTACACATTTTCAGTAGCATATCAAGAAAGATTATTTTAAAATAGGGAATATGTTGAGGTATTTTCTGATGAATATGCTTGCCATACATGCCAAGAATACTTAAGGATCTGGGGGCAGGTTTCAGGACCAAGACTATAAAGAGTGCTGTTGAGACTGAAAATCTAGATAACCAGTACACTGAACATAGTAAACAAAAGAATGCTTCCGGTTTCTGGTAGATAACAGTAAGCACTTATTACAATTCACTTTTTCAATGGTGTTATACCAAATACAATATTTAACATGGACCTTCCAAGCAGGTTTGAATTGTGCTAAAGTAGCTATCTCAACGTAAACCATAAAATGATCCCATTCTGCCTTTTATATTTGCAGAAGTGATTTCTTTTTGCAAAAAAATCTATTCCAACCCCTCAATACAGTACACAGGAACTTGCGTGCTCCATCAGTGAAAATTCCTTGAGATGAATTTTAAGTACAACACCAGAGTCAAGCCACCTGCCCTGCCATAAAGAAATACCAGCAATCTGACATATCAACAGTATTCACAGATGCAGATATATATATTTATGGGACTCTATCAGCATAAATCCAATGGCTATGAATAAAACATCCTTTAACTCTACAGGGACTCAAATCCAACTTTACAAGCAGAGCATTGCTAAACCCCTTGCCGCTGATGGAAAAAAGAAAGAAAGAAAAAAAAACCAGCAACAACAACCACAAAAACTACACCTCCATAACAACAATTTCTCTAATATATTATGCTCACGTTTTTATCAGTCTTTAAACAACTTCATCCTAATGTTTATTTTCAGACATAGAGAAATGAAGGCCATGTAAAATTTCTAAATTTTCAATTTTACTATAGCTTGGAAGGTGTACCCCTTTGCAATCTGATAAATAGAAATACGCATGATGACAAAGCATACTTCCACTGAGACAATAAAATATGTAGGCCATGATATCTGAAGTCAAATTACATAGCCTCCAGTCCCCAGTTTCCCCTGTATTAAAGACGGCTGTTTACATCTCATCAAGTAGCTAAACATCAAGCACATATAGATACTCTGATCAAAAGATCATCTTTGTTTTTGGTGGTGAACCACCAAAGATACTAGGGATCCATTGCAAACACACACATTCCAAGTCAAACAAAAGAAAACCCAAGAAAAGCCAACCCTTTAATAGTCAGTGACATAAATGCAACATGACGTGAAATAAATTACAGTACCCGGTTACAAAACCTCTTTAGACATCATAGGGAAAGAAAAAGGTTTTTACCCACCTGGGATCTTTCTGAATGCTATCAATGGACGGGGACCTGGCCAAGGTGCCTTCGGGCGGGAGAGCAGGGCCGGATTTGCTGTATGGAGACTCAACAGAGGGACAATACTGCAGCTGTCGGTAGGGGTCCGCGTAATTGGAGGCTGGGCCGGCGGCATAGCTGGCCCTCTGGAAGGTGGCCGCGGCGGCATTCTGTGGGCCGTGCTGGCTGCCTGTGCGCTGCAAGGGGACGGAGTCGACACCAGGGGAAGATGGGGCTACGACAGGAAAGTAGGGACAAAGTAAAAAATTGAGGACCTGCTCACAGAAACGGTTAACCAGGTCTAGGCAGGGGCAGGGGAAGTTACACACATAAAAAATAGGGGGTTCAAAAGAATAAAAAAAATTAATCCATCATATTTGAACCAATACACTCAATGTTATCCAGTCAAATGATAATTAGCATGCCTAAGAGACAAACCTTTCAGGTATGGGGGGAATGCATCTGCTGTGTGTATATCGCTTACCTACATCCCACAGAAGGTGTGTTCAGCTGCAATATAAACTTTGTGCAAAAGAAGAAATATAGAGAATACTTTCTAAGGAGGCATGGGAAGTTAATTCTTTATTTTCAAGTTGAGAAGATTCAGAATGTGTTCCGGTAATGTTATATTAACTTTATTAAAGATGTAAAATGAATTCAGTAATGTAATTAGTAATGTAGTTAATTTTCTTGAATCAAAGAAAATAAGAAGAAATGAGAGGGAGTGTATGCATGGGGGTGGAGGTGAGAAGAGGTGGGGTTCACATCTCCATAATTAGCACCAGAACATTCAATGCAGGACTGCTCTAGTTTTTGTAAAGTAACTCCCGAAAGATTTTTATATGCCTCTTTTTCAAGTGAAGCTGTCACAGAAACAAACACATTTGGTGAAGGGAGAATAAGGCCAAAACCAACCCAACTGCAAGGCAGACAAAATAAGGAGCTGACTTAGCTTTTCTGAAAGTATTTGCATCTTCTCAATGTGTCTAAATTGTTTTGAGAAGATTTTACACTAGTTACTAAAATCGGTTTGACTATTTTCAAACTGAATTTCAATTTTTTGTTTCCCTCTTGGATTCTTTTTAGATCCTTTCATGTCATTATTTTTATCCGGTTCTCAAAATATATTTGACATCTAAGGTTTGGTTGATAGATACAATGAAAATAGCATCTTTCATTTCAGTAGAATATGACCAATTATTAACTGCTTTAGACTGCTAGTCATGATCAACAGCAGACAGCCCACTTGCTTTCTGGTGCTGTAGAGCAGACTTCATATCCAAAATACAGCCAGTGGCTAGACAGGACCATTTATGACATGGGTGCTCTATGGGAATTAGGTTCTAATTATCAATTATACATCTCTGACTTCCTAACCATTTCTTAGTGAACAATGATAGAGCTTATTTTATCCTCTTTTACATTAGGGGACATATACCAAATCAGACACAAAGGACATTATGTCATGCTGAGAAAATAATTATTAAAAGAGGTAAGGAAATTGTGTTGAAATGATGAAAATCTGCAAAGTGAATGGAAGGAATACACTCTAATACCGAGGATTGACTTAAGAGTTCAGGGCTCTTCTTTCCCAGTGAACTTTCAAGACTTCATCTTAGAATTACAAAAATTTAGGAAATTAGGTTCCGTGACATGACAAAAATGACAAAAATATTTAAGAGAAACTTTATAAACAAAAAGTGCATATATTCCCAGAGGGACAATATTTTGAAATAACGAAGGTTGTCCTGATGTGTTGAGTCTCAAAATAATCAGATTAGGCTAATAAACATTAACTGCACAATCAGAAAATCTGCTTTATGTCCTTATGCAAGTCCTTGAGGATTTATCGTTTCTCCAAAGTATTACCAGCATGTGTAATTAAAATCCACATTTTAAAATTTATGCATAATGTGCCTTATATTATGCTGAAAGGGGTTTAAAACAGGCAAGTCATAAACTTGCTCTTGGATGAACAAATGTACAGAGGTAAACAAAATTTCATTTTCTACAAGTTGTGATAAGCTAGCCAGAAAATCAAGGGCAAAAAAAAAAAAAAGAAAAGAAAACTAAGTACATCTGGCATTTTTCATAGATGTGCATTTTTTTCCATTCAGAAAACTAAGTATCAACATTTAATCTTGCTGAAAATGGTTTTCAGGAAAGAAATAGTTTTCTATGCAAAATCATTTGCTATTAATGTATTCAATACAATGATTAAAGTGTCAGAGATCAGGAAATAATATTGAAATCTAAAGAAGTCTTTTTGTTAAGAAAACAACAGAGTAGGTAAGGAGAACAATTTGACTACCCACACAAAAAACTCTCAAAGGACCATGAATTAAAAGAAAATATAACAAGAAAGAGTTTAAGAAAAACTCTGCCAAGCAGCAGACAATAAATTATAAATCATGTAAGAGGGACTGGTTCAAAATGTGAAAATAGGGTGGGAAATTCAATTAATTAAGCAGAAACAGGAAGGCAACATCTTGGTATGTATGCGGGAAGAAAAGGTAGAAAAAAGTTTATGAATGTTATTGGGTTCCTATTTACATTTCACTTTAGACCCTTTCAGGGAAATGTCCTGGAGCTCTTTTAGAGCTTGGTTTCTAAAGGTGGAGAACTGGTTCCTGTCCTGGCCTTTTGGTCAGTTCTTGGCACTGGACAGATTTACCGAGCTCTCCAAGCTCCAGTTTCAGTGTTATTGAAGAGAAAAAATGGCTTCATGGGATCATTGTTTGATTTCAACCCAGGAAAAGTGTTAAATAACTCATATGGAGAAAATATTAAACAAATAAATTATTAATATTATTACCATTAATGATGTTGAAATCAACCGACAGTAGGAAAGGGGATTGTACACTTGGCATTGGGGAGAAAGGCCCTTTCACTGGGTGTCAGACTATATAGCTCCTTTTGAGTGCTGAGCTCTGTTGTAAGTGCTTTATTTGTATAAATTCATGTTTTCTCCAACAGTCCTATAAGAGAGTATACACATCATTTTCACCTTACAGACAGGAAACTGAGGCTCAGAGAGATTAAGAAACTAGCCAGAAGTCAGCTGATATTAATAAAAAAGGAATTGAAGTCCTCAGAGTTGGTTTCTAGAGTTTATGCTCATAGACACCATGGCTACCAGGGCAGGTTTAAAACCTCAAAGCTGCAGATTATTGAATTACCTAATACGGTCAGAAAACTTAGAAAAATGGTGAGGCCTAAAATGAAAGGAAATGTCTACTAAAGGTACAGAGAAAAGATGGGTTCATTAAGGAATTAACAACCTGAATATTATATTGAAAAATATTACAAACTGGTATGCTAACTAATTTACACTATTTCTCATTAAATTTACACTATTTCTCTACTAAAGGTAACAGATAAAAGATGGGTTCATTAAGGAATTAACAACCTGAACATTATGTTGAAAAATATATTACAAATTGTTATGTTAACTAATTTACACTATTTCTCATTAAATTTACACTGTTTCACTTTGGGAGGCTGAGGTAGGCAGATCATGAGGTCAGGAGTTCCAGACTAGCCTGGTCAACATGGTGAAACCCCATCTCTACTAAAGACACAAAACATTAGTCAGGCGTGGTGGCACGTGCCTGTAATCCCAGCTACTAGTGAAGCTGAGACAGGAGAATTGCTTGAACCCGGGAGGCGGAGGTTGCAGTGAGCTGAGATCGCGCCATTGCACTCCAGCTTGGGTGGCAGAGCAAGACTCCATCTCAAAAGAAAAAAAAATTTACACTATGTTTCTACTAAAGATACAGAGAAGAGGTGGGTTCCCCCTTTAAAGAATTAATAACCTGAACATTATACTGAAAAACATATTACGAGTTGGTATGTTAACTAATTTACACAATTTCTCAATTAAATTGAATTTATTGAGATATGCAAAAAAGTACAAACATTATGCCAAATAAACCTAACTTTGTTCATTCCTTGGAAAATAAAAAATATATATTTTAAACTGTTTTACATCTTAGTTTAACCAGTGATATCACTACTATGAAAAGAGGCTGGGATATGAAATCTAAGATGAGAAACAACTTTCAAAAAGATTATATATTTTAAAAAATCACAATCATGTGTAGTTTCAGCCTTGTCAAATGGTCTTTTAGAACTGTCATTCCCAAATCCATGCTTTAAACTTCTTTTAGGTCATAATAAATAAAACAGCTGATGAGAATTTCAAAATATAAAACCTCAATCCAAATTGGTGCTGTTATAGTAAAATAAGTTAGAGGCTAATCAATGCAATGAAAATAATGTAAAATACCAGTACAAATGGACAGAAAAACACACTGTATTAAAGGACAGGTTATATAATCATACAGAAGAAAATGTATGAGAATGTAATGGATCTCAAACCAACCATTAGTAATGTAACAATGTAATACCTTACTTTGTAAAAGTATATATGTGAAAACAATTACTTTAAATGAATGAAAATCATTAAAGATCTAATATGTAGAGAATATTAAATAAATGAGCTATTATTATTACCATTAAGAATTTTGAAATCAATCAATATTAGAAAATGGAAAAGTGCGTATGGCATTGAGTAAAATGACATAAAGATTCAGGGTCCAAGTCTCCCATCTGGCCCCAACTATTTAGACATTGATGTGGCTTATGCAATCCTTGGCTCTCCATTAGTATGGATAAATTAATATCGGTCACACTATTAAAAGACTTTCCTTTAATACATTTTTTTCCCTTAATTTCTGGACTGTTGAACACTTTTCCTTATTTGCGTTTTAAAGCTCAGTTGACCAAATCATTCTCCTTGTAGGATTACTCTATCCAATTGAACCCACTCAGGGCAAACACTGGAGAGGGAAGGTGCTTCATCAACTCTGTAAACACACTCCTCTCTCGTCTCACCTGCTCTACAAACAGCCCCTTTTCCCCTCAATAAGCTCTTAGAATTCAATGAACTGTATCACTGGTCTCTTCGGGAGATTTAACAAGTAGCCACTTCAGCAGCTGACTTGATACTTCAATAGATACCTATGCTTTCATGAAATTATCTGTTTGTTTTCTGCAGAGCTGCACAAATAAAGGCCTAGTTCATAAAGGAAAAATAAAGAGATGTTTTACGTTTATGTGCTGTATTTGTTTGAAAAAGGGGAAGAGGCATCCTTTTTAATAAAGTGAAATATTCTGCTTTATGATAGATAATTGCAAGCATTATTTACTGACAATGGAAAAAAGGAGAACAGAATAAAATACAAGAATCTGGGCACACAGTTACAGAAACTTGGTGGGGGGAAATACAAGGTAATGTTCAATAAAGAGGAAGAAAAAAAGCACTACTTTTTGGATTATTTGTCTTTAAGTGTATCTGCATATACAGATAAATATGAAAACATTAAGCACATTTACATGTTATGTAAATACAAAATAAGCATATAATAAAGTAATTAAAGAATGTCCCTCTGAAAGTTCAGAAAACAAAAATCGATGAGGTGACAATGGGTCCAAGAAAATGGCCTACATACTCTTAAAAGGAATTCAACTCAGTTTCTTTAGGGATAGGGAAACTTTAGCACCCAATCTGGCATATATCCAAGAGTGTCATCATTAAGAACTGAACTATAAACATTTTGCAATTTTCTGTACTCAGCACAAGTTGATCCATCTAAATTCAATGGAAGAATACTCAAGGGTAAATTTGAACATACAAAATTTAAAATAATTTCATATATTACTATCTTTGTGGGGAGAGGCATTTAATGCATGATTCTTAGTAGTAATGGAATAATTGTCATTGGTGTTGACCTTGTTTTCCCTGCTTTTATTGGAAAAGAAGACATTGAAAACACCAGAACAAGCCAAACATGCCTATCACATTGGTTCTCAAACTGAATGTGGGATCATGTGTATGAATATATCATAGATATATTTGAAAGCGAATATGATGTAAAACCCTATCCTTAAATAGCTCTCATAGTTTCCTTCTTGTTATAACCTTGAAAAAATTTAAAAATGCAAGCTCTTCGTCTGGATAAATGGCTAATACATGCAGGGTTTAATACCTAGGTGATGGGTTGATGGGTGCAGCAAACCACCATGGCACACATTTATCTACGTAACAAACCTGCATGTCCTGAACATGTATCCTGAAACTTAAACAACAACAAAAAATATTCAAGATGAGATATGAGGTACTATGATCATGTTGAAACTTTGAATAACATTTTTGTGATGGTGGTGACTATACTTATCTTAACCAATAGCATTGTAATGAGCAGATAGATTTCTATGTAAGTACAATTTTAAAAAATGCAAGCTCCTCATTAGGTCTTCACGATATAAATTAGCAGGAAAAAAACAACAAATGATTAACACAAAGGATCCCGCTCATTCATTGGCAATAGCTACTACTATTTCTAAGAATATTATTGCGATATACAGCATAATGGACTTCAGCAGGTTTCTAGAACTTGGTATAAAAATTAAAAATGTAAATAAGCGAATTAATAAAAAAGGAAAGAAAAATAATCCCATGTTTAATCCTACATATGTATGTATTCATATCTATTTAAATGTACATTTAGCACTGTGCATTTTAGTTGTCCTCTAATTTATAGTGTGCGTAACTGGAGTCACGATGAATGATGAAGAGGATGATACACAGTCTTTTTTTTTTTTTTTTTTTTTTTAACCATTCCAAGCACGTTTTCAGCCATCAATGGGAAAGGATAAAAATAAATGCTACATGTATTTGGAGCTTCCCATTGTGCCAACTACCATATTAGGGGCTTCTACACATGATCTTATTTAATGCTCACAACAGCCTACATGGCAGGTGCTACTATCATTAACATCATCCTCATTAGGTCACAGAAGAGCAGTGACAGGACGGTGGGCAGGACTGGGACTGAAATGTAGCAGTGGACTCCAGGGTCTGCGTGTTTTACCCCCTCTCCTCCACTGTTCGGCACTAGAGGTGAGGGCAGGCCTGGTTAATAAAACCTACACATTTTGAAGTGCAATATGTTTGGCAGAAATGCCAGAAAAAGACTAAAATTTAATGTGATATAGAGTGTCACTGCTTAAATCCCTATTACCTAGATAATTGGCTCCATCATAATATTCCTAGGGCTGGGTGCAGTGGCTCACGCCTGTAATTCCAGCACTTTGGGAGGCCGAGGTGGGCGGATCACGAGGTCAGGAGTACGAGACCAGCCTGGGCAACATGGAGAAACCCCGTCTCTACTAAAAATACAAAAATTAGTTGGATGTGGTGGCAGGCACCTGTAATCCCAGCTACTTGGGAAGCTGAGGTAGGAGAACCGTTTGAACCCAGGAGGCGGAGGTTGCAGTGATCCGAGATTGTGCCGTCGCATTCTGGCCTGGGCGACAAGAGCAAGACTCCATTTCAAAAAAAAAAAAAAAAAAAAAACATTGTATTATCATTTTCTTTGGCTTCTCTTCAGAAAGAAATGCAGAAGAATCTCCTTCAATTGAAGACAGAAAGGGATTAGGGGAAGGTCAATGAATAGAATTTTCCATAAAAATGGAAATAGGACGGTTGGGTGGAGAATGCTAATGTATCCACAGTGGACTTATTTCTTTACCTTGAGTAAGATGAGGGGACCGAGCAAACTCATCACAGGACAAGAGAGAGGCAGGCCAGAAGGAGAGGCTGCATGGGGCAACCTGAGCAGGTTTCCTACCTGCCAATCTCTAGAGAGCCAGATGAGAAGAGATGCATTATTCATGTGGTTTTACACGAGGCTCAACAATGTGGCGATAGAGCTGGTTTTGCTCCCAAACATGAGCTAGTTTGCTGAGAACAGAATTAGCTGTGGAAAAAATCTTCTCTGCCATCTTAAGCACTAAATGATTTTACATCAAGTACTTGGCAATATGTGGTTATGGCATAAAAGGTATATTATATTCTTTATGCATCCAAATGTCCACTGCTGAATAAGAGGCTCAAAAAGAAACTCCAAGGAAGCTTAAGTGTTCAAACAAAATACCTTAGCTGGCTAAGGGCCTTAAATTAGGGATATAGCTTGGAACCTGGTGGATTTAAAACCACAGGTGCTGTGACCCTTTTTATTTTGTAAAAATAAGCATTTCCATGTCAAGCGTATTCCATGCTGATCTTGATCTATTCATTTGTCTATACACTTGCAACATTTCTGAGAACATTTCCACGAACAGTCATATAAATAAATTTTAGAATAAAGAAAATTATTATTAGACCTAAAGGAAGAGATAGACTATAGAACAGTAGGGAACTTCAACCCCCCTTTAAGTGTGGACAAATTATCCAGACAGAAATCAATAAGGAAACATCAGACTAAAACTACACTCCAGACCAAAGGGACCTAACAGACATTTATAGAACATTCCATCCAACAGCTTCAGAATACACATTCTTCTAAACTGCACATGGAACATTCTCTAGGATAGATCATATGTGGCCACAAACAAGTCTTAACAAATTTAAGAAGACAGAGTCAACATCAAGTATCTTTTCTGACAAAAATGCTATTGAATTAGAAATCAACAAGAAAAATTTTGGAAACTTTACAAATACATGGAAATTAACATGCTCCTGAACCAATCAATCAACAATTTTATGAAATTAAAGGGCAAATTAAAAATTTCCTTGTGACAAATGAGGATGGAAACACATCCTACCAAAACCTATGGGACACAACAAAAGCAGTTTTAAGAAGGGTTTATAGCAATAAACACCTATATCCAAAAAGAAGAAAGATTTCTAATAAACAACCTAAAGGTGTACTTCAAGGAACTACAAAAACAAAAACAACCTAAACTCAAAATTGGTAGAAAGAAGAAAACAATAAAGGTGTGTTTATTTTTTCAAAATTCTCAACAAGATACTAGAAATGCAACAGCACATTAAAAAGATCGTTCACTATGATCAAATAGGATTCATCCCAGGGATGCAAGAATTATTTAATACATGTAAATAAATAAATGTGATATATCACATTAACAGAACCAAGGATAAAAACCATATAATCATTTCAATAGATTCTGCAAATAAGTTGATAAAATTCAACATCCCTGCATGATAAAACAAAAAAAAACTCTCAACAAATTAGGTATAGAAAGTGTGTACCACAACACAATAAATTTAAGCCATACATGACAAACCCACAGCTCCACAGTTAATATCATACTGAACAAGGGAAAGCTAATAGCTTTTACTCTAAGGTCAGGAACAAGACAAGGATGCCCACTTTCACCACTTCTATTCAACATAGTACTGGAAGTCCTAGTCAGAGTGATTAGGCAAGAAACAAAAACAAAAGGCATTGAAATTGGAAAGGAGAAAGTCAAATTGTCTCTGTTTGCAGATGGCATGATCATATAAATGGGCAGCCCTAAAGACTCCACACACAAAACAAAGCCTGTTAGAATTAATAAATGAATTCAATAATATTGCAGGACACCAAATCAACACACAAAAATCTGTAGCATTTCTATACACTATCTGTACAGAAATATACTAGCTGAAAAATCAGGAAAATAATTCTATTGATAATATTAATAGCTACAAAAATTAGATATGTAGAAATAAACTTAACCGAGGAGATAAAAGGCCTTTACACTGAAAACTATAAAACTTCAATTAAAGAAATAGAAGAGGACACAAATAAATGAAAATACATCTCATGTTCATGGGTTATAATAATTAGTACTGTTAAAATGGCCACACTACCCAAAGTGATCTACAGATTTACTACAATCCCTACCAAAATACCAATGATATTCTTCACAGAAATAGAAAACCTATACTAAAATTGGTATGAAACTAACAAAAAAAGGCCCTTAAGAGCCAAAGCAATCTTGAGCAAACAGAACAAAACTGAACGCATCACACTATGTGACTTCAAAATATATGACAAAGCTACAGTAACGAAAACAGCACAGCACTAGCAGAAAAACAGACACTAGACTAATGGAAGAGAATAGAGAGTCCAGAAATAAATTCATGCACCTACAGCCAACTTATTTTCAACAAAGGTACCAAGAACTTACACTGGGGAAAAGATGGTCTTTTCAACAGATAATGCTGAGAAAACTGATATCCACATGCAGAGAATGAGACTAGACTCCTAATTCTCAGCATATACAAAAATCGACTCAAAATGGGTTAAAGACTTAAATGTAAAACCAGAAACTTTGAAACAACTAGAAGAAAACATAGGTAAAATGCTTCACAATATTGGGCTGGGCAAGAATTTTTAAAATAAGACCTCAAATGCACAGGTAGCAAAACCAAAAATAGACGAATTAATGCTAATATTAATAGGCAAACTATTAATAGACTGAGAAGACAATCTATAGAATGCAGAAGATATTTAAAAATGATACATCTGACAAGTGGTTAACATCCAGAATATATAAGAAACTGCAACAACTCAACAGCAAAAAACAAAACAAAACAAAAACCGTTCCGATTTTAAAATGTGCAAAAGACCTTACTTGACATTTCTCAATACAAGACATACAAATGACCAACAGGTATATAAAAAAAACGCTAAACATAACTAATCATCAGGGAAATGTGAATCAAAACCACAGTGAGATACTACCTCACTCCAGTTAGAATGGCTATTGTCAAAAAGAAAAAGAAAGGTGTTGGCAAGGATGTGGAGAAAAGGGTGCACTTATATACTGCTCATGGTATTATAAACTAGTTCAGCCATTATGGAAAACAATATGTTGGTTCCTCAAAAAATTAAAAATAGAGTTACCATGTGATCCAGCAATCTCACTCCTAGGTATATACCCAAAGAAAATTAAATCAGCATGTTAAAGAGATACCTGTACGCTCACATGTTTATTGTAGCACTATTTACAATAACCAAGACAGGGAATCAACCTATGTGTCCAACAATGGGTGAATGGATAGAGAAAATGTAACACATATACAAAACAGAATACTATTCAGACATTTAAGAAAAATGAAATCCTGCCATTTGTGATAACATGGATGAGCCTGGAGGTATCATGCTAAGTAAACTAATCCAGGCACAGAAAGACAAATACCACAGGATCTCACTCAAACATGGAATCTAAAAAAGAAGCTGATATCATAGAAGCAGAGAGTAGAATAGTGGTTACCAGAGACTAGGGAGGGGAGGAGGATGAACAGGGGAGAGAATGGCCAATGGGTACAAAGTTACGATGAGATAGGAAAAGTGAATTCTGGTGTTCTATTGCATAGTAGGGTGACTATAGTTAACAGTAAAATATTGTATATTACAAAATAGCTAGAAGAGAGGCTTTTGAATGTTCTCACCACAAAGACATGACAAACGCATGCGGTGATGGATACACACACTGCTCTGACTGGATCATTAGTATACAGCATACACATGTATCAAAACATCCAATTGTATCCCATGAACATGTACATGTGTCATTACAATGTATCAATTAAAAAATTAAATAAGTAATTTTTTAAAATTTGAGAGCTTTTTCTATTATAATTTTAAGTGATAGAGCATGTCTGGTGTTGAGGGCAGAATCTGCTAATGTGTAATTATGGTTCCATAGTGCTGTATCTTCTGGTAATGTCTTAATTATTCTTAAGTTCCAACTTTTGGTATTATATTATATGAAGCCCCATTCAATGTGCCGTTGAAATCTCATACTTGGCTTCTATTCTTTTCAACATTGCTACGCTTAATGATGTAATTCCACGTATGAGGTGACACATCTTCCAGTAATTGGGGTGCATCATCCAGGTCAAGGCCAGCTGTGTAATTTTCAGTATGTGTATCCCTAGTTGACATGACATTAATAAACATGGTTTCATGATCTATTTGTACAAAAGTATGACGGTTATGATATTTTTGAATTTTACCAATAAACTGTTCTCCCATCAAACACTCTGTCTTCCTTCAACTAAACAATTAGACTTCTTATTTATACCTTTTTAAGTGAATCCACACAGGTAAGCATCTGAAAGTTCTCTTTGGTTCTAAGATGACATTTATCGTTGGGTTGATATAAAATTTCTAACTGGGTAACAACAGGCATTTAACTTTTTAGCCTAAGAAAAGTGAAAATTTTAACTAATAGGTTATGGAGAATCTTATTTGACTTGCTCCAATAGGAAGCACTTGATTTAAAAATTTTAAGTAACAGCTCTTAATAAGTAATAAACTGCTGATAATTCACATCTTTGTGAACTCAAATAATTTTAATTAAAATATTTTTGATACTGGACTATTATTTATATCACAATGAATAACAGTAATAAGATTTTATGAATATGCAGGTCCTATGTAATCCCTCTATCACTTCATTAAACACTGCCTATTCTTGCAGAGGATTACGTTTTTTTAGAGACTATTTTCTCTACATGTGTAACTATTTTCACCACATTCTTTTTTCTTTTTATGTTGCAGTACTTGTCATCTTCATGAAGATATTTAGCACGTTTGCTCCTTGCAACATATCTATGATAATTCTTTCTTTATTACAAGCTGACACATACATCACAGAAAGCTTGTTTTCAACACTCAGTTTGAATAGCATTTATCCAAAAGAAAATCCATCTGACCATCATCACAGCAGACGTTGGCCATTTCTACTGGTTTATAAAAATGTGTTTAAGGGGTTGTCAGAGTCAAGTGTTTGTGTTGATCAAATAACTCCTAAATTGACAGTCATTCATACGTTTGAGTTTGAAATAAAAATTCATGTTATTTATTTTCTGCTTAATAGACTTTACCACAAGCAAATTCATGAGGCCCACACATTCCTTGTTTCACTGTACTCCTTATTTTATAAGCTCTGGTTTTGACAAGCCTCATCTCACATGAAATGTATATTTTATCTAAATAGACGCCTTAGTTAAAATTGTGCCTCTTTACATTTTCATCATGCAAGAAGTATAAATGCCCAAGTATTAGGGGGATGGTCATGTAAAAGTAAGTCTGTCATTTCTGCTGCAGTTCACACAATTCTGCCTCCTCATCTAGGGAAAGGACACTGGTGGCCTTCCTCTCTGTTATACTACCCCCCTCCCCCTGTTAATGGTCCTGCAAGAAAGATGTGGCTGTCATGTCTGGTGATGGGTACTCTCCGGGAGCTCTGTTGACCAGGGACCACTCTGTGGCACAAAGTGACCCTTTCACCTTTTCCTAGGCTGCCAGATCTCTGGAGCCACCATGCTGGCTCTGTCTCCCTCTTGGAGTCCTCCGGCAGGTGGGCACTGCTGTACTTTCTATCTGCATCCCTGTTCAAAGCACTTTCTATCTGCCTCCCTATTCAAAGCCTGGGGCCAGGGATGCAGGCATTGCTGTCCCCAGAGCCCATACCCTTCTGCTGGGCCTAGTAGGGGACAAAGGTCTTTGGCTCTTATCTTGCAATGGCTGGCAGAGGTAGGTCTGGGGCAGGAGGATGGAGAACCCCTTTAGACCATGTTCTCTAACACAGTCTTGGGTGATGCCATGCCTGTTCAGCTTCATGAAATCCTATTGTCAATAGTGAAATTTGTTTCTGTCACCATCCACAAGCCTGGAGTAGAGGAGAGGTGAGGAGTGGGAGTTGGGTACCCTGCTCCTTGGACATTACATAGATGTTCCTATATGCATGCTCAGGAGGTCTCTAACATTATGGCTAGGTAGCTTTTTGGGTTAGGAAAGCCTGGAGGACCTGTTTGATTACAAAAAGGTAGACAGTAGTCCGCATCTGAGTTGGTACCCAAGATTTAAATTAGTCTTCATAATAAAGTAACAGGCATGGATGGATTACTTATGACAGCTAAGAAGAAAAGAGAGATGAAGAAGGAAGGTCTAGAGGAGAGATGGGAAAAGATGGTGATAGGTGGAGTCTAAGGGGAAAAGCTAATTGAGAAATCCTCTTTGGTGGGAAAGTTAAGGGATCTAACATATCTTATCTTCAATGTCTGAAGTTTTTTGTCTGGTCTTCTCTGTGCAGTTATCTCCCTGACTATCTCTCAGCCCTAGAATGGTCTCTTACTCATGTTAGCCTTAGTGGTGTTTTGAGTAAGGAAAGCCCAGGGGTGAGGTCAGCATGGGGCAGAGCAGGGCAGAAAGAGTAGAGTGGCCACTAGAGCCAGAGTCATGCCCATGAACCCGAGCTGGTAGAGAGTACAGCTGTAGCACTGAATGAGGAGTGATCACACTCATACATTCCCTTGGTGTGATTCCATCCAAATCCACACCTTTCCATGCCCCAACTTGCTACCCACAAAAGAGAGGAAGGTCACTTTAGTAGGGACACGAGCAGGAGAGTGAGGGGCAACTCAATCCCTCATTTCAATGTCTTCAGGTTTTTTTTGGAATATGCATGTAGCCTATATGATATTACCTTCCAATACTGGTTAATTTTTCAGATGTTTATGTCTTTCTCTGAAACAAAATTGAACATGCTTAAGGACAAGGAGTAGATTTTAAGCCTCTTTGAATCTGCCAGTACATCTAGCACACAGAGTATCTTAAACAGATATTATTTAACAGGATATAGAAGACCATTAAGCTCCACAGATGAAAATAAATGTCTATCTATTTTGTTTTTAAATGATGATTTTTACCAATGCAGTCAACGAAGCCCAGGATCTAGGGTAAGACTGCCTATGTATGAAAGTTTGTTTATTTATTTATTTATTTAGATGGAGTTTCACTCTTGTTGCCCAGGTTGGAGTGCAGTGGCGTGATCCTGGCTCAGCGCAACCTCCATCTCCTGGCTTCAAGCGATTCTCCTGCCTCAGCATCCCGAGTAGCTGGGATTACTGGCGCCCGCCACCAGGCCCGGCTAATTTTTGTATTTTTAGTAGAGATGGGGTTTCGCCATGTTGGCCAAGCTGGTCTCAAACTCCTGACCTCAAGTGATCTACCCGCCTCGGCCTCCCAAAGTGCTGGGATTACAGATGGGAGCTACTGCTCCAGGCCTATTTATTTATTTTTAATAGAGATAGGGTCTGACCAAGTTGCCCAGTCTGGTCTTGAATTCCTGGGCTCAAGCGATTCTCTCATCTAGGCCTCCCAAAGTGTTGAAATGATAGGTGTGAGCCACCATGGCCAGCCTGTATGAAGGTTTAAAGGCTGGTTCCACACAACCCGTGTGACCTTCGCATATTACTCAACTTCTCTGTGCCTCGGTTTTCTGATCCAAAAAGCACGCACTGAGCATCATAACAGCATCTCCTTCCAAGGATTGTTCTGGAGGTTGGTAAAATACCCAAAGCATTTGGCACACTCCCTGGAAGCAGTTACAAGCTAGATGCTTCCCCACCAAAGGGGATTTCTCAGTTAGCTTCTCCTTTTAGGCTCTACCTACCACCATCTTTTTCTATCTTTCCTCCAGCCCTTTATTCTTCATCTTACCTTTGTTTGTCCAGCCTCACATGCTTGTTTCAATGACACCGTCTAATAATTCCCTAACTGTTGAGGCATGTCTACTTTTCTTCATTCCCAAGTGTTGACCCCTTGAAGGGAAGCAACTGGCCTTCAATCTTTCTGCCCCACTTCTCTTGCAATATCATCTGGAAATGCCTTATGAATTGTACTGAAAGACCTCCACCTGGTGTTCTATTCTTAAGGGCAGAAAGATAAGACCAGTTGCTCGGGTACCCTCAGCCACTCATCTGAGCTAAGAGCCAGAGACCATGAACATTTTCAGGCTGGTAGGCCTCATAAGAACCTGTCCTCTTCTGTCTGCTTTAGGCCTGCAAACCTCTTAGAGTTCTGTATCAGTGGTCTCCAGGGTAGGGGTATGTACAACACAGATGACCCCCACAAAGATATTGGGAAGCAAACTTAGAATGTTTTTTTACGGCTACTGGATAACTATATTTAATCCTTACTTCTTTGTAATCTCCATTTTTATGGGTGTTATTCTAGACAGAATTTAATAATATTATATATGATGTCTTTAATATCTAAATAAAAAGACATATACACATATTAAAGGCATTTTCTCATACATGCAGGTTGTGATACAGTTTCTGTGGCTGTGAAAATGTGAAGACATGAAATTATATGAATTAGGTACAGACACAGGGGTAACCTTGGTGGATGCAGGGAAGACAGAGTTTGTGGCTTTATGCTTAGGAGCTGGAGAGAGGTAGTTTCTCCTCCTCCACCTGTGGTCCTAAGAGGTCATCCAAGCACTTCTGGAAATTTCCATAGCATTATGTCAATCAGCATGTTTTCTCAAAATTGCCTTAAGTTCAAAGGTGCAGGCTGGGTTGGGGTCTTGGACATCTGAATGTCACAATCATAGCACATCTCTGCCACAGTTATTACCAGGAAACGCCCCCAGCAAACGGGTTTCACCTTTGAAGCAGTTAGAAGGTACTATTGCCTCCCTCATAGGCGGTAGGAAAAAAACACTTGTTCATTCTGGATAGCTCTCCATTGACCGCTTGGAGCAGGAGACAGCAAATTTTTCCTGTCAAGGGCCAGATAGTAAATATTCTTGGTTTTGCCAAGAATCTCTGTCACGGGCACTCCACTCTGCCCCTGCAGGGCCCAAGCCACCATGGATGATACATAAATGAATGGGTATGGCTGCATCTCAGTAATGTTATTTATGGATACTGAAGTTTGAATTTCATATAATTTTCACATATTACAGAACATTAATCATCTTTTGATTTTCCCCCCAATCATTTAAAAATGCAGTCATCATTCTTAGCTCATGGGCACTACTAAAGTAGATTGGTGAGCTACAAATGGCCCATGGGCCATTGTTTGCTGATGCAGACTCAGAAAAAACACTATCACACTAGAGTTTTCTTTTTTTAAGTATGGATATCTTCCCTGTGTTTAATGTGATATAGATGAATTAAAGTTTTTTTTTCTTATGTAGCTAATTTTTCATTAAATTCCTGGAAGTTTATTAATAAAGGATAATTCTAAGAACATGTGAATATGGAATAGAGAATCAACATAATCTCTTTTGTCAGTTTTTATTCAAATTAGATATTGAATGTCACTGTGGTTATCTTCTTCTTTTATAAGATGTGCATAAAAATAAAATTACCTTACTTAAAACATGCAAACATTAAATGCTAAAGTAGCCCAACTCCAAGCAGGAGTGGATCTAACAGGCTGAAGGTGAAAAAAATTCTGACAGAAGAATAAATGGGCATTCTTTTTCATCAAAACCAAGATATGTATTATTAATATTGGGTGGTATTTATGATGTCAAAAATAAAATAAAGAGTATTTTGTGCCTTTCTCCCTATGATTCAGTGAAATACTGAAATGTAAATATCAATAATCAACTATAAAAGCAGCTTGGCTTGCCTTGATTTCAAAGCATGTAATTTAGCATCATAAGGCAGTTTAAGAAAATTGCTATGCTCTACTTAGTGGTCACTAGAAATTCCAGTAGTCTGAGGATGTAGAGATCTGCGTGCCAGGTTCTGAAGCAGAGAGCCAGCTCTGCCAGCCTCAGTCCCCACCGGAGCTCATATATATCATTAGGAAAGAAGGAGAGAGCTGTACTGTCTGCAGACCAGCAACACAGTCATTCCAGTTTACTTAGCAATGTGCAGCTTGATAATAAATGCAATTCTCAACCTGTTTTTAATTATATTGATTTTAGAGTTAAGATAAGTGTTCTCTAGCAATCTAATTATGACATTTGACAGATTATGTTGCAAATGGCTCCAGATACTGGAAAACACTTGCGTTTTGTCATGTGATCTGTGGTTGTATTCAATTGAAAATACATATTTAATCCAGGAGAGCTATATAACTGATTGAACCATTTGCAATTGCCAACATCCAACCTTCACACAATAATTTTGTGATTCAATCTATTAGTGTGTATGAAATAAATTGTCTGCCTTTCAAAATATGCTACATGTTTAGTAAATATGTTTTTGTTCCAAGCTTGCCAAATAGGTAGACAATATCATGAAAAAAACACTTACCATCATCAAGCATACGTCTTTCACGTCCTACAAATGACTACATCCTTGGGGTACTTATATTCATTACGTAAGTGAATAACGATGGGCTAAACATTAGTATTGCTTCTTTCAATTTTTCTCTTTGACAAAATGAGCTTACAATCGCCATTTGCTTCCTTTCATTCAGATTATACCAAGGTAGCCTGAGTTAAAGTCATATTCTGATTCTACCATTATCATTACAGACATTGATAGAAGCAGGTCACAGTGCTTGTGGGGATAGTGGACACAGACACACACCTTTCATTTGGGAGTGTTATTGAAGCTCGATGCAGAGCCCACCCCCTGTGGACAGGCCACCCAGTGGGGTCCTGATTACACACCTGTGCTCGTGCGGTAGGTGCCGGTGTGTGCTGGCGGCAGAGGGTCCCCCTGGCTCTGGCTGAGACTCCTCATAGGGGGCTTCTGATAGACGCGGTCTTCATAGATGGGATCTATGTGGTGTTCTGGGGACTGCAGGGCCCGCAGCTCTGGGCCCAGGTGCCCATGCTGGCTGCTGTATGAGGCTCGGGACCCAGCTGAAATAAATCAACAGAGGGACATCAAGGCTCAGGCGACCTCCAAACAGAACTTGTTTAATCAAAGACATATTCAAAATTTTTTGGACAAAATTGTTGAAATTCCCAGGAAACCAAATGAATAGCATGAAATGGCAGCAATATGTCAACCTAATCAGCCTGTCGGCATCACCCAGCTGCCTGGCTTTGCGACCAAACATGATCTCACTCTAAAAATGACAATGTTTCTGAGATAAACCCACATGGAACAAGACCAGTGAAATGTTATTTTTCTCAAAACCTAATGAATGTAGCTAGGTTCTTCACTAAAGGAATCAGGTAGATAGTCAATCCCAAAAATCTGTTATTAGCCCATAGCCCTTGCACCTTAAATTGTACAATAGAAATCATTTTAAATGGCGAGCCACAATGGCAAAGCCATCTTGATGTTGTTCCTAAAAAGTGAACTAGAAATTGTTCCTATCAGCAGTTTTTCCCTGGGAAAAGGATAAAGCAAAATGTTTGAACTTACAACAGCCTAAATCCCCGAGAGAAGCAGATATTAAAGAAAGAGGTTTCAAGCTATATTTTCCTTTACTCTGACCCTCTAAATTGAAGCATTTACATTTAGCCTGCCTCTCTCTGAAAAAGTTAGGAATGATTGCCACTAACTGGTTTAATGTATAAATTGCGGCTACACATCACTTTGCTTTGTAGTATTTATAAATCCTTATTTGTGTCACTTCATTGCATGATATGGGAAGAGGTGTTGATGTGAGGCAATGCTATGGACCAGAGAATCACGAGAAAGTCTCTGAAGAAAGGAAGCCTCTGTACATCAGGAAATAAGACTTTAGTGAGGGTGAAGAGGCTGGCTTGACAGACAGGAAAGAGGACGTTGATTGAGAGCCAATATTTTATCTGAGGTACAGTCAGAACCACTGGAGCAGAAACGTCATGAAAATCATTTGCATTGGGGCAATGAGATGGCCTTGGGGCATCAAGGAGAGGTGGCATCTTCCATGTTGAATACAGAACACGGACAAGAACCAAAGGAGACAATGGCTGATTTTGGGAATGAGCCTTCAGCTACATCCTACAACTAATCCCCACATGGCGTAATGGGATTTAACTGGCAACTGTCTTTCAGCAGCCCTAGTTCAGCCTCTCTATTCCGGACTAACATATCAGGGTGCTGGGATTCCTTGATCTTGGCCGTGTCTGGACAGCTCTCCTTCCATTTTGCCTTCCTCAAGGACCACTTCAAAGCCAAAGTCTTCAAATACTGGATGTTAGGTCTGTTTTGTCAGGAACATATAAACTCAAAATTGTAATATTCTTGTCTAGAATATTTGAGAAAAAAAGCCATTGTAAAGTTTTAAAATTGCCAATAGAAAAATGTTTTGCTGGTATATTTAACGTGGGCTACTTTAAATTTAACACAGAGAACAGTATTCCTGAATAATTGGAGAAGTGGTGAGAATTCTATGAATTCAGTGTTAATAAAAACCACTGTGTATTTTGAGGAGGAGAAAGGGACAGGGCAGGCAAGTTCCTTACCATTCTCTTTGCTGGTAATTAAATTCTGATTTAGATAGCGCTCCGATGAATGACAGATTCAAAATAACTGTTTTGCATAATTAGGTTCATCGCATCTGATTTGTCAAATGCCAACATCACTCTGAATATTACCTCAAGCTTATATTTTCCAGGAATATATTTAAGTACAATGTGCTTTGAGTTCCTGTTGTCAATTCTTATTCCTGAAGGTTTTGAAAATATTGCTAAGGATTTAAAAATGTAAAAATAAAAAAAAAAACAGTCATCACATCCAAATGCAGAGATAAATAAAAGTTATCCATCACTGGTACATTTAGAATTGTTACTTTATCACTATTCCTTTATTCTAAGCCTCAAAAAACATCCAATGATGACCAATGAGAGGATCTGCTGAACTTTTAAGTGGTAACATGGTCTTAGGGTATATGTAAAAATCCTCTTATTACATGCATTTATTTGGCATTCAGAAATTTTCATTAGTGGCATTAATCAAATTGATGACCAAGGGTGCTAGGCAAGGAAGAAGAATCTTAAGGTAAAGTCTACCTATGTGGATATCAGTCTTTTGATGTGCTGATATTATTACGAATGTAATAATAAAATTAACTATCTGAATAGGATACTATACTTTTTTTTTACATATTAGAGGGCTCTGAGTAAAACTATAAGATCATAGTGTTTCCCTGTGTAAATGCTTGTGCAAAATACAGTTGCATATGTAAGCATTATGCATAGTTCTGAATCAGATAAGGCATTTTAAAAAGAACATTATTTACACTTCTTTTTATCCACTGTGATCAAGTTTTGATTGCTCAAGGGTGGGCACAGTTATTGGCAAGAGAGACACAGAGAACTATGGGAAAGAAAAGGGCCAAGGAAACAAAGGTTAAAGATGTCACTGCTGGAATTCATGTGTTCTACCGCCCGTGTTCAAGAAAGAACATTTTAGATCCATATGAACAAGGCCTATTTTATTTGGGGCAATTTCAAGAAAAAAATTCTCACACAATCTTTTCTGGGAATCTGCTACAAAATGTCATTAGATGGTGTATATATTTGCTGATTCAAGTAAAATGTCCTTTTGTTTAGTAGTAATTTTTTTCATCGTTATGGTCTATTTGAAAGTGAATCTCATGCGTCACATTGGACTCAAAACGTCATTCATGAGAATTTACATCTTTGCCAGGGACTAGAACTCTGTTATTACAATAAGAAAAAATGTTGGAGAAAATTCAACTTTGTCTAAAATGTTATAGATGTCAAGGCCAAATGTTCTTGCCAATTATGCTGGTGCAGAACAATCCTGGGAACCTGGCCTTGACCAAGACCCTGCAGGATGGCAAAGTGCAACCAAAACATGGATGAGCCAAAGAGAAAAGGGGAAGTAGATCCACAGACCAGACCAACTTTCCTGATGGTTTCCCCTGCCATGACAGACATAATGTCATGCAATCATAATCCCTGTGTCTATAAAGCATTTCATGACCAATTACTGCAACAATTCCTACATCATCCAGCATTAACGTCTCAATTTTATAATAGGGTTTTGCTCTTCCTATTTCTTCTCTTCACAGGGCAAAACTGGGGCCTAGAGAGCTCAGGCACTGGCAATTTTTCATATACAACGCGTTTCTGAAAATGAGCTTGAAGACTCACAGCTGAAACATGGGTACTTGGCTTACAGGTTAAGGAAGATTTCATGATGCAGGAGGACTAAAGGGTATTGGAATTTCCCTAGATATGTTCTGTGCTGGGTGCTGCTCCTACAGGTTCAGAGAGCCCCCCAAAACTGGGAAGGGCTTTCAAGCTGATCTAGGACTAAGCCTGAGGCATGTGCTGTATAAGAACTACCACATATCCTGTCATGGAACCTCAGAGCCATCTCTTCTTCACCACAGCTACAGGTGACCTGAATGGATGCTTAAACAGCTCAGAACCTACCTGACTACTGACCACTTGGCTGTGGGGTTGGTGTTGGGGGAGCGAGGAAAGGGTTCAGTCCTATGGCAGGGAGGGAGGTATGGATTCTAGGGACCCAGAGAGGTGGGCAGAAGGGACCACTGGAGAATGAAGGGACACAAGACCTCAGACATCCCCTGCTTCTATGTTGACACGTTTAATCCTTGGCTCTCATTTCCATGTACAACTACTATGAAGAATCATGACAACATGGCTCAGCCTCAAATTCTACACATGAAAGGTGGCCTTAGGGTGTTGATGTTCAATAATTTGAGGTAAACAGAAATCGTATCTAAAGTAGTAATTTTACTGCTGTTTCTTGTGTCACTTTTGCCCACAGAACTTGAAATAAGAATATGTGAATTCTGTCCCAGATCTGTCTCTAACCAGTTGGATAAACCCAGGAAACACACCAAACTCTTTGATCCCCAGTTTCCTCAAGTGTAGAAACAGAGATAATAATATAAATGGTATTGTTGGAGGGTCAGATGAGAGAGACTATGTGTGAAAGTGCTCTGCAATTGATAAAGCCACATCAAAATAGGTGTCCTCATGCCAATGAATCTTTGAATCAATAAATTATGTCACCTCATGCAAATATATCTTTTGATTTGACAAAATAGTTGAATACCTCTTATCATAAACTATCCAAATTTCAAAAACAAGTCGAAGATTTCAATTTGAAATAATCTAAATAACAATCATTTTTCTGATAATTCTGTGAAGTATTATTGCAAAATGTGAATGTTATAGTTTTATCTTTTCTTAAAAATGTGTGCTTTCTAATGGATTATTGCAAAAAATGTAGGAATGAATGACGTTCATAAGGAAAGAAAACACTGAAATGACCACAAAAAGGTGACATCCTTTTTAGAAAGGAATAGGGCATAAATTAAATCTCCAAATTGAAAATAACAAATACCTGCTAATTCAGTAGGAAGCCAGTGACAGATCTCAGGGGGTTCTTGACACAGAAAATAATTACAAGGCTGAAAAGGGCTACATATGGCTCACCGCCTTGTGTCTTGCCTGTTCCTGTTCCACACCATGTTTCCCTTGAGTCAACAAGGCTCTGTTTTCATTTGGCCAACAAAACAATGTATTTATTATTTTTGGAACGATTTGTAACTAAATTTCTATGTGCTAGATTTTACATCTATCATTTGTAGGTACTAGTTACTCCCTATGGATCTATATATTCATTCAACACATTCAACAAGTGCCTGGGAACCTCCAGGAGTTGAGGATGTCCTAGTGCTCAAAACAGACAAGGTCCCTGGCTCTGAAAATAAGTTATTACATGCAGGAGGATGGAGGTAAAGGTGTTGAAGAAAAATGAGGCAGGGCAGTGGGAAAAGAGATAAAGTGTCAGGAGGTTGTGGTGTTGGGATAGGGGGATCAAGAAAGTTCTTTCTGAGCATCTGACATTTTAGCAGAGAGCTGCAGACAGTAAGAGAATGAGCCTCACTGGAGAAAGAGCTGTATGGTTCTCAGGCGGAGGCAACCAGCAGCAGACACGAAGGGTCCCCCCGGGATTTCAGAATATACACAGAAGTGATTTTATGTGTACTGAAACCACATTGTCTTTAAAAGAAATACCAGTAAGTATATGAAATCTTTACGAGTTCATACTACAATTGATTGGACGAATGAAAGGATTTTTTTAACTCAAAATTTCAAAATCACGGAAACACATTTTTATTAGAAGGATTTGCAGCATTCAATGGGAGATCACATAACCTTGGGAGAACTGCGTAGCTGAAAATTCAGCTCCAACTACTTGGGTTTTTTTTTTTTTTTTACATTTCAATTTTCATTCCTTAGAATAAGATTAATTCTCAAATCTTAGTTTATTCCTCAAAGAATCATCTAGAAAACTTGCTGAAAATGCTGACTTCTGAATACAACCCCCAAGAGATTCTGATTAGGTCAGCCAAGTGGGATGCATCAATGTACATTTTAATGGGCACCCCCAAGCCTCCTGGTTCTAATGCTGGGATCACTCTGTGAGCCATCTTGCCCCAAATAAAGGAGAAAAAGAGGAGATGGGCATATTTATTTTCAAAAAATAAGCATCTAATGTGTTACACCTTCCATTTATCATTTGTTGCTTTATTCAAACAATTCCACTTAATACAGGTTATGCCAATTATTTTACTACATTAATAAAACAGGTCCATGCTGGATTTTTTAAATTGGAATCCATTCATATTATTTTATTTATATACTCTATAATCTATGACTCTCTAATTTAATGCAAATTCACCTGCCTTTACAAAGAAATATATTTTTCCATGTTTTCATTTTGCAGTATCAATATAGTTTATAAGGACATACTGCCATGTAACTGGTGTCTTCAAATTTAGCATCCAGTTTCAAATGCTTATTTGCAAAGAAATGGAGGGAGAAAAAGAAGGGTCTAAATGACATAGTATTCACATAGCCAGAGTGAGCAGGCTTAATGTGTTTGTGAACAGTTCTTTCATTATTGAGATAAAGTGCTGTTGTATGGAGAAAAAAGTAAATTTCTTATGATATGAAGAAAAGTCCAAAATAAAATTGAGGTTTTTAAAAACTGTAAGGTCAGTTAATGCATTGATAATTATTAACGAAACTACAACTTTGAAGGGCAAAAGGGAACTTCTATAGAGAAGGGTGGGGCCTGGACTAGACGCCAATTTTTCCCTTGCAAATCTACACTGCTGTTGTTCCTTTGTGGACACCCTGATTTTAGGGGTATGTCCCATGATGATAGGTCAGCATCGCTAGGCAACATGGCTTTGCAGGTAGTCAGCCTGTACTCTGTGATAGTTGATGGCTTTGAAATAGCTATTTTCTGGACTTTGAACCTCTTAAAATGTTTGGCTTGATACCTGTTATCATGAAACTCCAAGGGGAAAAGGTGATATCAGCATATAAACACTTTGAGATATACAAAAACTAACATAACTTTGGTTAACATTATCTCATAAATGTGTACTAGGTAAATTGTTGAGAGGTGCAAATATTACATCTTAGATCTGAAGAATACCTCATCATAATAAAACTTATCTCAAAGAAGGCACATTAAGAAAGGTGTGCCTCAAATGCTACTTCAGGAGTATCCATGAGGAACTGGGCACATTCACATCCTTCCTTCTGAACTCTGTTTCCTGAGATTGACTTGTTTTATTCTCGATTTTTGCTTTTGACCTAAATCAAAACTCCAAAGTCTCCTTCCTAATCCTATGTTAATTCAAAACTTAAATTTGCTATTTAAAGGGCCCCAAAATATTTTCCTATGTATTCTGAATCAAGCCTATCAACTGAATTTCATTTGCAAATGATCATTACTTTGTTGTAATTAATTTGACATCTTATATCATGTTGTTATAAATGCAAAGATATAAAGACACATTTCTCATATAGATTAAGAGTCATATTTCAGACTTACGTTTGGAAGGAACATTGTTAATTCATATGATTTCAAAGATAAAATTGCACTGAAACCAAATAATTCCAGTGTAACAGGCCATCTGATAATATAAAATGATCTTATTATAAATCTGTTTTTGGAAAGAAAGAAATGCCCTCCTATTTCATCATATTTCATAAATGTTAGATTTTCTTATATTATACTAACTTAGTACAGCTTTGCTGCTTTCACTAATAACTTGAATACTATGCAGTCTCTGGCAGCGTACAAAACACAGAATTTGTTCCTGTAACTTTGCTGATGAGGTTTTCCGATACAATTTATTGTCATGATGAAACCTCATCACACCTTTTACAAAATGAATACTGTAAACTATTGGGACTCAAATACTTTCCAGCAAAAATAATTTAAAAGTCAAAATCACTGCCCAGGACATCATGGTAAGTGTGTCCATGTGATCTCATCCCTAGAAAAGTATATGCCCCTTGTTCCTGTACTTTCTTTTTAACCACAAGCATCTATTCCCAAACTCTTAGGAAAACAGGCTTCCTTTGTTCAGTTCTTTTTGTGACAGGCAGGCATCTGGAACATAATGATAGTGGTAACAGAGTATAATGAGTAATGTGGGGTCCTGTATCAAGCTTTGCATTTTTACTTGCAGTGGAAGGTTGTTCTTCCTCTCTAGTGAAATGGATGGAGTGTAATACCCCACACCTCATGCATGGCTTCAACTTAACAAAGAACCGGTAGGAACCTATGGCTAAGGTGGTATTGGTAATAGTAAAACATATGAAGTACACAGGGATGGTTTGACACCTGCAACCAATATCTGTTTTGGGTTTCCTATCTCACAGGAAGTAGAAAGTAGCACCAAATTTACTAGCCACGTATTTTGGTGTTTTTCAAAATGCCACAGGCATATGAATGCCTTAATTGGAATGCAGGTTCTGGCTCAGTGGGTTTGAGGAAGGGCCTGAGGTTCTTCATTTTTAGCAAGTTATCAGGCAATGCTGGCGCTGCTGGTCCACGGACCACCCTTTGAGAAGCCAGGACATATTTGTCTAGCTATGAATACGTATCTGGTCTCTAGGAGCCCCGGAGACAGACCATCAATGCCGTGGTCTCTCCTGCCTCAGTGCTAGGATTACAGGTGTGATCCACTGTGCCCAGCACTCCTGCTTTGTTAGGCAAACACAAGTGGCCTCAATAAAGGCACAGTTCAAGAGTATAGCTAGACACTGGCAATGCAGGTACTCATCAGCTTGGGCTCTGGAAGCACAAGCTGTGCTGGCCATGACAACTGTGACCATTCTATCAGCTGCTGCAGAGTGACTGATCTTAGCTACAGTTGTCCAGGCCCCACACCAGGGGGACTTCAAAGGCCTTAATGAGCAGGATAGCTGGGGCAAGAGTCACTTCTAGTGGGGAAAGAGCATCTTTCTATCTCTAGGATGGACTTTTTTTAAGACAGGGTCTCACTATGTTGCTCAAGCTGGTCTCAAACTCCTGAGCTCAAGTGATCCTCACACTTCAGTCTCTCCAGTAGCTGGGACTACAGGGGACCCACCACCATGTCTGGGTCAGGGTGGATATTTTAGATATGGGTGGGCTGGAACATTTTTGCTATGATTATGGTGTTTCTTGGGTGATTCTGGAGAGGCAAGTATCTAGGTTCCCTGCATTGCCACAATAACCACATAGGTAAGGATAGCTCAGGGCTTCTCAACCCTGAAAGAACATGCACAGCATTTGAATGGGAGACTTTTTTAAAGAGGAGTGATGCTGTGGGTGCATTCCAGACCAGGACCTCAGGGGAGGGGCCCAGGGAATGGAATAGTTCAAAGATTCTCCAGGCTTCTCCAAGAAGCATCCAATCTCTGGATGGCTAGGGGTCAAACTAGTAGATTTGGGGCTAGATGTAGGATCTTGAGGAGCATGTGTCAAGGTTTGGTCCTCAGCAGAGCCTTTAAGGCTGAAGCTTCAGAATATCCCCAGAAATATCCATTCGTGAAAGTGAGGGAAGGAAAGAACCTCTTCTTAGATGAGGTTTTAGTGTCAGAAGTTTGCAGGTAACTTTGAAAGTAGAGGCTGCTTTTTGCCCCTGGCATGCTACACCTAGGGGCATGTCCCTAGCATGCCTCCTGCTGGGAAGTCCCTGGGAGGTCACAGGTTGTGGCCAGGCAGAGATGGCAGGACATTTCCTGCCTCTGCCTTTTCCCTTTCCTTCTGCAGGTCTCTGGGCTGGATCAAGCGTTATGTCTGAGGAGGGTGGGGTCAGTGCTGTGATGATCACGTGTGTCTTGTGAACTCTTGCTATAAAGAACTACTGTAACCATACCCTTCAAGTGAGAGACAGTCCTGACTGAAGCTAGGGAAAAGACCCCTAGAAAGACTCTACCCAGGCACCCTAAACCCTTCTCAGCTGAGATCAGGTAGAATAAGAAATTATGGAGTGATCGAAATTTTGAATTTGTAATATCTTTGTACAGAAGAACAACATAACTTGACATCAGACTTGTAACAAAAGTCTTTTGACATGAGCATGTAAAGAAATTTAATCTGTGAAGGTTAATTTCTACCTGGGAGAAGCCTTGTATTTAAGATTTGCTTCAAACTACCTCTCCTTCCTGGGAGTAGCTTTTGGCAGCTACTAGGAGGAGTGGGCCCAGAGTCTTCACCACCACAGTCTTCTGTTTGTCCTGATTAACTACAGATGCAGGGCGATCTATGACTCGGTATTTTATTCATTAGTGACTTACCAGAGTTTTTAATGGGCATATTCACACAGATATTCTTCCTTATCAAGGAGGGGGATAAAATTCAACGAGTGGCATTTTATTTCTCAACAGCTGTGTCTCAATACCCCATCAGTGCAATATTCCAACAGTGCATCTGGAGTCTGGCTTCCAGACCTCATTATTATGGATCACTATGAATATTTCCATGGAAATAATCCAGAACAAGGTGCTCCCAATCTACTTGTTTTTTTTTTTTTTTTGTTACATCAAGATGCAAAGCAGACCTGTGGGCTGAAGCTTCAGAGAGCCCAGAAGTCTCCATTCTGCTTTCCAGAGTGCTGACTGCTGTGGGAACTAAGCTAAGTATTCATTTTTGATTATGTGGCTTCTGCCCATCAAAGGGGTACAGATGAACTTTTCAAGGTATGAACAGGAATAAGGCTTAACAAGCAAGAATAGGATTAAACATGCAGTTGTCTTTGTAAATCGGTTCAAATATTTTGAAAAACATGTAAACGAAGATGTTTTACATCTCAACATCCTAAACAGAGGCCTTTTTCCTCAGATTGCCTAAGATAGGTAATAGGTAGGCTGCAGAAATTCCCTTTAAACCATTAGACATTTAGCTTCTAAAATACGAACTGAAAATGTATTCTCCCTATATCATTTTTTTCTACTTCTTTGTATCTTTCACCAACACTCACAGAGTGACCTCTGTCATAACTCCAGAAGAAAAAGACACCCTAACTCTCAACATAATTTAGAGGGAGGAAACGACAAATAAACAGCTTCACAGATTAGTAATTCTCTGTATTTATATTTTACAACCTCTCTATATCAACATTTTATTAATTTTTATTATTTTATTCAACATAATATTCAGCATATATAAAATGAGTTGGAGAAGAGAGAAATTCTGTTATGTAATAAACAGTTCTAAGGAGAACTAAAATTTTCCTTTGATTCTTTTCCTCTCAAAAGCTTTAATATGTGTGTATGTGCATGTATATGTTAAAGTTCAATTAGTTATTGGGTTATGTATGTATAATGATCATTTGAATCGCAGTTGTATTCATTAAAACATTAATTTTCTAATTGAATACAAAATTGATGAAACCAATCTATAGCTAAAATTCTCCCACCTCCTTTTTCAAATGTTGTCATTATCCAGATAATACTGTTAAACAACCAACTGGTTTTGTACCCTAGTGATGTTAGTGATGCTTTCTAGTACAGAAAGTCAATTTGTTTTGACTACATACAATAAATACTACATGTCTGAAAAAAGCTACCAAGTTGGGGGAAAGGGGACTGTTTTTGGTCATGTGAATAACAACAAGCGAACTGACTACTAGGGTCTAAATGTTTGTGCTCTCCTCGCCCCCCGATTATGTTGAAAGCTAACACCCAGTGTGATGGTGTTAGGAGGTGGGGCCTCTGGGAGGTGATGAGGTCATGAGGGTGGACACGTCATGAGTGGGATTAGTGCCCTTACACCCGAGAGAGCAAGGTGAGGACACAGCAAGAAGGGGCCATCGATGAGCCGAAAAGTGGGCCCTCATGGGACAATGAATCTGCCATCACCTTGATTTTGGACTTTCCAGCCTCCAGAACTAGGAGAAATAAATCTCTGTTGTTTGTAAGTTACACAATTTATGATATTTTTTATAGCAACCTAAACAGACTAAGACACTGACTCAGCCATGGAAAAAGCTGTGGCATTATCTGCTTCTAACCAGCTGAGCTTAAGACCTGAATGATGAATGCCTTTGTGTGTGTGTGTGTGTGTGTGTGTGTGTGTGTGTGTGTTTTCATGTATCTCTGTGTGTGTGTGTGTGTGTGTGTATTTCTTATTCTAAAGAGAAATAAATACTGACTTCCCCTTTCTACATCAATTTTCTATTTTGGTCTCTCTTTTTCATGCTACTAATTCTTTCCAATTCCTCAGTAATCTTTGATAATTTATCATATTTGAGAAAGAAAAATCCAGTGACAGCTTCTTTCCACAGTGTCAAGGGCAGTATTTTCCACTGTGCATTCTTGAGTTAGAATTTCTGGAGGGGAAGGCAGGGCATTCAGACTGGCAGTCTTCCTTCAGAATGAGTGGGGGGTTGGGGGAGCAGTCCCAACTTCCTCATCACTCCATACGCTTGTACTATCTAATGTAAACCAGCATCTATAACAGAAGTCTAGAAGTTTCTTCAAGAGAACACCTCTTAGAGTAAGCACTGGCTACAGGGTTGCCATTTTGGTAGGAGAGATGTTTGTCAGGGGGTGCCAACTTAGAAGTGTCTTGAACACTGACTTTCAATGAATCCCTCTATCTTCAGCCCATCTCTCCCCAGCCCCACCCCCTCAAGCTCAGCTCTGACCCTTGGGCCTGTCCAGGAATTCACACAAGACAGCCAGTCCACCTCCAACGTCCAGACAGTGCTCATTCTCAAAAGATAGCACTCCTATATTTTAATTGCTTATCACTCTACTTTCTAGAAATTCTTAACTTGGCTTGCTTGTCGGTGACACTCAGACCCTGGTCTCTGTGCTTTTGTCTCCTTTTTTTTTTTTTTTGAGAAGGAGGCTCATTCTGTTGCCCAGGCTGGAGTGCAACGGCACGATCTCGGCTCACTGCAACCTCTGCCTCCTGGGTTCAAGCAATGCTCCTGCCTCAGCCTCCTGAGTAGCTGGGATTACAGGCACGCGCCGCCACACCTGGCTAATTTTTTTTTGTATTTTTTAGTAGAGACAGGGTTTCACCATGTTGGTCAGGCTGGTCTCGAACTCTTGACCTCATGATCTGCCCACCTCAGCTTTCCAAACTGCTGGGATTACAGGTGTGAGCCACTGGGCCCAGCCTCTGTGTTTTGTCTCTTTTGTGACTTCATTCCCTATTGTATTCCTGTACTTTTATTTTTTGAGGTGTCCGGGAAATAGGGGAAACAAATGAGTGGGCAGAGGATGCCATCTTGAACAATTATCTTAGGTAGTTTTCATTTTTTTAGGGCACATTTTCTCAGTTAAAGCACAATCGAAGTCATATCAATATCAATAATATTAGAAGAGCTTTCACAGAATTCTATATAAAGATGCCACTTTCCTACCAAAGAACAAAAAAAGGATCTGTTAACCCCCATTTGATTTACAAGGCTGCTATGAGGTAGGAAAAGAATGGTAGATATTAACTTCTGTGAAGGAAACAAAAATGAAAGACACCAGAAGACATTTTGGGCCACCTCGCAATCCCAACTCTTAGTTCCAGGCTTAGGCATTAACTTGCCATACAGGAGTGTTAAAATTGCACTGTTCCCATTTCAGTTTGAGCTGGACATCAGTTGGATAGAAATTGGATAGGAAGGTAAGTAGAATAGAGGTGCTATATCAAATGAATTTACAAAAGAAATGTTTCATTACCATTTCTGTGAGTTCTGGACCTGTAGGCAGATGAATGCTATTAGACTGGGCTTAGCATGTATAAAGGATGGAAGGTTTGCTGAACCTTCAGCAAAGGCAGACCTCATGTCTGCCTTCCTGGGAGGTGGGGAATTCCAGAGAGATGAGCTTGCACGAAGCCACTGAGATATGGATTCCCTACTATAACATGGGGTCCTGGAATTCCAGAGGGTAAGTGGCTGGCTGAATAATTGCTTTGTTGGTGGAAGCAGGAAATGGTTGGTGTGTGGAAATCAGCCTGTACTCCCCAAGTGTGTTGAGGTGTAGGATGACACAATGCACTATGCAGAAGAGAGACCCATATTACATTGATTCTAAAGACAGCTGGGGCAGGCAATGGGTTCCTAATGCTTATGAGGAAGGGGCTGGAGCCCAGAGGCATGGCCAGCAGGGAAGGCAATGAGTCGCTGTCGTTGGGGGAGTGCCCAGTTGGGTCTAGTTCGAAAGAACCCCTGGAAGCTCCAGTTGAGAGCAAGTCAGCCTTAACCACCTTTACAAGGTTAAAGTTGATTGATATCACAGGTTGATCATATTTTAATTAGTAAATGTACACTGGAATTTTTTAACTTTAAGTGACAGTGGGAAAATCTAAATATCTAGCACTATAGTGAGCAGAATGTTCGTGAGAACTGCGCAATGCTTGTCCACGGCACGGGAAGATTAGCTTTCCAAAATGAATTGAAAGGAGCAGCAGGAGCCAGATATCATGTTGCATTTTGACCACATCCCAGGAGCTGTGGCCTAAACAAACTCGCTCATTACCCCAGTAGACTTCACATTTCCTTTGAGAACCTCACTGCAGAGACTGCGAAGCTTTCATCTAGGACTAGACTCTTTTTTTTTTCTTTCTTATATAAAGTGTACCTGGAAGCCTTAATCAGTCAGGGAATGGGTCTGAAATCTCTAAACAGTAAAGATTCAGCATTTACGTGCACGATCCACTCTAAATACTGAGTTTTATGTCCATTTGACTGGGGGACAAGTTAGACAGGCCTTGACCAAATTCCTCTCCATATTAGGTCAATTTTGATTTAAATCATTGGTTAAGAGTCTCCACTTCATTCATTTCAATTTTACCTCAAAATAAGCTTCTGATGTTTGACTCAACTTCAATGCATGTCTACAACTCGTATTTCTTTTCAAAACAGGATTAATTTAGCTACAAATCCTGAAAGTGAAAGGATTATGTTATTCTCTTTGTAAAAGTGAACAAAAATTGGTACTGGTGAAGTTACAATCACACATTCAATAGGATGTCGACAGCTTTTTTAGATACTATTATTACTTTCTTTAAAATAATGAGTCACTTGAATAAGCTGAAAATTTATATTGCATTTCTACAACCTTCGTGTTTTTCTCCACTGACACAAAAATATACAACCTCTAACTATGCATCACGTACATTTAAGACTACAGAGATTCTGGGGTCAAAGCGACGTAGGTTCAAATCACATCCCTGTCATTTCTAGATGAGTAGCTTTGGGCAAGGAGGTTATCATCCATAAGCTTCAGTTTTTAAATCTGTAGATTGGGGGTAAAAATCATGTCTGCCTCATCAAGTTGCTGGAGACTACATGAGATGTATTAAAATAATACATTTAACTCTTAATTTATAAAAAAACTAAACAAACTTTGGGTCAGGAAAAAATATAAAAAGTAGGTTCTGTTGCTGACTAGCCTTTTTCTCAACCATTTATAAGTGATAATTTTTGTATTGTCCCATTTCAAAGCAAACAGGAACGAGTTTTAAGAAGCAGTGAAGGACTACTTCACTGGCTTCCAAAGTGACATTCCCTGCCCATTTTTTCTTTGTAATTCCAGCTTCCACACACTGCCCAGAACAAAGTTTCTAACAAGCACATATGACCATGTCAGTTGTCTGCTGGATGGATAAAATGCTAAGTCCATTACAGTGGGATGCAGCAACCTTATCTCCCTCTGCGCCTTCATGTCTCACCACCCCTACCACTCTGTCTTTGCTCAAGAAACACTGAGCTGCCAGTTGTCTTCCCCTGCCTCCCGCACCCCACACACACCCTCTCAACTCTGACTTTGTTCTGGCTACCGCTTCTTTCTAGGTGCTCCTTTATAGCTTTGCTCTGGGACCACTTCACCAAGGAAGCATGCCAGGTGCATACTGAACCCCACTGTAAGATGCTCCGCTAGGATGCTCCCATAGTAACTAGCTTCTGTCTGACTCTGCACGGGGTTTAAAACTGCCCATTCCTGTGGCTGTTCTGAAACTAAGTCTCTTGAAACCAGGGGTTATACCTCATTCAACTGCATATGCCCAACACAGACACTGACATGTTCTGGGATTCAATAAACCTGCTGTGTCTGAAGCAAAGATGGATGTCTTCTTCCTTGCACACCCATGGTAGTGTGGTAGGTATTACTAAATAATATGAGTTAACTTCTATTGAGCCAGAAAATGTGCTAGTACTTTACATATGCTACCTTACTTATGTGCAAAAGTATATGAATAGATACAATGGTGACCCCTTTTATCAGGGAATAATTTTAAGCCGGTGAGCAATGAGCCTACCAGCCTTAAGGAGCTCCCCCAAGGCACAGTTGGCTTTCCACTCAGGTAGCTCTATATGATAAAAAGCAGATACGATTTTTTTTAATAAAAGAAACGAAATTTTTAAACCTATCCAGGGATCTTTGGGTTCTGATGACTTAACATCTGAGAAGTTACACTCTGTAGGTTGAATCTGAATTGTAGTGTTTTCCCAGAGAGTCAGAACTCTGACGTTTCTGGTCAGACTTTCTAAGGTTTGGCTATCAGGAAGATCCAGTGCAAACTGTGAATGTGTGTTGCCTTACCAAGTGCCCACTACAGTCGATGACCCGAAACCCTCAGATAGAACTTCTAATTTCTGGAAATGTTTATAGCGAAACAAGAAAAACTTGAAAAACTCTAACCTGCATATATCCCACTTTCTACTGGCTACGTGCACTTTGATTCTGACAGATATCACCTATGCAAAACCAAGATCTTAGCATTTACCAGAACTACTCCCAGACCACCCGGTCCCTCTGCAGCCCACTCCCTCTCAATTGATGGTGACTCTATTCTTCTGGTTGTTGGGTGGGTGGTATCCTTGAGTTCTTTTTCTCTTACCTTCATCACCTAGTGCATGAGAAAATCTCAGTGGCTACACCTTATATATACATCCAGAACTATAATACCCGCTTCCATAATGTCCAATGCTTCCATCTTAACCCAAACCATAATCACCTCTTGCTTAAATTACTGCAATCAGCTCCCAACTGACATTCTTGCTTTTGCCTTTAATCCTGATAGTCTATTCTCCAAATGGCAGCCGAAGTAACCCTGTTACAAACTAGATCAGAATGCATTACTCCTCTGCTCAAATCCCCAATGGTGCCCATGGGTTTAGCAAAGGCAGCATCAAGTTCTCCACAAGACTTACAAGGCCTCTCAGACTTGGCCTTCCACTCCCACCTTGCTGACCTCAAGTCATGTGTTTGCTGTTGTTCTCTCTGATTAATCCCCGTGGTCTCCTTGCTACTCAGCAAACATATCAGACACACCCCCATTTATAAGCCCTTGAACTTGCTGTTCCTCCTGCTTAGAAAACCTTCTGCCCAGATAGTCATAGGGCCAGCTCACTCACCTATGTCAGGACAGATTCAAAGTTACCTTCTGTATAAGTACTGTGTACTAACTAATGGCATCACTGGAATCTAAAAAACAAAATATTGGGGGCCAGGCGTGGTGGCTCACGCCTGTAATCCCAGCACTTTGGGAGGCCGAGGCAGGCAGATCACGAGGTCAGGAGATCGAGACCATCCTGGCTAACACGGTGAAACCCTGTCTCTACTAAAAATACAAAAAAATTAGCCAGGCGTGGTGGCGGGCACCTGTAGCCCCAGCTGCTCAGGAGGCTAAGGCAGGAGAATGGCGTAAACCTGGGAGGCGGAGCTGATAGTGAGCCAAGATCACGCCACGGCACTCTAGCCTGGGTGACAGAGCGAGACTCCGTCTCAAAAAAACAAAAAAACAAAACAAAACAAAACTATTGGGTACTATGCTCAGTACCTGGGTGACAGGATCAACTGTACCCCAAACCTCAGCATCATGCAATATACCCAGCTAACAAACCCAGAGAGGTACCCCCTGAATCTAAAATAAAAGTTGGAAATTATATATTAAAAAGTCTCTTCCTAATTAGAGCCTTCCCTGGCCATCTATCATAAGTATTTTGATAATTTTCTGTCTTCCTCATTTGAAACAAGGCCAAGGATTTTGGCTGATTTCTTATCCCTAGGATCTAAATCAATGGCAGTACATAAAAGGTGCTTAAAAGTAATTATTGAAGGTGGCTAGGTGCGGTGGCTAAGGCCTGTAATCCTAGCATTTTGGGAGGCCAAAGCGAGCAGATCACTTGAGGTCAGGAGGTTGAGACTGGCCTGGCCCACATGGTGAAACCTAGTCTCTACAAAATATACAAAAATTAGCCAGGCGTGGGGGCAGGTGCCTGTAATCCCAGCTATCGGGAGGCTGAGGCGGGAGAATCACTTGAACCCAGGAGATGGATGTTGCAGTGAGCCGAGATCGCACCACTGCACTCCAGCCTGGGCAACCGACAGAGTGAGACTCTGTGTATATGTGTGTGTGTGTGTGTGTTTGTGTGTGTGTGTGTGTGTGTGTGTGTGTAGAATGATGAATTAGTGAAAGTCACTACCTATCCTGTATCCACCCTTCCTAGTCATCAGTGACAAATCTCTAAAATCACAACCCCGAAATTCCAAAAGCTGTTTTGCCATCTCTTGACCTAACTGCTCTTTCAACTAGCAAACCAAGTAGCTCCCAACTTCACAACGCCTCGAATGGTATCAAGCACACGAAATCAGGCATGGAGGTCTTGGAGTTCCAATATTCCTAATCTCTCAGAAGCATCGAGTTTGTCCCTTATACCTTCCCTGGGACATAGTTTGCAACCTAAGTGCAATACAATCTATTTTTACAATGTACTTTTACTACCTCTTCTTAGATGCAATGATAGAAGGAGCTGTTGGCTCTACTCAGCTCCATTCACCCTCCCCTGACCTCTCCACAGGTATATTCAGCCATGTGGGCCACACTCTCGATTGCTACTGAAATGATAGACTAGAACATGCAAAAGTCTACACAAATCACCCATGGGAGAAAGAACTGGAAGCTAAGACTCCTGATTTCTTTCATGAGGTAAGTGTAAGAAATGAAATGGCCTCTAGTAGGACGCCTGGACTCCCTGCGCCTCAGTCTCCTCTTCTCTGTGGTGGTGCGCATGGCTGAGAAGGGTGTCATGGAGTCTCGTAAGAACTCTACCCATCTCCCCCTTCTTGACGTGATCTGGTAACTTATTTTACAAAAGCATTTACATGAAGTTTCAGTACATGTTCACTCGCCCCCTTTTCTAAGCAGATCGCTACTCCTGAGTCCCTACAGCATAAAGATTTAGGTACTCATACTGGGTTGGCACTAATAATTGTCTACCTCAAAAATTCTATTTGAGAGAGAGGCAGTGAGTGAGAAAATATTTTCATTTCAGTAAACGTAGCTAGCACAATTTTGTGGGCAGCGGCACCCTAGCCTGCATCCTGTTAGGCCAGGCCAGTCCACACTGGCAATTACTGTGCTGAATTAAAGAAGCCCTTGGCCACCTGCCTCATGCATGCAACAAGTTCCTTTTTTAAATCCTATTTATCTTCACAGTCATCTATTTGTGTCAAGAAAGGAAGCATATGAGCACAGCATCTGTTACTAGAGTGACACAATTACCAAATCCTTCTGTAAGGGAAAAAAAATTCACAATAAATCCGGGTTAGTTGTCAGGTGTTTCAGAAGACAAAACATTAGTCTTTCAATCATGGTGTCTTGTTTAAGCCGAGCATATGGTGCTAACAGCAGAGAGGCACCAGCGCAGCCTGGTCGCTGACGGGCATAACGACCACAGAAATGTCACCTCCTCTAAATTGGCAGAGGAAAGCAGTTTTCTCTCCCCAAGCCCAGCCCCTCCCTCCCTGTAATAAAGCAGGTACAAATTTAAGGGGACTTCATCATTGCTAACTTTGTCGCAAATGTTAGGACCCAAGTACATCCAATGACAGGTATGGGAGAGTCCTTTAGTTTTCCCAATAACTAATTTAGCAAAGATGTAAATAAATTCAAGCCAAAACAAAAGGGTAATAATTCAAGGCAATTCATTATTAATTATTTCCCCACTACTATTGAAAACTATGTAAGCTGAACGTCTAATGTGAGAAAATCCCTTACTTTTTCCACAATGAAATGTAGACAACTAAAGGTGACCCTGTCAATATTGCAACTGTTACTTGTTTTGCTTTTTTCTGGATACCATCAACAGGTCTATGGGATGCTTTCCTAAATGTGTCTTACTTTTATGAGTTAGTCTTTAGACTGGGGAGAGGGCAGAGAGAGAAGAGAGGAGAGAAGAGAGTGATATAGGTGTTAGAGATTGAGACACCACATTACTCCGGAAAAGAAGTCACTGACAAACTGTAGGGAAGATACTGACTTGTTCCAGGGAAGCCCTGGCGTTCTCTATCTCCTGCCACTACTACAACCTGGCAGACAGCGCGCCCGGCTTCGCTTCTGCTCAAGCCGGGCTGCTGCTTCCGCGTCCCCGCCACGCGCCCAGGTGAGCCGCGCCAGGTGGCAGCGAGCCTTTACCTGCCAGGCTGCCAGGCCTCTGGAGGGTGGCCGTGGCATACAGCTCCTGCGAGTGCTTGCTGTACTGCTCGGACGCGTGGACCAGGCGCTTGGTGGGCGACAGGGTGGCGTACGTGCCGATGGTGGAGCTCAGCTGGTGGATGGGCGAGGAGGAGATGGTGGACTGCACGGTGGGGGGCGAGGTCACGCGGATCGGGGACAGGCCGGCCGAGGACACGACGATGTTGATGGGCGAGCTGGTGCTGTAGGACTTGGCCAGGCGGCTGGGCGACTGCTTGGGCGAGGAGCCGCGCGGCGCGGCGTAGGTGGCGCCCTCGGGGGCCGAGCCGCCGCGCTGCAGCTTGGTGGGCGAACCGCCCTGGGGCGCGGCCAGCGGGGAGCCCCCGCGCGGCGGCGCGGGCAGCGTGGAGCTGGAGTAGTAGAGCGCGGCGGCGGCGGCGGGCGGCGCGTCGGGCAGGTGGAAGGCGCTGCCCAGGCTGGGCGCGAACGGCTCCCGCGGCGGCGGCGGCGGCGGCGGCGCGGGCTCGGGCCCCGCCAGGTGGCCGGCGCGGCTGGTAGTGCCCTGTGCCCGGGAGAGGAGAGAACACGCGCACTTAGCGAGGGAGAAGCACACGGCCCACCCGGCCCAGCCCGGCCCCGAGAGCAGAGGCACACCGGGGATGCCGCGGGCGCCCGGCGGCTCTGCGATCCCAGCTGCGCTCGGGGCGGTACGCGAACCTGCGCCCCGAACTCTCCTGGGGCGGATTTCTTGTCCTGACACTGGCACAGGCCAGCTGACTACTGGAGGGAAGTCACGTTTGACAAATGAGACCTGTGTTTGCTTACATGTAGATGTTATTTCGGAAACAGCAGAAGCATCGCATTAGTCACATAAAGATTTTTAAAGGCCCCCCCCCCCCGACAGGGCAATCATGATCTCCCTGGTCGCAATCACAATCTGTTTGTTTTAATGAGAAATTCGGGCAGTAAATCTTTTTCTGTCCCCCACTCCCCACCCTTGCCCCAGGTCATTTCATTACATACACTTTCTACCTCTGAGATTGGCCGAGTTACATACTTATCTGGAGAACATCAAGAATAAACATACTTCTTACAGTTTATTCTGTTGCTATTGTCGCGTGGATTCTTCTTTTTGGACAATGAAAAGTTAAACGGAGGGAAAAATACTAAGTCAGAATGAATTCGCTTCGTCTTTTCAGCATTAAAAAAAATTCTAGAGGAATTACAGCAATTGGAAATGAGAATGCTAAAAAAGCCTCCCTTTTCTAGATTTTAATACTGGGCTCCCAATCTTTCAGCATCTTTCTCTCTCTAGCTCCCTTTAAGAGCCCCCTGCAGCTGTGTCTTCAAATTGAAAGCCATTCGCCTCTCATTTATTTACAAGAACACAAAAGACAACAAGGGCTGGGGAGGAGCTGGAGAGACAGTTGGAGGGGAAAGCACTTTCCTTGAATCTTGTCCAGAGACAAATTTGCATTCGAATGAAAACACTACATTGTCAACCACTTCTGGGCAGGAGGTCTCAGATCTTCCAGGCTTTCCCCGGGGAGCAGAGAGGATTTTGAGAGCCTGCTGGTGTGAAAAGGGAGTAGGATTGTACACAGAGTTGGAGAGAAGCTGGGAAGGAGGGATTTGAAATGAGGGATGAGAGGTGGGTGGGGAGGAGGACTCCAGAGAGATCAAGGGAAGGGAGGAAGAGAAGATTGAACAGATGCTAGCCATTAAAAGTTTCAATTATGCCTCTCTACCCGTTTTGGAATGGCAATTGGCAAATAATAGACTGGGCACTTTCACTGCACATACACAGGCATTCCAAATTTTATCTGGGATGTCAAGTTCATATGCAGATCTGAGGGAGTTAATTGAGCAACATCAAAATTCTCTATTAGGAGCAGCCTGGCATAGGAAGTAAACAGTTTGGTGAGAGGCTTTCTCTATGCAGAGTGTGTGTATGTGTATGCATATGTATTTATGTACGGTATATATATTTTAAATATTCTCACACACACATGCAATCCATAAAGCAATTATTTTAATGTTAAGAGTGAAAGTAAAATGTAAGCTCCATGAGTTTGTTCAATGATGTGTCCCCAGCAACTAGAACAGGGCCTGATTCCTAGCAGAGACTCCAGGAATATTTGTGGAATGGTTCCTCAAGTTAGTCTCAAGGCTATGAGGGTCTTATATGTGGAGGATGGGTGACGAACACTACAGATGTGGGTGTGCTTACTCTGAGCCCCAGAGAAATAGTCTAGCTTCATCCAGAGTCATTGAGGGGGGGGGTGGCTTTGATGCAATTTTGCTTCTCTCCCAGTGGCAGCTCTGAGCATGAAACATGTATTAAATAGATTGGGCTTCTCAAATCTAGTTGTATATTATAATCTCCAAGGGTGCTTTTAAAAAAAATCTCAATCCTCATGACTTACCATTGCCATTTAATTCAGCATCCCTGAAGGTGAGACCATATATCAGTTTTTTTTTGGAAGCTCAGCAGGTGATTTCACTGTGCAACCAAGCATGAGTCCCACATCCCCCTAGAGCAGTGGTTTTCAAAGGGAGGTCCCTGTTCCCACAGCTGCAGCATCATTGTGGATGGTCTTTTCAGCATTAAAAAAAAAAATTCTAGAGGAATCAGAGCAATCAGAATCATATCCCACCATAAACTGAACAAACTCTGGGGGAGGGGCTGAGGGATCTGGGTTTTAACCAGTACTCTGGGTGATTATGGTGCTGGTCAAAGTTTGCCAACACTGCTCCAGAAGACACTTGGATTTGGAGGGTGCGGAGTGGGCCCCAGAGTCTGCATTTCTAACAGTCTCCCAGAGCAGGCAAATGCTGCTGCTCTGAGAACTACCACTAAGCTGCAGACATTTTTCCTCTGAAGCTCTACTGGGGTTCCCTATCAACTGGGGCCTGAGCAACACTCAGCCATGCAGAACACAGCTGGCAAGTGATGGAAAAGCATCCGACAAAAATTTCTGAAAACCCTTCCCACAGGAACAAAATGAGAAGAAAGAACCCTTTCTCTAAGGTTTCAGGAGCACTCTCTGCTCCCTGTTTACAACAAAACAAAAACTTTTTGTTATGTCTTGGCTATGTAACATTAATAAAACAACCTTAGAGTACACTAACGATGCCATTACCAAATAGCATAATTTTTAATAAATACTAACTAAAGCATACCAATGTAAATGAGAATATTAAGTCGGTATTCATTCTAATATTTAAATATTAGAACATGTATCCTGTGAAAACCTTAATGCTTTTTACAAATACTTTATTTTTCTTGTAATCTGTCAAAACATCTAGTCTCAGGTGTACTAAGTGCTGAATACGACTGTCTCCTATGTTTTCTTAAATGCACCCCAAATCTGTAGAAGTCTTGACAACTGCCACATGAGCTGTAGACATTTTGACAAGCTACGGCAACCAATTTGAAAGTCTTTTAGATATTATAGGATCTTGGTAAAATTGTGCTAATAATTTTGGCATGAAAAAAGGAAAAGTATAAACAATAAAATTTTATATACTGTTTAACATAGTAAGTGGTATTGTCCACTGTGTACTAAAATGCACTTCCAAAAAAGCCTCCTGAATCCATTTGCATAAGAAGCCATCATCAACTAGAGCACCTTCTCAGGAGCACCAGCTACACTGGTGAGTTACCAGCAATGCTTTCTACAACGTAGAGAATGTTCTCAATCCGTACTGCTCAATATGGCACCGCTGAACACATGGGCTGATTGACAGCTTGAAATGTGGCTAATCAGCTGAGGAACTTCAGTACACACTTAACTTTAATTAAGTTAAACAGCCACATGTGACTAGTGGCCACCTTCTTGGACAGCACAGTTGTCTAAGCTCCTCTGCAGTTTACAATAAATAAACCAGGGGTGCTATACTCCATTTCAATGGCTTACAGAGTAATAAATGCCTAAGAACTATTCTTTGGTTAAACAGAGAAATTTGTTTTGTAGCATCATTTGAATAAAAACAAAATTTGGGGGTGCCTCTTTTCACCCTTGTGCTTATGTCTTCTTTCATTACCGAATTTGATTTAGTAACTCTTTGTCAGTTAAGGATACCTGAGGCTGTCATTCAAGCCAGCTGCACAATCATAGGATAGTTTGTTACTACCCATCATTGCATTAGAAATAATCGAAACACATTCCAACACATACAGAATTGTATTCACTTTAGTGTCACAAGAGTTCAATTCTACCTTAAAAGTATGTTAGCACTATAAAGCTGCAAATCTGATTTTAAAGTTAGAATTCAAGTAAAGTTTCATTTTCCTTTTTTAAACTAAAGATTACTACATACTGCTTCCCTGGAGATATTTGGAAATGTGTGTGTACATGCAAAGACAGTTGAAATAATTTTTTATTGATGTGTGACTCTGAAAATAAAAATAATGATATAACAAATTTAGATATACTTGGAATCGATTGGGCCCCATCCTTGGTTACACCGTCTAGGCTGTTGGCAGAGACAATTCTTGACTCTGTCTTCATTCTCAGCTCTTTGGATCAGTCTCAGCCTGGAGGGCAACTTTATTTGTCTTTCCCACTCCTTCAAAATGAGGAACCCATTTATGAGAAATGGACAAGGAAGCAGAATGTTCACAGATAAACAACCCCATCAAGGAGATGTTCTGATTCAACAGTTTCTGATAGGTAGAGTATGGTGCACATTAAGTGTAGTTCAGTTCTTGCTTCCCTTATGGAAAATTTTTCAAGAAAAATATGGAACATTAACTCATCAAAGCTATTACAAATTATTTTATCTGTATACATATGTTTCAGATGGGTCAGATTTAGGATATATTCAGTGTCACAATTTTTACATTACATGGTGTGTGTGTGTGTGTGTGTGTGTACTTAGTGGTATATTGAGGCCTCTTGTGTAATTGTAGATGCATTGATACCTATTTTATAGAATTGTTTAAGGGGAGGATATATTTACAAAGTACAGTAGAAAAAATATTGAAATGGGAAGTTAGGGAATATGTACATTATTCCAACAGCCATTAATGAACAGTACTCAAGTTTGATGCATTAATTTACTCACTGACTGAATAAACCATTAAGAAGAGCCTACTACAGTCTGGGATTCCCTACTCTGAAAATCCAAAATCTGAAATCCAAAAATCCCAAACATTTTGAGCACTGACATGAATGTCACAGTAGAAAATTCTACACCTGACACCTTTGCTTTCTGATGGTATAATGTACATAAACTTTGTTTCATGTACAACATTATTTAAAATGTCATATAAACTTACCTTCAGGCTATGAGTTATGTATGAAATACAAATGAATTTTGTCTTTAGACTGGGGGGGGAGTCCCATCCCCAAGAAATCTCATTATGGATACGCAAGTATTATAAAATCGCCCCCCCCCCAAAATCTGAAATCCAAAACACTTCTGATCCCCTGCATTTCAAACAAGGGATGCTCGACCTGTCTACACCATGTACAAATGAGGAGTTTGTTTTTGAAGAGCTCTCAACAATTCCCTTATATGGAGTATTTTACTTTGATGTTATTTTGGAGATCTATCGATGGAGTATTTTTGTTTGTACACAATACTATCTGGCCACAATTAAGACACTGTTCTTTGGGGGAGTAGGAGCCCCTAAGAATAGGGCACTCTTAAACCAGAAAGTGGCACTGGTCTTAGTGCCAAGCACATTTGCTTCCAGATTCTTTCATGCTGAATCTTCTATGGAGGGAGTAGGAATGGCAGAGGAGTCATAAGGGGACAATTCTCAGAACTTGAAAATTTATTCAATCCTCATTCTTTGGGGATCTGGCAGTGCAAACAAAACAAAACAAATCCCCCCAATGCTTATATCCAGTTAACAAGAGACCTGACAGCCTGTAATCTCTAAGGAATCTTGACTTCTCATCATGAGTAAGCCCTGTCACTAAGCAAAAGCACATTTTATAAAGCAGGCTCATGATTTATGAGCGGTCCTGTGAAGATGCATTTAGACCTGCCAAGTTTTCTTAAATTGCCAGCAAGGCCCCCAGTTCTGGGACAGGAGGCCTATTTGCCCAGGATACTGGGCAGCCGGGCCGACAGTGTCAGGAATGGAGAACTGGAGGCCCGTTTTGTGGCTTCCCTGAGTCCAGCTTAACGGGATCAGCAGTCTGCTCCCCCATTCACTGTATTCATCCCTTTCTGTTTTCCTGGGATTACAATCAGACTGGCAAACCTAGTTACTAATGATGTCTTCCTTTTCCAGATAATATTGGCTGGTGGCACCTAAGGTCACCACAGGGAGCAGTGTGCCCAGGCAAGCACAGGGTTATGACAGGTGCAGCTGGGGAGCACATTCAAAGGAAGGCACAGGCCACAGGGCCAGGGCCACAGAGGAGTCAAAATGTGAATGTGGCCATGGACTGGGGGAGGAAGACATTGGAGCTCGTGTGTGAGGAAGATGTCTCAATGCAGAGTGGTTTAAGTTGTGACAAGGACATGAGAAAGTAAAAGCAATGACAAAATGTACTCCTTCAGTGAGTTAAGAAAGGCGGATCAATCCTGCATAATAAAAAACAGGGCATGGCTTAAAGATGACATATTCAAAGAAGTCTGTTTCTACTGAGAGCACTCTGGTAAGGTAACTGAGTTATACCAGCTCTGTGCTGCTGATTAACAGTTTTAAGAAATTGTTGCACTTTCCTAGTTTAAGTTTGTCTAGAGCTTTGGGCTTGCACACAAAGACAGACAAGGCGATTTACTCTCACAATTTTGAAACATGAAGAAATCACCAACTCCAAAATGCTTACAGTCATATTTAGTACTATATGAAATGTTCCTATAATATAGTGCAAGTAAAACAAATCTACACCCCCAAATAAGTTGTGTGCCTTGAACTTACTCCCTGGGATGTAATGAATTTGCTTGAGCATGCACACCATTGCTCAAAAAATTTGGAAAGTTTTCTTTTCAAATCATCTTCCAAAGGAATGCCATTCTTTAATTCCAAAGGAGCGAGAAAAGTTTGATTTTGTCAATAACTAAATAAAATCATCCAGGGCCTTGTTTGATGATTCTCTTGAGGGGTGCTGGTTTTGGTAAAAGCTAATATGTAACATAAGAGAAGAGATAGCTTCTATGCACATTTTATACACCTTCCCCGAAGTCATCACCACTGGGATCATTACTATTGGTGAGAAAAGAAGGGCTGGGTTTACCTGGTGGTGATGTCCCACTGACACTGAAAGGTGGTGTCCACAACAAACTGAACTTAAGTAACGGAAAACCCAAAGTACTTGGAAGAAATTCCTTTCCTCAGATGGGAACATCCAAATCAAAAGGACCATAAAAGCAACTATATCCCTGGAAATAATAACAGAAACCACCCTCGCTGCTTTCTCTCTGCCCAATGGTCCCAAAATTATGGAGGAGGGGGAGAGAAAGAACAAGAGAGAAAGTGAGAGAGAGAGAAATTTTGCAAACTATTTTGTCTCTGCCACTGCAGTTAGAAGGAGGCGGCAATGGATTCATTTTCCCCAGGTCTCTAAGTCACAAGTGCAAACATGGTGACGTAGATTTTTGCATCCTTGAGTACTGATTTTTCCTACCCTTTTACCTCCCTTTAATGAAAATTGATTAGGATCATTATCAGTAAATGTTCTGAAAAGTATTTCATATGGCCATTTCTGTGGTCTACCAGTGGAAAGAAAATAGAGAAGAAAGAAATAAAGCAATGATGTAAGTATCTTATAAATTTACCTTGAAGAATACATAAGGAGAGATTTCTTGATGGCAACTCTTTCTTAAAACCTACATGAGCACCAGCAAAAATATACTACACAGAACTTTATTTCAGCAAGAGGCTCATTTAATATAACTGCAATAGCCCAAATATTTGCTCAGAAGAGAAAATGTTACAGCAAAACACATATACACCCTCTCTGCCATGAGAAACATTTCCATTATTGAAGCCAAACTAAATTTGCTTATCCTGGAAAGAGAAAATGGAGAGAAAAGATTTTAAAGCAAAGCAAGGAATAGGGATTCACAACAGAGAGTCATCCTAAAACTATCTTAAAAACAAATATTCTGCCACTTTCCTGCAAATATGGGCCAAGGAAAATATGTGAAACAATATGAATTCTCTTCTAAATGTTGCATAGTGTATACATTTACATTAAAAATCTCTCTGCAATTTTTGTGTTTTCCAAATTTATTGGTGACTTTTCTCTGCAGGTTTTACCTAACAACAACTTATTTCATAATTAAGCAAATGGGAGCGAAGTCATACTAGCTGTCTTTACCACCCTTTTTATTCAACACTCAAGACATAGGTGTTTATAGGGAACTTGCTCTTCCTTCAACTTCCCCTTCCCCTCAGCCTTCACATCCACCCGCATGAGTGTGCACCAATAAGCAATGTTCCAAACACAATGAACACACTTCCTTCTGAAGAAGTGAGCAGATGGTGTACTTATGATTACGATATGGCATTAATGAGGACTTTTAAGACATAAAAGTCAGCACAACATTAAATAGATAAGCCAGATCAAAAAGAAATGGAAATTTTGTTTCTCAAAAAGTGTATTGCTTTTCTAGAACACTTACCACTCTTCAGTTTTATTTTAGAGAACTATCATACAATTCTTAATTTCTTACAGCGAGCAGGCCATTTCCCTAAGATTGCGGTTGTGCACACTGTTCAATTCTACTGGAGAATATGCAAAGATTTTGAAATCTTTAGGCTTGTGTACTCCTTTGCCAGTGCTCTGTCTACAGATGTATATTTTTATATTTCTTGCATAGTTTTTTTGTTTGAGGGACAAAATGCTTGGTGAAACTATTTTTTATTTGGACATGGGGTGAAACCAACATGTTTAGAGTTGGTTTTTGGCTCCTCTTTGCCAGAAGTTTTATATTTAGCATTTCATATAATCCAATGGAAACTTTATGTGAGTGGAAAAAGCCAACTTCTTTATCTTCTAGCCCACCCACAAACCAGCACAGAATAATTATAAAACATCAGGCTGGTGTTGGCAGAACCTGATGGATATCTGGTGAACCCTGGGTCAATTGTGAGGGATATGAAGGTAAGTCTTGCATCATTCTCGCTCTTGCAGCAGGGCAATCTAATAGGAAGAAACAGACTTAAATGCAACTAACTATAGGATATCACTTATTATATGACAGAGTAATGTTTTTAACACATAAGGTAGATCATGTCGTTCCTCTGCTTGAAATTCTCTACTGGCTCCTTACTTCACTCCCAGTAAAAAAAGGAATCCTACCAATGACTGAGTGGTTTCCCATCACCTCACAACTCCTGCAGTCCACTGTAGCCACTCTGGCATCCTTGCTGCTCTGTCAGCATGCCAGGCTGCCCCATCCAGGGGCCACAGCATTTGCTGTGCAGAGGGAGCCATATAGCTTCCTTCCTCTTCTCCATGTCTTTGCCCAAAAGTCTCCTCGAGGTCCCTATCATGCTGCACTCCCCCATGCACTTTGGATCTTGCTTACCCTGGTCTGTATCCATTTCCTTCCCATAGAAACCATCACTTTCTAATGTACTGTGCAATTTACTTATTTGCTGTGTTGATTTTCTGAGTCTCCATCCCTGATGCTAGAATAGAAGTTCCTTGAGGACTGGGATCATGTCTACTTTCTTTACTTCTCCATCCCAAGCACATGGGCTCATGGCATCATTTGGCACATGACAAACATCTTGAATGCATCAAAGAATAACCTAGACACACAAAGGTGAAGGTTGACCTGGAAGAAGAAGGGGTCTGTGGAGGGGTGACCTACACAACTTATTTAGAGGCTGGGGCAGGAGCTTGCAGCATAGCTGAGCAGAGTGCTGGCAGTGGGGAAAGGATATCTGTAAATCAGTTCAGGTCACTTTCTAGAATGGCCTTGGGGTCTGATGGGAAGGGTAGTCTACTCTCTCTCCTCTGGACCAGCTCCATGAACTCAACCTAAGTCTCAGAAGAATGATTTTAAAGAATAACGTCAGAGAACAAATATTTTATGGCAATTTGGGTGGCTTACAATTTGAGTTTTGGGCTGATAAGTTGGGGCAATGTGGGTTACACACATATCATCAGGGCCTGTTGTAGATCCTGGTGATGATCACTCAATAAGCATTTATTATGCTGAATAGAGATTTTTAAATACTGAAATTAGAATCTTTGAGCATTTATAATACTCCTTTGAAATTACATTTAAATTTACGAACCAGATAAAAAATTATTGCTTTACTTTAGAATTACATAGTTTTTTAGAAAAAAAATAGAATATTTTTGTTTTGATTGATTATTGACCATACTCACTTGGTCTGACATCTGTTAGCCATCGTTTGAATTATATTAGGCCTTGTGGCAATTTATTATTACAGGATATTGTAAAAATTAACCTCGGCTTGAAGGAGTAAGATTTCACACGGATCAGAATTTTGAAAAGAAAAGTATCACACCACTCAAATAGAGGGATCTGAACAATAGTGTCATTATTGGAATGGAATGTGGCCTCCCTTCTCTCAAGGGTATAACACTAAAAGCAGAGTGAAAATGCTGGCTTATTTGTTGAACGTTTATCTGACATTACCTTGAAGTCACAGGCGCTACAGAATATTCAATAAGCATCCCTTTCATACTTCAGCACACAGCTAAAGTAAATTATAATACCAATATCTACCACTGAGTTAAATAAATGAGAGCTCAGATATTCCACAATGGGTTCCCTTCTGTTAGTAGAGTGAATTAGAACATTTCAACTCCTGGTTTGATTATTCATACTTGTGCATCCTACCCACTGCCAGGTAAGTGAGTCTACCAGTAACCTTTGCCTCAAACTTAAGTTATATCTTTGAACATTTACATTTATCGATGTCTTCAAACTATAACTCTGATGACTCCAGATACAGAGCTTTGATATCTTTATAACTTAGTAACCCTCTCTGATTAAACTTTAAAGCAACTTTGAATGTGGGTAGAGGGACAGGCCCTTTATCTCAATGGAATGTTTTATCACTTCCTCTTACCCACATTCCTATCATTCAGCACTATGAGAAGGTAAGACTTACAAAGCCACTGATGAACAAGGATGTTGCTTGAAGAAGGTAATCATATTTTAAAAATTGTTTCTGGCACAGTAATTTAATGTTAGTAGTGGAAATCCAAAAAACTTTCAGCTCCTGCTTCAATAATGTGAATGTCACATAAATGAACACATAGTAGTGCCTACACCAGGCTATTAACCCTCTTTGCCTCTCACCTCTGCATTCATTTCTTGGGGCCATGTGGCCTGCCAGGTGCTCCTGATACAAACATGAAAAAAGTCCTGACCTCAAGTAGCTTTCAGTTTAGTTAGAGGAATGCCTGGATGGATAACATCAATAAATTGGTGAAAGAGATGGGCTCGGGGGTTACAGAGCCAGTGGTGCATAGTGAGCATTTCAGAGGAAGGGTTCCTGGAAGAGATAGTACCCAATAAATGCAAAAGGGCTGAAACTAACTTTGTCAGCTGCAAACGTGGTGTGGGGCTTGCAGTTCTTCATTCCAGAAGCAAAAACACAGAGGTTAAAAGGACTTATGTTGCTGAAAATAAGCTTAAAACAAGACAGCCTTCCAATAAATTAACTCTGGCGTGATGATCAAAATTATACTCTGGTGTGTACCTCAAAATTATAAAAACTAAAATATTAGCATCCCTTCTCTCCTCTCGTCTAAATAACAACATTTACATCTTTCTTGAAAAAAAAATCATTTCCAGATTGGTAGCTGCTTCTTTTTACCAACAGTTGGTTTTAACTGCAGCTAATGTATTTGTGCAGTGAAACTGTAAGATCAAGCACCTGCCTTAAAGAAACAATGGAGGGCAAATTTCAAAATCAGACTTCACAAAATGCAGCTATGCCTAAACTCATCACAATCATTTTCCAAACAGTTCTGTTTACCTGATTACACATTTATAGTATGTTTCTTTATATTAATATCAAAAACCACAAAGCAATCCCATGCTTTTTTTAGGAGACACAATACTCAGTATTTTTTCCGAGTACACTCACAAATTCAGAATGTATGTCATACTTATATCACATATAGACATAGAGGGAGTAACTAGATGGACACTGACATAGTCACACAGGGAAACATATATAAGACAGGTATAGCGTGAACAATACATAGATATTTCTAAAGAAAATGTCTGTAATTTAGCATTACTCCATAATTGTATTTTATTATTTTTTTCCTTCATTCACAGCACCAAAGGGCATTTTCCCTCAAGTTGAGGGACACACCTACAAAAAGGCAGGCTGGATCTCCACAATCTCCACATCCACTGCATGCCCATTCCCCACCTGTCCCCTTGGAGTCCACTGACACCATACAGCACTGGGTACCTACCTGGCTGAAGCTCTGGCCCGTAGCTCGGGCTTGTGTGCCTCGGGCCGGGAGCTGTGAAGGGGTGGTTTCCCCCAGGGCCAGGGTCTGGTTGCTATGGTAGCTGGCCGGATACTGGAAAGACCCTTCAGGTTTGGAATTGAGCTGAAGTGCACTCTGGGAGAGCAGGCTGGGCCCTGCATTGAAAGTCATTTAGAGCAGTCAGTGACAGTCTCAGTGAAGCAGAAATGACATGTATTATTTATTGAGAGTAGCCTAGAATTATCTCATGCACATGATTCCAGCCATCCACGCTTAAAATTCTGAGAACTAAAATGACCATATAATTTGACTCCAGCTCTCAGATGAGATTTTTTATTTTTTATTTTTATTTTTTGGTGGTGGTTTAAAAGTTCTCAAAGGAGTAGATTTTTCAAATGATCTCATCCTGACCTACATAGAGACATTTCTTATGAGACAAATTAGTTAATCAAGTAGTTATTTTGGGATCAGACAATATCAGAAACATTTGAAATAATGTAAAACTCTACTTTTCGGTACCTGTTAATTTTGCTAATATAATTATATCTCCTACTTAATGATGGAGATGCTAAAACACTTGAAACCTTCCAATCACTGACAAATTCTACTGTATAAATAGTGATATAATACCTCAGTGCCTGAAGGGTAGACAGTGTTTAAAATATTAATAGCTCTTTGTACGATGTGGAATTCACCGTCGCCTCACATAATCCCTGATGACTGGTTACCTTTACCATCCTAGCAGTGCACAGTAGGAGAACAAAGAGAACATACAGTGTTCAAATTCATGCCACGAATGTAGCTGATATTACAAGGGGTGAAGAATCAGTTTCTGGTCTTACTTAATTATACGTTGCATATGAAATTGTGTTTTGTTTTCTTATATTCTATTTAGATGAGATCCTTGCAAACATTTTCCCATTTTCTTTTTAAGCAAATTTTCTTTGATCAAATTTAATACTCTCTTTAGGGATCAAATAAATATGGAGGAGAGTAAATGTGCTTGTTATTTTCCATTGTGTGTGTTTGAGAGGGGCTGGGGTAAGAAGAGCTTGTCAGTGGCAAAAACTTGGCAATACAAGTTTTCTCCTGTCTCTTTGTACCATAGTACAAAGTCATATATTCGATGGAGTGTAATAATACACATATAGACTATAGCATAACCATTAAATCATTCTTGATCCCCCTCTTTGGCTGTTTTAGACAATAATATCACTTCTGATAAGTATGAGCAAATTTCAAGTTCCTTATTTTTTTCTTTTTAAGAATGGAACATGACTTTATATTTCGAATGAGACATGATGTGGATCACCTTTCATAAAAATAATGCATCCTCTTTTAAATAACATTGGTTCACAAAATCTTTGGCACTTAAAGCCTTCCCAATCCCTCTGATTTTCTGATGGAAATTTGAAACAACATCAAGATATTTTTTCATCAGTATTTGAAACAACATGAAGATAATTTTTCATCAACATTTTATATTGAATAATATGCCAATTAACTAGTACAGTTATTTTGGAATCTATGCGGTTACTGGAAAAAAAAAAAGGTAAGCAAGGAAATAAAAGTGTTTTCATCCAGCCACAACTTCATCATGAAGGGTATAACAAAAGTACAAATGCAATCCCTTTACTTTTAATTTAAGAAACCCAGTCCTGAGAAAACAGTATGTACCAGATGGTAACGTTTCCAATAGCCTGGAAAAAAATCATTTATTCTGTCCTAATGGCATTATAGGACTCAATCACTGAATATAAGGAAGTCTCTGAGGGGAGATGCATTTAGAATTTGATTCTGGGTGCCAGGAACGTATTGTCCCTATCACTGCTATGGAAGCTGCCAGGCCCAGCAGAGTCAAAGAACAGTGTGTGAGGTCCAAGTGACAGGCAGGCTGAGATATGGGGGAGCCTCTGGAGGTGGGGCAAGTGGAGACTAACCATAAAGCGGAGGAGAAGGAGGTGGGCACTGGGAAGACAGTGACAACTGTGGCTAAGGGCTTTACCCTTTGTCCCTCCGAAGGTCACATTTTAATGGTGGGAGTGAGCTATGGTGGAAAAGCAAAGGCCTTTTCAGCTGGGTGGTCACCATTCTACCTGACAAAGGAGGGCTGCCCGCTGCAGCTTTCTTGGTTCTTTCTTTTTTGTACAGTCTACCTGGGCATAATGGCTTGTACTGGCCATCCTCTCCTCCCCCCTTGAGATAGTAATGCATCCTAAGGGCAAAGAAGTTTAAAGCAGATACAACGACAGTGCACAGACCTTTGGAAATATCAATAGAATGAAGTAAATAAACACATAAACAAAATACTTAATTTCATGGAAGAAGTTTAGCATTATCTTAAAACAGACAGTTGCATGTCCTCATTATTTGTCTTTCAAAGAGAATGCAGGAATTGCTCTGAAGAACTGTTTTGAGTATATAGTTAGCAAGTTAAATAACTTTGTATATTCTGAATAGACTCATACAATTATCTCCAGAAACTTACAAATGCTGTCTGTACAGTATCTTCTAATGACAATGTAAAGTCCCTTTTCAAAAGAATTTAAATTAAAAATGTGGTTTACTTGCTCCCAGAATATATATGATAGAATAATGAAATCTCTTCATCTTTCATAGAATCAGTTGTGTATTTGATCAGTACTCAATGAAAAGTAACCAGGATTTTCTATCTCATTACTCTATTCATACATCTCAAGCACTGAAAACTAGATGTACTCTGACAAAAGTAATTGCAAGAATGAGCAATGTATCAGAATATTACAACACTGACATATCACCTGGCAAGGACAGAACAGTCAAGACAATAGCCAAAACCATGTATGCATTTTAGAATGTTTTTCCATTGCTCACTAGGTTTTAAATCAGTGTCATTTACTCATTCTAATTTTAGAGAGCACAGACATATGAGTATATGAAACACGTTAAAATTTTAGGACAAATCTTAATTACTTTATAATGAAAGTACAATTTAAATGTAACTAACTTTCAATTAGCTTTATTAATATTACTGTGCAATGAGGTAGAAAATACAAATTTGCCAAGGATTTAAAAAGCATTTATAGTTTTGGGCTTTAAATTATGGTTTTTTTTTTCCTCTGGAACTTTTGACTTTTTAATCAAGCCTTGCTTGGGCTAGAGGTAAAACGAGGCTGTGGTCCTGAACCTATGGAATCTATGACCTGAAGGATGTGGGTGATATGGAAAGAAATGGTAGACGAAGAGAAAGAAGCTGGACCCTAACATTTCACCCAGGGAAACAGGCTATTGTCTTCAATGTAATGATTTCCAGTAGACATCTGAACTGTGAGCAACAGCGGATCATCATGTCCTTCTTGGCCACAGAGAGCAGAAGCCATGGTCCCATTTGCCTTCAAGACGCTGACCTGAGGGGTCACAGTGACTTCTTTGACCATCTGGCCCTTCTCCATGATAGAATAGTCCTCAGAACTGAGCCCAAGGGTTTTCCCAAAATGAATCACCTCTGTGAGCCAGGAAGAGAAGGTGAAACCATTTCCTGATACACTGATGATGCTTAAGACAGTTTTCTTTGTTCTGAACAAAACCTACTAGCCTTAACTGGATAGAGAGAAGAAATTCCAAGGGAACTACAAAGTTGATTCCATTAATCCTAAGAAGATACATGGAGCAAGGATCTTGAGTGTAACACCAATGTCTCAATATGTTTTCACATGTATGAATTGGTTAGAGACTACACAGCAACCTGTGAAAAAAACTGCATGATCTTCATTTTTGTCCTAGAAGTACAGGCAGAGGCAAAGAGGTTAAATTGGCAGCCAGTGTCACAGACATGGTAACATGAAGAGGCTTGGATCCTTATCTTCTGTCTCCAAGTCCAAAAGTTGTTGTTGTTTAATATCAAAGCACTGTTTCTTTAAGTCATATATACATGTCAGCAGTTTAAGGTTGAAAAAGTCCTGGGTAAACAGAAATCCACTTGTTTGCAGGAGAAATCTTCATGCCTCAGATTTTGGTGCTTCTCCAGTGAACTGCTGCTTACAGATTCCAGGTGCTGGCTAGAGGAAACTCGCTGTCCACTATTCGTGGGACAAAATCAATCTCAGAAGATGTAGAGGTTGAAATGTTAATTTTCTGCATAAAAATTCAGACCCACTTATAGGTCATATCAATACAGACACTATATAACACAGACACAATATGGCCAGCTTCTTCTGATCAGATTAACTGAGTATTTTAGAGTTTCCATGATTATGTGCACTTGTTCTGTTTGCATAGTTTTAAAGAGACTGTATTTGGAATTGCTAATATTTGCCTGCGTTAGCTGAACATCTGCCTTAGAATACAGTAGACCTTCAATTAAAGAATATACTTTGTAATAATACAGAAGAGGCCAGAGGTCTACAATGTGGCATTCCTGAGTTATTCTATAAGTCACAACCACACTAATGGAGTATCTGAACGTGTGTTGAAAAAAATCCAGGACTGGACATCCACAGACCTGGGCTCTAGCCCATCTCCATACTTATTTGACCATAGATGATGATGACAAAGATGATGATGACAGTGACAGTAATGACCAGTTAACCTTTTTTGAGTACTTAAGAAGTTCCAAGGATTGTCCTGAGCAGTTTCCATCTACTAACCCATTCAATTTTAATGACATCTAAGTGAGGAAGGTACAACCATTCCCACTAATGTCGGGGGAACTGAGGGATCCATTAACTGAGACCTCACAGTTACTGGTGGGCCTGGGGTTAAACAAAAATAGCAGATTGGCTTCAGAATGTGTGTTCTTAAGCACACTTCATGATTCTGTCACAACAAATTGTAATCTTTCCAAATTTGAACACCTAAGGAGATAATGGATGTGCAAGTGCTTGGAAAAATTTTAACTGCTATATAAATATCAGTTATTATTATGTGATTATCTAATTGCATAGCCACATGGTCTGATAATAATAAAACCTTCACAGGGATATTTTGGTCTTGAAAACCTTATTGTAGGACTCTCTCACACATTATTCATGCTTTCTTTCAACAACCTGCAAGCTTTCATCTTACAAACAAAACATACAAGGCACAGTTCATTAAAATGGCCTGCATGCAATAAAACAACAACAACAACAAAACTAATGTCAGGGCAAATAGATGAGGAGCTAAAATCTTTTGGCACTTAGAGACAGTTCTCCGTTTCCTCAGCCTGAAATTCTTTTTTCCATCAACCTCAAAACTCATTCTCAAACTTAAACTGCTGCTTAAATGTCACTTCCCAATATTTTAATAGAAAATATTAAGTAAGAATAAAGGAAACAGATGGTAGAATTTACATACAAAAGGGTTATTGGACCATTACAAAATCAATGAGAAAAATTGTTGATTATTTCTAAAATTACCAAACTGATTTAAATAGATTCAAAGCACTTTGATCAGACTTAACTCTGCAGAATAAAAATATTCTGTTTAAATTTCACTACTAATGATTTCATTTGTAGCAGCAGTTTCACCTTGATGGGTTCCGGAAGAACTTGCCCATTTACAAATTAACTTAGAGTAAGAGGTAGCTACTGATGATAAAGTGGTTGTTTTCTCCTGATCTTCATTAGTAACTTATAAAGCTCATTTGGAGGAGTTTCTCTGAGGAGGTCCCCTAAAAATGGTGGCTCAGCGCATCTACCATTCCAAAAATGAACTGAGAGAAAAAGCCCAAGGGGCTTGTTATGCAAGAAAGCTTCAGAGTTGATGGGCAGGTGTGTTTATAAATATCATTTCTAAGCCTCTGTCTCCAGAATATCTATTTCGTCTGGTCAGTTGCTTTCAATGTGTAATGCTTTATGTGAAAATTAAAACGTTAATGGTCCCGGGAATATAGAAGTACCCATTTAGTTTTTAAACTGATTTAGACTTAACCAATGTTCTTGGCTTAATTAGTATGCTTTTCCAAGTTTGACTACTGTGGATGGATACATATCGGATTGGTCAAATGTTTGCACTACACAGTAAGTCACTCAACTTTTTTTCTTTTTTTTAGATTTTATTTTACAAGTTCTGGGATACATGTGCAGAATGTGCAGGTGTGTTACATAGGTATACATGTGCCGTGGTTGTTTGCTGCACCTATCAACCCGTCATCCAGGTTTTAAGCCCTGCATGCATTAGATATTTGTCCTGATGTTCTCCCTCCCCTTCCCTCTCATCCTCCATCGGGCCCTGGTATGTGATGTTCCCTTCCCTGTGTCCATGTGTTCTCATTGTTCAACTCCCACTTATGAGTGAGAACATGCAGTGTTTGGTTTTCTGTTCCTGTGTTAGTTTGCTGAGAATGATGGTTTCCAGCTTCATCCATGTCCCTGCAAAGGACATGAACTCATCCTTTTTTATGGCTGCAAGGTCACTCAATTTCTTTACAATGGTGTAAAATGGAAGACATGAGCAAACTGACATTTATCATAAAAATAACTCTCAAATGTATAACTTTAGTTTGGAATGTGTACCCAAAGAATTTTATCATGAGTGAGATTGCACATAATACTGTAATCAGAGAAGTGTACTTTTCATCGTTCACTCCAATTCCCAACTATACCTTACAAAGTTTTGTCTTTAGGTTATTTGCCATTAAAAATTAATGTAGCACAAGGAGAAGAAAAACATTATATATTTCTTCATAAATAGTTTAAAGAGGATCTGATATATTCGTATTTCTCACTATCAGTACTTGCAAAAATAAATAAAACATTAATACAAATTGGTTTTGAAGAAAATAAAATTTAAAAGTGAAACTCAGAAAACACTACAATTTGCGAATGGGAACATAGCAGTTTAAAGAACCAGTCTTTGATTTGTGACACATCACACATTTGCCCCCCGTTGATCTGCATGGCTTGCTGGTGCATTTCTTTCAAGTCTCTGATTCAATGTCTTCTCACAATAGAGGATTTCCTGGCCTTCGATCATTCTTTATTCTAGTGGTTCTCAAAACTCCTGGTCTCTTAACCCTCAAAATTATAGAGGACTCCAAAGAGCTTTATTTTATCTGGGTATATATGATGCTAGTCACTCAAAATGTTTCCAACAGAAGAATATGCAGCACACATTCCCAGAGCTGTCAGGGACATGATGTTGTTACATGCCATGTAGTCTCTGGAAATCTTCAACAACATTCGTGTGAGAAAAAGAATGGGAAAGCAAGTATCTCTTAGTATTATTATGAAAACCTTTTGGCTTTGAAAGTCCCCATGAGGGGCCACGAAGACCCCAGAATTCCCAAGTATATTTTGAGAAAAGGTGCTCTACTCTACTGTTGACCTGGCTTTGTCCTTCTGCAAAGCCATTATCAATCTGGCCCTCCAGTATTGAAAAGGTTGATTTTGGCCTTTTCTGACTAGAATGTAAATGCCACAAGGACAGAGACCCTTTGTTCCTGCCATTAATAAGTGGTTAATACATACATTTAACAAAATAAATGACTGGAACATCTACCTGTGCCTACAGTGATATAACAAAAACTCAGTATATTAAGAGTTGGTTACATCAGTTACTGTTCAAGTGCAAGTGCCTTATTGTTTGATCAGTATCTGTCAGTATCTGTATTCTTATTTTTTTTTTTTTTTTTTTTTTTTTTTTTAGACAGAGTCTGGCTCTATTGCTGGAGCTGGAGTGCAGTGAGGCAATCTTGGCTCACTGCAACCTCTGCTTCCCAGGTTCAAGCGATTCTCCTGCCTCAGCCTCTCAAGTAGCTGGGATTACGGAGTGCCCCACCATGCCCAGCTAATTTTTTGTAGAGATGGGGTTTCACCATGTTGGTCAGGCTGTTCTCAAACTACTGACCTCAAGTGATCTGCCTGTCTTGGCCTCCCAAAGTGCTGGGACTGCAGGCATGAGCCACTGTGCCTGGTCAATATTCATATGTTTTAACTTTTGGGGAAATCCCTCAATACATCTTCATAATGTGTTACTGAGAGAGTCCTCTCCTTCCTCTGCCTCGCGGGGAAAAGTCTGCTTATTCTAAGGCTTTCTCACTGGGGCTGGCAGCATCTTTGCTTTTTCTCATACCTATGGCAGCTCTGAACCTGTCCTCACTTTCAGCAGCTTTCATCTAATCTTCATATTTGTGTTCTGGGAATCTACAATGCCTTGACAATTTCAAGACCAGGAAATTCCCACCAGGTTCTACACACATTGTGCTTGATCCCAGAAGATTCTGATAACTCAAGTGGGAATGATGTCTTTAATGAGAAATTTGCATTGTTTTCTCATATTAAGTGTGTGGTTAAAGAGCTCTTCTTACTTGATGCCTTTGCCTATTCCTTAAATTCTTAGGTTTGCCTCTGAGCTGGCGACCTTGTTAGAGAAGGTATAACATGCTTCTGAAACATCTACATGGTAGGAGGAAATCTAAGTGAAATCTAAGAAAAAGAAATTAGGCCGGAAGCGGTGGCTCATGCTTGTAATTCCAGCTACTTGGGAGGCTGAGGCAGGAGAATCACTTGAACCCAGGAGATAGACGTTGCAGTGAGATGAGATTGCACTATTGCACTCCAGCCTGGCGACAGAGCAGGACTCCGTTAAAAAAAAAAAAAAAAAAAAAAAAGAGAAATTAAACATCAGCTGAGAAACAGGTAGAAATACTTTCTGGAATGGAGGATAATTACAGCTTCCTGAAGGATTTTATTATTTCCTGTGGGCCACCTATGTGTTTTCCCTCAGCTTTTGCCCTCACCTTCCATTTTTGCTACTGCTAACCTCCCATTAATTTCATACACCCGAGGTAGGGGGGAAAGTGAGTGTAAGTGAATTTCAAAAGGAATGGTAGCATCAGCCAACTTTAGACATGGACACCATGACAAACCTCTGGAAAGAACAGTCTTGTTTGTATTTTAAAAACTTGGACCTCCCAGCACTTTGGGAGGCCAAGGTGGGCGGATCACTGGAGGTCAGGAGTTCAACACCAGCCTGACCAACATGGTGAAACTCCGTCTCTACTAAAAATACAAAAATTAGCCAGGCGTAGTGGGGCACCTGTAATCCCAGCTACTTGGGAGGCTGAGGCAGCAGAATCGCTTGAACCCAGGAGGCAGAGGTTACAGTGAGCCAAGACTGCGCCATTGCACACCAGCCTGGGCAACAAAAGCAAAATTCCATCTCATAAATAAGTAAATAAACAAAACTGGACCAAAGAGCATATGATAAAGTGATTTCACAGGGAATGAACAGTTAGGATAGCTCAACTGACTCAGACACGCTTTCAGGATGTGGGGTCTCTAAGGCCAGGTGACAGTCCTTGGGCACATCTGGGATGAGGAAGGTTTTCTATCCTGTTGGGTCTATTGGAGGACCTGGTTTCCACTATAATAGAAAGCAAAACAAAGAAAACAGCCCTTTTTCCCTGACCATGACTTTTATTTTTTGAGCCAATTTGATTAATGGATTCATCATTTTGATTACTATGATTTTCATGAAAAATTTACTCTCCTAAGACCTCTTCTGCATCTTTTGGTGTCGTGCTTAACACGAATTATGAAAACATTCACTTCACAAGGATGCCTCCCACCTTTATTATTATTATTGCATGAGAACATATGGAATTAGGTTTTATAGCTTTTAAATAACCTGATCTCTCAAACGTCTCTTGTAAATTAAGTATATTCACAGTAATCAAAATAAAATAAAACTGTAAGTCAACAGTGAATAATACATTTGCCTCTGTTAAACTATATATGATTATTCTATTTTAATTCCACCTGCTTAGAATGGTAACATATATGATTGATTCCTGAATATATTTAAAAATATATTCAGATTTGAAAACTTATAATAATATGTACTTTTTTTACCATAACACTCAGAATATATTAGCTCTGAAGATTTTCTTCCTACTGAATAATGGAATTTTCTAAAATATGACAGAATTTCAATTCATTAATTTGCTACAGAAAAAATAATTACTATTGCAAAATACAATATTTAAACAAATTAACAATCTGTGGTTAAACATACAAGTTATTTTTTTCCAGGTTATCCTTTCTATTTCTTATTTTGACTGACAACATTTTTGTGAATCACTGGCTAAAATATAATCACCTTTATTTCTGAGTTTGTATATAAAAGGATGCATAGATTAAAGAAAGTACTTGGTCCTAGGCAGTTCAAGTCACATTATTCATTATGTAGAAAGCTAATGGCCCCAAGCTTCTGTTGGTAAATTATTTTTTGTTGTTTTGTTTTGTTCCACTGAAGCGACAGCAGTCTCTGAAGCAATTCTCCTAGTGACTCAGTGACACATATTTGTTAAAATTGAAATTACACAGCCAGTAGTCACAAAAAAGAGGCAGGGTGGCAAAGGTTGTGCACATGGTTTACCAAGTGTTTCAGATTGCACTGTTAAAAATACACAAAGTGTTGGAAAACACTGGTAACTGTATGACCCAATAAAATCAGCATAGCAGAGCAGTTACTGCTTGCCTTGAGGTCAAGAAGATGCGTACTGTGACTCAAATTTTATTTTAATCAGACCTTTGAAAGACAAATAGCAAAAAGCTTTAAATAAAACAAATTAAGAACTATGCGCTCATGGGGTGAGACTGCTTTCCATTTTAGAACTTTTCCAGACTGAGTTTAGACAGTATTTAGCCTTGTTTTAGTCCCTTTTGAGTGAGGATTAAGAGACTGGTTCTCAAGGGCAGGGTGCCAGGTCCAATTTAGCATTAGCTGGTTCATAGCTAATGAATCCATTGATTGAATAATCACTGACTGGCAGAATCTGATGGGCTTTTCCTAATTAGATGAAATCTGTCAATGTGCCACTGCATATCTATTTGCTATGTTTCTATACGGGAGAGGTAAATATGGTATACGGTTGTTCCACTATCGAGGAGGATGCTGTGCTGATAGTGCTGTACACTCACTCTCTGCTAGTCCTCTGCACAGAGAAGGATGTCTTGCAGTTTGGCTTCTGGTTGGGTTTGGCCAATGGGAGGCAGGAGAAGGAGATCGGGGGAGGGAGGAAAAAGAGATTATGACATTGATTCCCCGCTTGCTGCTAGACTCTGCTGGGGATAGTTCCTTGATTTCCCTTAGGGTCTAAGGTTGGTAAGGGCATATCTGTCTTCCACTGCCTGAATACCACAACATGCGCTGTTTGTTCCCTTAATCTTGCCCACCTCTTCATAAATAGTCCCTTAATTAAATTCTGTTCAGTTAAACTCTTTTGAATAGAATCTATATCTCATCTGGAACCTAACTAATATACATACACAGAGCAATTTAGATTTTTATTTTATGATCCTCTGAACACTTAAAATTTGCAATATTGATGCCCAAAATGATAGTTATCTACCCAATATGTTAAAATTATTTTCCTACTTTTTACTCAGTTACTTCAGTTTCAAGGTGACTCTGAAGATGTTAAGGGCAAATGGTTCTTAAGAATAATAATATTCTTTATGTGACTATGGTTCAGAATCCTTCCGCATGCAACTTTTGAATGGTACTTTTATCAATTGTTTCTTTTTTGTTTTGTTTCTTTTCCTTTCTTCAAAGCAGGATGAAGGAGCTTTCAAAAGAAATAATCAACTAAAATCCTAGGAGTCTTCAATAAGATAATTCAGTACGTGACAATATAAAGTGACTAATCTTTCTGAAAAATAAATATTTGGTGGTTACCAAATATATGTGGAAAGACCATACTGGAGCATTTAACTTCCCTATTATAAACCATTTGTAGGTAATTTTTGAATACATATTGTAGGCAAACTAAAGTGAAAGCTAAAAAATTTCTTTCCATTTTCCTTGTGTGTAACAGAGTTTCTCAACTAAGAAAGCTCAGTACTATTATTTGACTTACAGAAAAAAATATCATCTATTTATCCCCTCTATTTCTCTCTTCTGGCATTTATTTATCTTTGACTATTTTACTTTATATTACTTTATCTCTGCATTACTATTATCGTGTGCATCTTACTAGTTTCTCGCTATTTATTTACCTCAAGATTTTCCCCAAATACGTACAACATTCTTTATTTTGTTTTCTATTTTTAATCATGAAGTTAAGATATCCTCTGAATGTGTTTTTTCCCCTATACTTCTGTTTTTACTAAAAAATGTTCCTGTTTTATTTGCTTAGTAAATACTATGCAATTTTCCTTATTATTTCCGTTTGATTCAGTAAATATCCAGAAGTATGTTTCTTAGTTTTAATATTAGTACATTTTGCTTACAATTTTATTATTTACTTTTAGTGTTGGTAGATTTTTATCCAAGAATATGGCTCTCCATACTTCTTAACTTTTATAATTGCCTTTATCTTCTAGTAGCTGGTCAATTTTTATAAATTTTCCTTGGACATATGTAACAAACATATACTATCATGCAATCAATAAAACCTTTAAAAGTTATTTAATACATGGTTATCTTAATTTGTTATTTCAACATTTTGTGGCTTTCCCTTCTAGCATTCTGTCTGATTGATGAGACGTGCATTCAAATGTTCACAATCATATTTTTCCTTAATTTCTTTTATTTTCAGTAACATTTGTTTGAATATTCACATGCTACGCTGTTTGGTGCACACATGTTCATTAGATTTGAGTATGAGCTTAACACATCTTTATAAGTTAAGACAGCTCACTACATAACTCCCATCTTTGGCCCTGCTAAGTGATTCTGTATTAAATTCCAATTTATCTCACATTATTCTTCCAATCCCACTCTTTGCGTTGATTATATTTGCAGGCACTACTTTGACTATTCCTTTAATTTCAACACTTATTTCATTAAATGTTATGAATAACTCATAACTACTTTATCTTTGTTTACTGCAAATTTGAACTTTTATTCTTTTCAGAGGAGAATTTAGAATGCAGCATTAGATTGATATACCTATATTATCCCTTCTATTTTAATTTGTTTACTTTTTATTTAACTCATTAATTATTTTCTGTACTTTCCATTTATTAAATGTTACTCCTTCTCCTAAACTCATAATCAAATATATTATTATATAAAAAAATGAGATTTCCACTATCATCTCCCCGTTTCCCAACAAGGCAAACTATTCTGTTGCTGCTTTTATTACTCGCTAATAAGATGAATGCATGTGTTTCAAATATTAATTAAATGTGTTCTAACTAGAGTTGTCCCTACAAGAGAAATATATTTAATGACTATGAGTAAAAGAGGTAACGATTATACATTTTTCAATACAAAATACAGAGAACAAGGATAATACCAACCAATCTTTCTTTACGAATTGTATTGAGAGGATGCATACGGGTATAAATAAATCTGTGTATACACAACAATGTTATCCTAACAGTAATGGTATTACAAAGATTATAGAGAAAATGAGCTAATCTGTAAAATAAATGGTTTTCAAGATCAGTTTGCTATCTTATCCTTATGTCTTCCTTTTGCATGACGAAGCTTAGTGGGTATTGGAGGAAATTTTATTTTTTAAATTAAGGAATAAAATGCTTCACTGGTTTTCGATGTATTACCAGAATAATACCTATCTTAATGATGAAATTTTTAGTCTTTTGTGGAATTTTATTAAAATAAGTAAAAAGAATTTTATGATTTATTTAAAGGAGGTTCATTTCAACTCCTAATCCACAACCATTCTGGTTGAAAAATATGTCATTAAATGGAGAGAAAGTGATTTTTAAATGTTCTATGGAATTAATATAGCAATGCAAGATGGTTAAATACAGAAATGTAAGAATTTATTGCATAGTACCTTAGCATAGTACTAAATAGATAATACTAAGAGTACACCAATTTTTTTCCTATTTTGTCATATAATTGCTGCTTTTTATGATTTCTACCAACAGTGATCTCTATGAGTAAAGCACTGATAGGTAATTTTTTTTTTTTTTTTTAAGATGGAGTCTCCTTCTGTTGCCCAGGATGGAGTACAGTGGCGCAATCTCGGCTCACTGCAACCTCTGCCTCCTGGATTCAAGTGATTCTCCTGCCTCAGCCTCTCGAATAACTGGGACTATAGGCACGCACCACCATGCCTGGCTAGTTTTTTTGTAGTTTTAGTAGAGACGGGGTGTCACCATATTGGCCAGGCTGGTCTCAAACTCTTGACCTTGTGATCTGCCCATCTCGGTCTCCCAAAGTGCTGGGATTACAGGCGTAAACCACCACGCCCGGCCAGCATTGATAGTTAATTTTAAGGCAGACATTGTGTTGACTACAAAATATATGATGAGTTCATAAAATGCAGTAGTCTAGATATTGAAAGGGATATCAGAGAACAGTGAGAATCACCAGTATGTCAGTAATTAGTGCAAAAACTAGATGCCAACTACTGACTTAAAAGAGTTTATACTCTAATGTGAATTGAGGTGGGATAATGTGGGAAGGGAACAGATGGGACAGAGTGAAATGGATAAAACAAGCATAAAAATATCCTGAAATCCTCATTTGATATGGCTCATAACAGTAATGATATTAGAAATAATGACATAATACTCCTATATTTCAACTATCTTCAGGCATAACTGCCACGTGACTTACTTTCACCTGTAGAATAATCCTGTGGGTCAAGTATTCCTGATTCCTGTAGTGACCTAATACAGGAGTCCACCAGCTCGAGACCTGTTGTAAGCTCATCTTCGATATCTTTTTGACCATCTGAAATGAAATATTTTAAAGTGATGAACAAACACATGGTATATTATTCTTAAAGATTTAGGTTATCATTTAATCATGGAAAATATCCTAGTCAAATATATTACCTCTATGAAGTTTTCATTAGCTATTCCATTTTAGTTTTTGGTCAACCAACATTAAAGCCAAGGTCAGCAATTTCATGTACCCTTGAAGAGCATAGTTGCTACAGAATTGAAAGATTTAACTCTCAATAAATTGTGAGCTATCATAATGACTTCATCTAATTTTACTATCGGGATGTTTTCCTATTACTTTTCTAAGTCTCATTCTAAAGTTCATAAGAAAAGTCATCAGTAGAGATATGTTTATAAGTGTAAGTGTTCATCAATAAGATAGACATTACCTTGTGACTGCCACTGAAACTGCTCTTCTGCTGAACTGTAAAAAAGAGAATACAGAGATATAATGCATTGATTAGAAAAGAAAAATAAAACCCTAAAATCTAAGACAAAAAGGCACATTAGGGTAGTAACAGTGGCTCCATTGCATTTCCTTTCATTTCTTACTACGAAAAGGGATTCCACTTTGATATAATTTTAATTTTAATCCATTTGCTGTATATCCCTTTTGATTCACAAGTATTAGCATGTTTTAAATGGACATTGTCCAGTAATTTTCAGAAGAGCTCATTTTTTACAAAGTCCAACCTGTTAGACTCATTCTTTACAACAGCTTCTATATACATGCAGTTTTACTCAATTTTAGTTATTTTAGAATAGGATCATGCAGACTTTGTAAGGTAGCCTAATAAGGAAATAACTATCCCTTTTTTTATTAGAGAGAGAGATGAAATAAATCTTTGCCTCCATTTAGTCATATCATATTAAAATTTCCCTTTAGTTGATTATTAAGAGTTTAAGTAATTTAAAAATAACACTTTGCCACCAACTAAATACACATTTCCAAAAGTCTCAATAATACATCTTATGAAATGACCCAGATGGAAAGGGTTGTCCATATACATATGCCAAAGATACTGTATAGAGTGGTTCTGTATAGGTAACAGATTTATTTTGGATTTATTAAATACAAAATATATAGTTTCTAAATATGAGCAATTCTTCCATTTTGTATGCAAACACTTCCTACATGCCCCTTTTTTATACGTAAATAATTGGTGAGAAATCTACGTGCTAATTCCTGAAAGACATCATTTTGAGAATGATTTTGTACACTTATTTCATGATATTTTACTCTGTTCAACCAGATTCTATGAATAGTTCATTAGTTTCACAACAGCACATGGATTGTAGACCTTTAGTCTGTACCTTAGAGGTGGGTTCTGAATACATTTACGGAGAAAAAGGGAATTCTGGGTATAAATCAATGTTCAGAAAGGCCATGACTGGCGTAAATGAAAACAAGAGTAGTCCATTAAGAGACATGTGACTGTTATAGGGTATCTTGCCCCTGAGTCAATCCATATTAGGAAACTGGACAATGGTTTTATAATAATGAGAGCTGTAGACAATATTGATACAGGAAATGATAATATTTCAAATTCAGTCCAATGCAACTATTTCTTGCACAAAAAGATGTGACATTATATAATAGTAACATATAAATACAAAGTTTAGCCCTTAAAATAGAAATGTAATAAAAATGATTTTTAAAATTATAAAAACCTTTTAAAAATTAACAGGTTCACTTAGTAAGTGGAATTTAATATAAAGTAGTCCCATCTTATTATTCAAGAATCACCAATTCAAAAATCAGAACCATAGTTATCCTGGCTATTTTAATCCTCTAAGAAGTCTATGGATCATTACTTTTCAACAATGTGAATATCAAAATACTACTGTTTAAAGATCAATCCCATTGGTCATTTGCAGAAGGTAGACTAGAACTCAGGCATATGGGTTCTGAGTAATTCCGAATGCTTACTTGTGTCAGAATCACCTGTAGCATTTCTTAAGTATATGTATTTTGGGGCCCTACTAGAGACCTACAAGATGAAAAAGTCTACGGATTAGGCTGGGAGCCTGCATTGCATAACAAGCTTCCATGATGATCCTTGCGTGCTTCTAACTTTGAAAAACACTAGATACTATTTTCATTAATCATCCATTATTAATTTAGGGCTCCCCACAACTTCATTCTTCTATATTTTAAGGCTGGACAAATTCTCAAGGTGGTATAATATTTTAAGTGTTTACATGCCATGGATTTATACACAGATAGAAAACACTTCCATATTGATAGTGGGTTGAACGGAGGGCCTTCCTCTCTCAAAAGATATGTCCTCATCAAAACCCTAAGACCTGTGAATGGTAACATATTTGGGAAAAGTGCTTTTGCAGGTGTAATTAAGTTAATAATCTTCAGATGAGGTCATCCTGGATCATCCAGGTGGGCCCTAAATCCAATGACACGTGTACTTATAAGAGATAGAAGAGAGACAAAAATGGAGAAGGGCAGGCCATGTGAAAATGGGGGCAGAGACTGGAGTGATGCAGGCACAAGTCAAGGAATGCATGAAGTCATCAGAACCTGAAAGAGGTAGGGAAGGAAACTCCCCTGGAGTATTTGTAGGGAACGCAGCCCTGCTGACACCTTGATTTTGAACTTTTGGTCTCCAAAACCATGACAGAATAAATTTCTATTGTTTTAAGTCACCCAGTTGTGGTAATTTGTTATGACAGCGCCAGGAAACAGATACAACAAAAAAGTTCTCGTGTTATGTCCTCCAGGATTTGCTATTATCTCTATACTCCTACATTCCTTCACCAGTACAGCTATTTACTAAGTGCTTCCTGAATACCAAGGCCCAGTTAATTCACAACAATCACAAATCTCTCCTTTATAGATGGGGAATAACAGATTTAGTAATGTTGAAAAACTTGGCCAAACAGCTCTTAAGGATCCCAGCAGGGATTTAAACTGATGTGTGAACTCCTAAACTCAAATTCTTTTCTTTAAACCTTTATTTCCGGGATCCATGTGAAGGTTTGTTACATAGGTAAACTCATGTCATGGGGGTTTGTTGTACAGATTATTTCATCGCCCAGGAATTAAGCCCAGAACCCAAGAGTTATCTTTTCTGCTTCTCCACCTCCTCCCACCCTCCACTCTCAAATAGACCCCAGTGTCTGTTGTTTCCTTCTTTGTGTTCATAAGTTCTCATCATTTAGCTCCCACTTGTAAGTGAGAACATGCAGTCTTTGGTTTTCTGTCTCTGCAGTAGTTTGCTAAGGATAATGGCCTCCAGCCCTATCCATGTTCCTGCAAAGGACATGATCTCATTCTTTTTCATGGCTGCATAGTATTTCATGGTGTATATGTACCACATCTTCTTTAATCAGCCTATCATTGATGGGCATTTAGGTCGATTCCATGTCTTTGCTATTGTAAATAGTGCTGCAATGAACATTTGTGTGCATGTGTCTTTATGGTAGAATAATTCATATTCCTCTGTAATGGGATTGTTGGGTTGAATGGCAGTTCTGCTTTTAGCTCTTTGAGGAATCATCATACCGCTTTCTACAATGGTTGCACAAATTTATATTCCCACCAACAGTGTGTAAGTGTTCACTTTTCTCCTCAACCTCTCCAGCATCTATTATTTTTTGACTTTTTAATAACAGCCATTCTTTCAAAATCAAGTCATGGCAGGGCTAGGCATGGTGACTCATGCCTCTAACCCTGGCTCATGCTTATAATCCCAGTGATTTGGGAGGCTGAAGCAGGGGGATGGTTTGAGGCCAGGAATTCCAGACTAGCCTGGGCAACATAGCAAGACCTCATCTCTACAAAATCTTTTTAAAAATTAGCAAGGTTTGTTGGTGCGTGCCTCTATTTCTAGCTAATTGGGAGGTCAACATGGGAAGATTCTTTGAGTCCAGGAGTTTGAGGCTGCAGTGAGCTGCGACTGCACCACTGTCCCTCATGCACCCCAGCCTAGGCAAAAGAGTAAGACCCCTGCCTCTAAAAAATTAAAAAATGATTTTTAAAAATTTGTGCAAGGAGACATGCTTAGGTTACCACCCATTTTAAGTGATATGAGTGAGGGTGTCAATGAAAGTCATTCCCAGTGCTCAGTAAAGTCCAGCACGCCTCTCCTTGCAGGCACTTCAAGGAACACACTCTGCTTAGCTCCCTTCCACATAGATGGGGTCACAAAAGCCTATGAGAGGAAGTGACAAGTGCCACTTTATGGCCAAGCACAGATGAATAAGCATGAGGTCTTCATGCTTTCTCTCTCTCTCAAGCCTCGTGTTGAGATGCATGCCTGGGTAACTATGCGGAATGGAGACTTCTGCCAACCCACAGAGAACACAGAGCACCAGTGAGAAACAAACCATTGTTGTGTTAAAACTCTGTAATTAGAGGGCTGTCTGATCCCGAAGAATAAATGTCACACTGACCAAAACAAAAAGGTGAATTCCTAAGGCATTTCTTGCTCTTGCTCTTCAATTTCTGCAGTACAGAGTTGGAAGAAAATGTCCGGGGTAACCCTAGTACAAATAAGGTGGTGCCGATTTTATGTGCAGGTGTTGATTTTATGTTTAGGACTACACGTCATGCTATTAGATATTTATTTTTCTGTTCATCTCTATCAAATGTGTTTCAATTTTATGACGCAACAGAAAAAAGAAGAAACTCTTTTTATTATAATTTTAAAAATATAATTGGAAGTGATTATAAAACTGTCTTTCCAAAGCACAGGCAACTTCCTTTTGGGCAGACAAAAGCATTAATCACTTCAATGGTTTCCCTGATTTCTTTGGCACAGTTAAAATGCATTAAAAGTATGACTGATCACAGAGAATGGAAGTCCCAAGAGAAAGCTAGTTTGGATTTTATTTCCTTTAAGTGCACACTTTATTCTCTTAGCTAGGAGATTTTATGCAATTGCCTATTTTATGTATTTGATTCCTTGTTTTAAAAATTGCTCTAAGGTAGATGCTTTTTAAAAAGCAAACAAACTATTTATTTATTCAATAAACATGGATTATGCCTGGGTCACAGACACACTCATATCAGGTGTCTAGGAATTACCTGTGGTAAATTTTCTCTCAATTACATAATTCAATTTAATATAATAGAAACGTCATTTTTGAAGGTGTTATAACTTAAACGCATGTTCAACTTCAGGAAATAAAGTTTGCTTTTACTGCTGAAATGCTATTTTATGAAATAGAAATCACCTCTAAAGAAATAAATGTAAAAAAGACTATAGACATAATTTTGATCAGTCCATATGTGTTTGAATATACCTAAATATAAGATCCAGAACCTAGTGACTGTGAGAAAAACATGTATTTAGGACAAAGACAACCATAAATAACACTTAGCCTTTAAATACATAAAGACATCAGTGATGCTAGGAAAGAAATTTTGAAACAATATATTGAAAGCAAAAATCCTAATAGCTAATATTTATATAGGTCTCATTTGGTAGCAGACAATAGTCTAACTGATTTGTAGTTAATCTTCATATTAAAACTTTTGAGAAAGGTAATATTTTCCCATTTTAGAGATAATAAAACCAAGGTAAAAAGATGCCAGGGAAGTTGCTAGAGGTCCCTCAGCCAGTTAGTAGAGAAGCCAGGGTTATGACCTTGGTTTTCTGGTTCCAGAGTCTACAGAAATGTGTGAACCACTATTCCAGTCATACATTTGGCTACATCAAAAGTAAAACCTTATGTGACTAAAAAACTCCTACCAGAAACCAAGTTGTAAAATAAGCCACAACCTGGGAGAAAATATTTGCAAGGCATATAACTTACAAAGGCTTACTTTCCAGAATATACAATGAACTCCAACGAATTAATAAGATAGAGATTTAAAATGAAATAGAAGAGAGCTCATCAGACATGCATAGCTGGTGCACAGCAAAAAAACAAAAAAAAATGTATGGCCACTGAACACATTAAAAGTATTTGAGGAATAAAAATTAAACACAAGATAACTCCTCATACACCACAAACTGTCCAAAAATTTGAAAGCCTGACAATATTAAGTGTGGGGGAAGAAATGGGGAAGTAATTCTCATACATTGTAGGTGGGAAAGTAAATTAGTGAAACACACAGGTGACTTGTGGGATAGTACCTGGTAATTTTGTACATGTAATACCTAATCACCCAGGAATTTTGCTTCTATGTAGAGACTCCAAGAAAACATTTGCACCTTTGTCCAGGAGACTTGTACAAGATTGTTCTTGCCTACATTGTTGTAATAGCAAGACAATGGAAAGAGCCTATGTGTTCCAGCAATAGAAAAATAAACAAATATAATAATATGATTACATATGATATATGAGGGGTCTTCAAAAAGATTATGGAAAATGCATATTATGAAAAATTTATTTGTGGATTTCAAATATTTGTTGCACCCAAATAAGCTGATATTAACTTCTTATAACATGTCTGAACCTGATCTAGTTTGACGCACTAACGAGGGTAAGATATCGGTTTGAAAAGAGCTCTTTTGGGCCGGGCATGGTGGCTCACTCCTATAATCCCAGCACTTCAGGAGGCTGAGGTGGGTGGATCACCTGAGGTTGGGAGTTCGAGGCCAGCCTTACCATCATGGAGAAACCCCATCTCTACTAAAAATACAAAAGTAGCTGGGCGTGGTGGCACGTGCCTGTAATCCCAGCTACTTGGGAGGCTGAGGCAGGAGAATCGCTTGAACTTAGGAGGCAGAGGTTGCGGTGAGCGAAGATCAGGTCATTGCACTCCAGCCTGGGCAACAAGAGTGAAACTCCGTCTCAAAAACAAAACAAAACAAAACAAAAAAACAAAAGAAATAAAAGAGCTCTTGTTAGAGCAATATGAATTCTGCTAAAATTGAAGCAAGAATAAATATCAAATTTACAGGAAGCTTGGTTGGAAGAATGGCAAAATCATTGATGCCTTACACAAAGTTTATGGTAATAAAGCCACCAGAGAAATCAGCATGTTACAAATGGATAACTGGTTTTAAGAAGGGACGAGATGATGACGAAGATGAAGCCTGCAGTGGCAGACCATCCACATCAATTTGTAAGGAGCAGGGTCGCACCTGGTTACTACTTGGATATTGGGAGAAATACAGTTTATTCTTTACTTTTATCTTTTAATTCCATTTGTCCACAAACTTTTTGAAATCCCCTCATATGAACACTTGTGGAATAAATACTATTTGGCAGGTAAACTAAATTAGCCAGATACATATGTAGTTCTTAAAAACAAAATACAGAGAAAAAAATGGAAGTTGTCAATAAGATACGTATTGCAGGATCCCAATTATGTGAATTTTAGAAACACTGAATAAACAATATTGTTTATAAATATACACATTAATACATATACATGCATCTCTCTCTCTATATATATATCTACATAGATATCTATCTATATATACAGATATCTATATATAGAGAGAGAGAGAGAGAGAATAAAAACATATGAACTGAAAAGGTATCAAATTCAAGATGGTGGTGGTGGCTCTACAGGGGGTCAGGAGGGTGAAGAAAATGAGTCCAGGAAGGATAACTTCCCTCCCTCTTTTATCTCCAATGTTTTATTTATGAAATATGACAAAATGACCTGAAGTTAGTAAGACAAAATGTTAACATTATTTTAAAAATATCTTTGATACTTGGAAGAGAAAAAATTCCCCATGATTCCTACACTTAGAAATATGCTTAGTTAAATGTTTAGATAAATCTTTGTGATTGCAGCCTTTATAATATTCTTAGCATTGTTAGAATCACTCCCAGTTTAAACTCAAATGATGCCAAACAATTCTGAAATATATAATTACAAATAATAGTGGCAACAACTGTTTAGAGATATATTAACTTCTTTTTCCATTTCATATGTGAGACAATTGACAGTGTCATTTTTACAATGTTTCAAGTTTGATTTAGTTTGAACATTTCAAGTAAGCAACCAATAACCTTCAAGTTCAGAGGGCATGAAATAGGAAGCACACTGGTGTAAACCCAAAGATAACCTTTGAGTTCCTTCAGAAGTGATTTCCACCTCATCATTCCAACATCATAGCCTTAGTAACTATCTCCAGGCCATTACTAATAAAAATATATATATGAAAGTTCAAAGCATTTTTCTTAATGCCAGGAAAAGACACAAAGCAAACCATTACTAGAGATATTCCATCTGTTATGAACCTGCTCAAATATACTCTTATTGTCTTTTTCAATTTTTTGATGCCCAAAGCATCAGTCTCCACATTGTATTATGTGGTGTATTATTGCTCACAATATCTCTCAAAATGAAATAAAGGTACAGAACTATGAGTTTTTTTGTTAGTCTGCTTTTGAGTTAAGCAATGTACCTAAAACATAAGCCAGAGAAACTACTGGGAAATAAATTGCTTCAAAACTGACCTCTGGCAGGGCGTGGTGGCTCACACCTGTAATCCCACAACTTTGGGAGGCCGAGGCGGGCGATCACAAGATCAGGAGTTTGAGATCAGCCTGGCCAACATAGTGAAAACCCATCTCTGCTAAAAATACAAAAAATTAGCTGGATGTGTTGTCAGGCGCCTGCAATCCTAGCTACTTGGGAGGCTGAGGCAGGAGAATTGCTTGAACCGGGGAGGTGGAGGTTGCAGTGAACCGAGATGGCGCCATTGCATTCCAGCCCGGGCGACAGTGCAAGACTTTGTGTCAAAAAACAAAAACAAAAACAAAAAAACTGACATTTGATTCTAACCTATAGGAACAAAGACCTTTATATTGATGATGTCCATATGACCTGACCTTGTATTTGGACAGCAAAACATTTTTAGTACATAGTTTTGCATGCAGCCCCTCCCAAGAATAGCCATGGGTTGCAAAATAAAATGCCCTTAGCCGCAAGTACTGTGAAAGTGTAACATATTTAGTTAAAAATGGTGAGGACTGCGCTCGGCTTTAGGCCGCTGTTGCCCTTTTCCATTAGCGTACTATGTCCAGAATCACTGGTTTGGGTTGCCGAATAACTCCACTCTCCGCAGAATGTTTTGTGGAACTGATTTCCCTTTGGTCGGCTGCCTGTGGTCTCTATACTTGTCTGTGATATAATCCCAAATGAATGTCCTAATATCTCTGCCATGCAATTAGAATGCCGTTTTTCTTGCTTAGATGATATATCTTCTTTTTGCTTTAACTATTGCGATCAAAAATACAACTTGATGGCTATTATGAACATTTTTACAGCTACAATGCATATAGCTACAGAATCTCAAAGCCTGGTATATCTTGAGGAAGTAAGGAACTGCTTCCTCTTTTATGAGATTGTTACCCAGTGTCATGCCTACGTGACACAGGTAAATTTCTACCCCACCTTAACTCTGCTTACCTTTAGGAAACTAGATCCCTGAGGTCAGAAGCTCCCACTTCTGACCAAACTGGCTAAGACTAGCGGGAACCAATACAGCAGCTCATCTGACCTCTGAAGAACCTCTAACTTCATTATAATCTGATTTCCATGCTAAATGATGCTCCCACTAGCACCATGACAGTTGGCAATCACCATGACAACAACTGGAGGAAACCATAAAAGGACAAAAGGAAAGTGGTAGCTCCAGTTCTGAGAAGTTCCCTGCCCATTCCCAGAAAAGATATGAATATTCTTCCCCTTGCTTTTCATGCCCAACCCTTTCATTCAAGATACCCCACATCTGTGACTTTCCAGCTGTCACCCCAGTCACACACCCGCTTCTTGATTTCATGGCCACTGAATACAGCTTGCTCTGCTTGACGCTTACTTTTGGTTTTGCATATTGGCTTCGAGGCACCAAACAGGGAAACACCCCACTTTGAGGGGGACCGGCTTTGCTAGTAACATCATGTTGTTCAAATGGCTTATATGGCTTATTGACTATGGCTTACTCTAATCTATTTCATCACTTGGAGTACACTGTGGTCCACTGGGGGAGGGCCAAAATGGGGCCAATATGGGGAAATGGGAACAGTGGACACTAAAAAAATACCCAGGCATGGCGGTGTCTGCATCTAAGCAGCCAGACACAACCAGTCCTAGAGAAAATGGTGACACAGTCACCACAAACTCTTGGTGAGTGCTCACTGTGGCTCTGCGGATAACGAAGAGAGGGGCAGCACCAGCTGTCTATGAGTTTGCAGTCAGGTAAGGGCACAAGTAGGTAAACACACAGAACTGGGGGGTTGCTGCCTAAGGGGATGTGATCAAGGCACTTCTGCCTTACACTCTCCAAGTCTCTGTTTCCTCATTTGTAAAACAGAGATATCACTAGAATTTTTCCCATAGTGATTGTACAAAAGTTAAGGGTATAAAACACGAAAAATCCATAGAACATTTCCAGGAACATAGGATGCAGGACTGCCCCCGCACTCCAGTCGCCCAACAAAAGTTAAGCTATCATTATCACATAGAGAAGAACAGAGGCCTGAGAGAGTGCAGCTAATTCACAGAACTGAAAGACGAACACAGGCCCACCATATGGCATTCAACTTGTCTGTACCTGGGGACCAATAAATATTATCAAAAATATAAGTTACAGGCTCTGTAGAATTTATATTGTCTATCTTTTTTCCCCCACGCTAAAATGGAGAAGAAACAAAGCAGTCTGTGATTTATAAAAAAAGATGATTTGCTTTAAAACCGTAAGTTTTTAAATCAGTGCTGCTCAGGATGTCTTTCCTGGCAACTGCCACCATTCTTGCCATAGTAAAAGCCATAAAGACCATTTGCTATTTTCAAGACCACAGGAGAAAATAAATCAGAACTAAATTGCCACTATTAATTTTAGTTTGAGGCAGGGGAAATTCATATTCTTAAGCTAATTTTGTTGGCACTGGTGACTGACAATTGTCCAAGCAACTGACACTGCAACGTGGTAACAGCTCCCATGCCATGGCCTGGACACACGCGACTCCTGTGTTTATCACAGAGTACCACAACACTGTCACGTCTGCGGGCCAGCCAGCTACAGCCAAACCAGGGAGAATTCACATTAAATTCTGTTTTGTTTTAATTCCTTCAAAATAAATATTCTAGTTTCTAACAGCCACAAATAATTAGCCAGAGGCTCAGTCACCCTAAATGTTCTGTCTACATACAAGCCAAGCTGTCACTGTGGGAAAGAAATGCATTCATATTTTTCTTCTTCAAATTCTTTTATAGCTTCAAAGTTGATTGTACTTATATTACAAGAGACATATTATGCATAAAATTCAATATCAGAAGCAGCAACAAATGGTGCATTATAAAGTAGAAAATTCTCACACCGTAGCTCCTTCTATAGTATTCCGGGAAGCTTCTCATGCATGGGGCTAGGTATTATTTTTCAAATGCTCATAACAGTACATGAGAAATTTACAGTAAAGTAACATTTCCAAATACCAACTATGTTAGAAAATAATGTATCATAGTATCTTTGCCAGTGGGCATTCCATAAATTGGAATGTAGTAAGTTGAAATTCCAGTTGGCCAGGGGTACTGTTCACCAGTTGACCGATAGGTCTTATAATACACAGTGTTTTGAAGTACTTTCCAAACCATCAAACTGAATAGTTTGTGTAGTTTGTGTGCTTGGTGTATACTGTGGCATTCTATATGCCACAATGATACTTCTGTTTTGGTGACATTATAACTCACAGTCAGGTGTTGAGTAACTTGAACACTTCATTCCCTGATCCTGAGAGTGAAGAGAGAGCTCACTGCATCTCTCAGGTGGATTATCCATAACTGATATTTCTGCAGGAGAAGAGTACCTAGTTTGTTTGCCGATAGAAGTGGCATGTATATCAAGGTTCCCAGACATTTCAAGTTTCACTCTTTTGCATTCAATGTATTTTTGTTCCCAGAATTATCCCTGTTGTCGGATCATCTCAGTTAAGGCAGCTCTTTAATTTTGGAGACCTCTCTGAGAAAATGGAGGGGGTCAAGCTTATGTTTTCCTGGCTTCCTGTGATTCTATGTGTGATATTATGTGCATGAGTGTGTGAATGTGTGTTGTTGCATACATGTGTGAACTCACTCCTCTGTTCCTCTAAAATACACTGATGTGCTCATAGCTTCTCTTTCCTCTGCTTTTGCTTCCTACATATGTCATCTACTACAGGTATATCAAACCCTGAATATTGGATTTGACTGCATTTGCTATGATTTTATTAATGTAAGCAAAGCTAACACCTCTTAGACATGTAATGAAAATACAAATGAATAACCATTGCCGATTTCACAAGAAAGAAAAAAATATTTTTTTTTGCTTTTTTTGAGGATCAACAGAAGATTTGTAAAAAATATGTTTCAATCTTAGTGCCTTTATACAGCAGAAACCATGTAATATTCATGTACAACAATTTTTTGTGGTGTTATAGATCTTTACTTCCTTAAGAGCAATACTGGCCTTTTGACCATCTGAGTCATCTGAAACCATCTGAAAGTTTCGTTAAAAAGTTTAATGGGTGCACAAATGTTCATTAGAGTTCTATTCATAATTGTCAAAAACTACAAGTAACAAATATTCTACAACAAGTGAAAGGTTACACACACTGATACATCCATACCAAGGAAGTGTATGTGAAACATGCAACAACTCTCAAGGGAATTGTGCTGAGTGAAAAAGAGGAATAACGTTCTTGAAATACAAAATTGTAGAACTGGAAAACAGATTAGTAGTTGTCAGGGTTTAGGGATGGAGAAGGGGGTGTGTGGCTAAAAAGGGGTAGCACGGGGGAGACTTGCAGTTATGGAATAGTTTTAAATCTTGATTGTGGTATGGTTTCATACAGCTACTGACATGACAAAACTGCATGGAACTAAACACGCATACACAGACACATACACACACACATCAGTGCATATAAAACTGGGGAAATCTGTTGGTTGTAGCAATGTTGATTGGTTGATTCTGGTTGTGATATTGTACTACTTAAGCAAGATATGACTATTGGAGGGGCTAGGCGAAGTTAGAAGAGACGTGTGTGTGTGTGTATGTTTGGCATGTCATAAAAATCTATAGTTATTTCAAAATAAAAAAGCAAAAAAAAAATTAGAGGAAAGTGGTTTTATACCACTGTGTCTTCTTTTCCCAGACTGGTTCTTTATGTGGAATTTGTTACACAATTATTTCCATGTAATAATTAAACCAGAATTTTTTTTAAAAGATTGGGAATAGTGAAGTAACAAGAAAGAAAAGAAGGAAGGAAGATGGAATAAAGGAAGAAAAGAGAAAAAAAGAAACCATTGTTGACTTCTGATTATCCCTTTGTTCTTCATTCTTCAGCCAGAGCTCAGGTGACCCTGCCCTGGGCTCATCTCTGCTTTGTTCTGTGAATGAAAGAGTTATCCCTGGAGCATAATATACCAATCATACTGCCCATTGCTAATCAGAGACAAGAAATTGTGCTGCTACTGAAGGAAAACTCATCCATTATGTGTAAGATTCCCTGCTCATCAGGATCCTGTATTCACTTCCATTGCCATATGTTCTCAGGGAAAATTAAAAATGATATTTTTGCTTTCAATATTGGAGCAGAGTACAAGTCTTAATGCATACTACGTGAGTTCAGGAGACCTCACACAATATACTTCACTGGCTCTCTGGAAGCATATTTACTGAAGTTAGGCGGCCACCTGGTAGATGATTTGCAGGGTAGCTACTGCAGTGCCAATCTGCTTCCAGCCCACTATCCTAATGCCTGGAAAGGGGTCTCCTTGATTGACTACATGTCTGTTGCCTTCCATATTTATTGTCATGAAAAAAAATTACACATTAAAAAATTACTTTATTTCCAGCATTTAGCATCTGATACTTGAAATGGGAAAGATGGAGCAGCCTCCCCACCTTCTCCGGGTACACAGCAGCTGTATGTGTCCTGAAGTTATCTTTTCAAGAAAGAATGAGGATTTGAATGAGAGGTCTGATGAAACAACCGCACTGCCAGTCGAAGTATAAAATCATTTTAAAAGCCATGAATTGAAATTCCTACTAATGTTCTTAAGATATTTAGAGCATATCTTTAATCATTCTTGGGATTATTTACACCAATCTATCCATTTTCCATTGGAAATGTCCCTGGAAACCCACTCCCCTTAACTGCCTTGGTTGGGGATTTTTATCATCTCTTGCCTGGTGGTATAAAGAACTCTGTGCCTGGGTGGTATGAATAACTTCTCATTGACAAAGATTCTCTCCTTGACCAAATGTTGGTTGGGCTCTCCTGAGATCTTCCATGATCTTCCTTGTAGAGTGCAGTTCTAGCAACAACCCTGCTAAGTCAGTTTCGCCCATCCTCCACATCTGATCAGGTTCCTCCACCTCCATCAGCCTCCAGGTGATGTGGGATCCCCTTGGCCTGCCTTTAGCAAAAATCCTATTAGGTCAGGTTAGCCAGAATCCCTTTTTTTCCCCTGATGTCTCCTCTCAGTAATTTTCTATCCATTGACCCCCACCCTCCTCCTTGGCTATAAATTCCCACTTTTCCATGTTGTATTTGAAGTTGAGCCTAATCTCTCTCCTCCACTACCAAACCGCACTGTTGTAGCCCCCCTTGAAAAACACAAGTCATCCTTCTCATTCTTTATCAAGTGCTATTGAATAATTTTTTATTGACACCATCACAGCTTCCTTACTGCTCATGAGACATGTGAAGGAAGTCACATCTTATCAATAGCCTGAGTCTACACATATGTGCTCAGATAACATTATGAGGGCTGGCTTCACGGGCCTGAGACCTGTGCAGTTGCACAGAGTCCCACACTTAGAAGGCCCCATGCTTGGCTTAATGCTCTGCTGTTGCCCTCTTAAAACTCTGGACAACTCTATCTTTGAGCTTATGTTTTGCAAGTGAAATCTGACAGGTCAATGGAGCATGTGCAGAGTGAAGGAGATACGCACAATCCACATTCCTCTGTTCCTTGCTGCCTCGTTCACATAGAGCATTTGCAATGCCCTGATGGACTCATGATGTGTTGTGGGAGTTGAGTGAGACTCAAGCCAGTACAAGGTAAATGTGTTACGTTTATGACTGAGTAAGCAGGCGTGCTGGCAGCTCCAAAAGACCACACTTTCCCTTCAAGCCAGAACTTGCTTTGAATGAAGAAGGTAATGACCTTCTGAAAAACATGAAGAATTGAGGAGCCCTGTCATCTCCTTTCTTACTCAGGTTAGCCAATCAGTTAAGTTGAAAATGATAACTTAGAAGGAAAGGAAAAGTCAGGGCAATTCATAGTTCCATTTGCTTTCATTCATTTCTAACTCACCAATAAGAGAATGTTGGTAGAATATGTGCATATCAAGAAATGAAAGAAACACAGTGGAGGCGGTTTTGCACAGTGTTTCTCCTGCTGCAGTAAGAACAAAGCATACGGAAATGCATGAGCTATGAAATATGAACTGTATTATTTCAGTGATTCTGCAAACAAGTTAAATGCTCTTATATTTGCATTTGAATCTGGAATAGCACAATACACAGATAAATAGTAAAATCTGTGCTAACAACTTAAAATTTTAAGTTTTCTTTACTTATAATTATATTAAATAGTATGTAAAAAACAACACTATGACGAGTTGAGAGCAAGACAGTGGAAGAAAGGAGAAAAGCCTTAGTATTTTTTTAGTACCTTTAAAAGCATTTTCCCATATGCTTTTTTTTTTTTTTTTGAGACAGAGCCTCACTCTGTCACCCACGCTCAAGTGCAGTGGTGCCATCTCGGCTCACTGGAACCTTTGCCTCCCAGGTTCAAGTGATTTTCCTGCCTTAGCCTCCTGAGTAGCTGGGACTACAGGCATGCACTGCCATGCCCGGCTAATTTTTTTGTATTTTTATTAGAGACGAGGTTTGACCATGTTGGCTAGACTGGTCTCGGACTCCTGACCTCAAGCGATCCACCTGCCTCATCCTCTCAAAGTGCTAAGATTACAGGTATGAGCCACTATGCCCGGTCCCCATCTGCTTTTTGAACAACAGATCCTAAATTTGCATTTTGCATTGGGCATTGTGAAATACGTGAACATGACTGACCTCAAATGACCACTGCGATGATTCAATAAGGTACATGAAGGTCCCAGGCACACATAGGATATCAAGAAATCCTCTCCTGCCTCTCCCAGACTTCATTCCACCCCACTGCCCCTCTCTCCCTCTTCATGTCTGCAGTCTTTTTGCTCCCATCAATTATCTCCACTGTCAAAGAAATCCACAACCTTTTATTAGCCTGTTTTCATGCTGCTGATAAAGACATATTCAAGACTGGGAGGAAAAAGAGGTTTAATTGGACTCACAGTTCCACATGGCTGGGGAGGCCTCAGAATCATGGGGGGAGGCGAAAGGCACTTCTTACATGGTGACAGCAAGAGAAAATGAGGAAGAAGCAAAAGCAGAAACCCCTGATAAACCCATCAGATCTTGTGAGACTCACTCACCACCACGAGAACAGCATGAAAAAGACCGCCCCCATGATTCAATTACCTTCCCCTGGGTCCCTCCTATAACACGTGGGAATTCTGGGAGACACAATTCAAGTTGAGACTTGGTGGGGACACAGCCAAACCATATCAACCCTAAAGACAAAATCTGACTATCAGCAATCCGCGGTTCAAAAGCCTTCAGTAGTTTTTTAATTAATTTCCAAAATCTGACCATCAGCAATCCCCGGTTCAAAAGCCTTCAGTGGTTTTTTAGTAAATTTCCTTCTCCCTAATCATCACCTGTAAGATCAAGCCCCAGCTCCTTGGAAAGCATGTTCCAACTGTGAGGACCTCCTTGACCTAACTTGAGGACCCCGTCTCAGCCACTTGCCTTAGATGAGGCCAACTGAGTGAGGCTCTGTATCCTCTGAGACTCCATAGTAGCTTTACCCCTTATCAAAACAGGCTAGGATTCTTTGTTTTTCAGCATTTGTCTTTCTGGACTGGGAGCACCTTGAGAACAGAGACTAAACCACATTCTTCCTTTTTTGTTGCATTGGGAAGCTCTGTTCCTGGTACTCATAAAACAGGTGTTCACAAATGGAGGTCAGCATAGTTACGAAAGCATAGGACTTCCTCTTAATATTCTAAGCACGCTCTGCATTTATTTCGCTGAATCTTGTCTTTAGAATTGTCTGTGACAAAAAGCGACTACAACACTTTTATTCAACTTTCATCATAAAGCATCACTGGCAGAAGTGATCAATCTACCGAGTGAATATTTTGATTTGTATAACCTCATTTGGAATAAGAACATTCAAGAATCAGTTCCCTTTGTCCTCATCCTGTATATTAATATTAAATACTTTAAGAACATATCATGGCAAATCCTTTTATGAAAACAATGAAACCTTAACTTATATTTTTATATCTCTAAATTTACATATGGCCTTCCCCACCCCTCCCCCTTAAACATAGCATATACTTTGATTTAAGAGAAAGCTATAGGGACCAACTTATTCCTCTGTAGGGAAGGGGATGGGGGTGGTGTTCACATATAAAAGGAAAATCCACCCTTTTCAAGTGCCACTGCATGTGACAGCACTTCAGAGTCATCTTTTTACTTTTCAGCTGTTAAACTCCGTCCATCCTATAAACTTGAGCAAACTAATTTCCTTCCCCCTAATTAAGCCCATTGCCATATTTCATTCACTCAAGCTTTCTATTAAATGAAACATTATTTTCACTTATAAATGTTCCATGATGTGTTCCTAGTGGCTTCTAATTGGGGACAATTATAAGAAGATAAATCAGAACTCATCAGCAGCAGCTGTCATGAGCATGTCCCCGTTCTGCCTCTGGTGCCCACGTGTTTGTTTAAGGCACCGGGGCAGAGCAGGACCCGGAGTGAGCCCTGATGAAGCAGCTCGGGAAATTCGCAGGCTGCCAGGACATTCTTCATTTTTAATTTGTTGATTTAATCTGGCTAGAGAGGAACTGACAAAATCCTCATCACCTAATGTGCTTAATGGCCTAAATGAAACGAGTTGGTGGTGTTGGTTTAGTTCCTCTTGGACCCATTTCTAAGTCATACAAGCCATCGATAAATTGCTCTAACAAGCCCTTCTCTCCGAAAATGCACCACAGAAGATTAGACTTCGGCATTTTGTACAGATTTTCCAAAAGCATCGGAAAAACGAAGTGATGAAAGAGTGTCTAGCAAGCGGGTTCTCGCACCCCTCAAAGCACAGGTCATTATCAACCTAGGGGAAAACGATGCCCTAACTGCAACTGAGTTTTCCTTCATTTTCTTTTCCTATTCAGGAAGAAGCAACTAGAAAAACAAATGTAATTTTTGTTTCTTTTTAGCTGTAATTGCTGGAGTTAATCTTCATTTTCACTACTAGAAAATAAAGGGGCCGGGTGCAGTGGCTCATGCCTGTAATCCCAGCCTTTTGGGAGGCCGAGGCGGGTGGATCATGAGGTCAGCAGTTTGAGACCAGCCTGGCCAATATGGTGAAAACTAGTCTCTACTAAAAATACAAAAATTAGCCAGGTGTGGTGTCGCGTGCCTGTAGTCCCAGACACCTGGGAGGCTGGGACAGGAGAATTGCTTGAAATCCGGAGCGGAGGTTTCAGTGAACTGAGATTGCGCCACTGCACTCCAGCCTGGGCAACAGGGTTAGACTCCGTCTCAGGAAAAAAAAAAAAAAAGGGAGTTTTTTTTTTTTTCCTTTTTACCATTAAGAGTTAGTATAAAAAACATAGGAGTATAATGTTGGAATGGGACATGAGACAAAAAAATAATAATAATTCTTCCAAAGTCAGGGTAGTTCAAAAATAATGATGTAGGTGAGGATGACTTGATTAAAAAAAAAAAAAAAGAGCTTACAGAGAATAAAAAGCATGTTTCCTTTCCTTTGTCTCCTTTAATCTTCAAAATGCAGGAAAGTTCCCAAAACATCAAATCTTCTTGAAATTTAGAATTTTAATTAATGCACTATCCTGGGAAATGACTCATTTTTCCCCCATAGTGATTAGAGAAACTGGACTTAGAATGCCAATTTAGTAAACGGATGAAAACATGTGTTTCTGTATTTGGTCATCATCTACTGTTTAATTAACATACTCATACACGTGTATACACATTCACATCACCACCACCAACATTATTCCTTTTGCCTTACTTTGGAAGTTGGGACAGTATTTTGTGTCAGGGAATAGAGAACAGAAATGCCAGTATTTAACCCTAGGGTTAGTATATGGAAAATGCAATCTTAGTTTATCTGGATAATCTGAGCTATGCATAGGGGTCATACTTTATATCTCTTTTTTTTTTTCTTTTCAAAGATTCAATCGAGAACCCATCAGGCTAAAATACGGGTTGTGTATTTCAAAGGGATTGAGCAGTTTAATGTGTCTGAATCTTTAAAGGATATCATAACTATTTGAAAGAAACAATGAATCTACACTGCCTATGGAGAATTAGTCAGTAGAAATATCATCATATAAAATAAATCATATCGGGCAGCTATTCTTTACTGAGGTTGTATCATTTAGTAGAGGATTTTTATGGACTTTCTTCTTTTTCCTGACCCTCTTTTGGTGGAAAGCATTCTATTGCTTGCATGCCCTGAGCTGGTATTCTACGACTTAAGGTGAAAGTGACATAACACTCTTAGAGGCGAACTCAGCTAAAACCCCATTAAGTCCATAGAGGTCAGGAAAGCAACCTGGTTGGTTAAACAGGTCTAGTTAGTTAACCTAGACACACTTAGGGCAGCAATACATATGATGGATTAAAGTTAGCCACGTATCCTTGCCATTTCATCAATTAAAAAGGGATGTCCATTTTTCTCCCTTACCTTGTCTCTGGACTTGCCAGTGATATGTTGAGACGTAAAATGCAGCTGAAGTGATGCTCTGAAGCTTTCTAGCATCTTAAGGCAAGGCTTAAGAGATCAACAGCTGTAGATTCCCTTCATATGACCGAATGCTTCTTCTTGGCAGCCAGCCTCCATGTAAGGACTTTGGCTACTCTGCTGACAACCATGCTGTGGGGAAGCCCACGTTAGCCAGGTGGAGAGAGGGGCCACATAGATAAGCACTGAGGTGACAGACATGTGAGTGAAGCCCTCTGAAACCTTCCTCTGAGCCCTGCCCCTACAGTAAATTGCCTCAGTTATTGCCACATGGAGTAAAAGAACCACCCAGACATGCCCTGCTTGCATTCTAGACCCAGAAGCTCCGGGCAAGTAACTTGGTGTTGTTAAAGCGGCTAAGGTTTGGGCTAGTTTGGTAAAGAATGGTAGATAACCAAAATAACATGCACAGCACAGAAGCACTCCTTGGTCATCAACAGTAGCAAAGTGACTTGTAAATTCGCCTGGTATATTATATGTCTGCATTTTATTTTGAAGAAAAGATACTTGTAGAAACACAGGGCTAAATATTTACCTATCTGCTTCATTGCTTCCTGGGTAAATTTTCTATTTTATTTAATTGTTAAATAAAATGCTCAATGGACTAGATGCACTCCATACTATCATTTTCTGAGGTTGAGGCTTTTTTTTTTTTTTTAAGTTAAGGGCTTAAGGACTGTTACTTTGAGAAAAATTGTAGTTTGAAATGGAAATGATATATAAATTATAAATTAATACCTGGCAACACAGAAAGTGTTGCAAGTTAGCATAAATTGGCCATATGAGGACATGGGCTGAAAAAAAAAAAAAGACCCAAATTGTATGAAATTTACCAGGGAAGACATCTGGGCAGAAATGTGGTTTGAGCCAGATTTTGAAAGAAATGATGGGATAAAATTAGATGGCAGAATGGAGGGAAATCCCAGGGGAGTGTGGGCATGGCCGATTTCTAAATGAGATAAAGATGAAAGGAGAATCAAAATCAATAACTTATTTAATTCAGTTTCACATTCCTAGCAAACTACTACAGCTAGGTGTGCATGACTCTGCAGAATATAATCTAGCCTGTGAAATATTTCTTTTAGTTCTGCTGTGGTGGTGAAGCAGGGAGGGGATGAGGGTGATGATTTCAACTAAACAGTGATATTTGAGAATCTTTCAGAAAGACAGAGTATCTTTGAGAGGATAAGCCAAATAAAATGATAAGCAAAAGAAAAAAATTATAAGGAAATGAGGAAGCACTGCTGGGGCACTTCGTTTTGGATTCATTACTATAACTGTGTGTATGTGCATTTTTTGCAACAACAAATATCTGAATATCTTACGTTTCTCTAAAGGGGCTGAAATCTGTGATTTAATGGAATTTTATAGGGGAAAAAATCTGTAAAACAGACACAAAGTGGGAGTATATTTACTCCACATTAAGTTTTTCACAGAAGTCATTTTAAGACCACCAATCTATGTTAAAATTATTTACTAGCCGGGTGCAGTGGCTCATGCCTGTAATCCCAGCACTTTGGGAGGCCAAGGCAGGCGGATCACGAGGTCAGAAGATCGAGACCATCCTGGCTAACATGGTGAAACCTCGTCTTTACTAAAAATACAAAAAAAATTAGCTGGGTGTGGTGGCAGAAGCCTGTAGTCCCAGCTACTTGGGAGGCTGAGGCAGGAGAATGGCATGAACCCGGGAGACAGAGCTTGCAGTGAGCCCAGATCACGCCACTGCACTCCAGCCTGGGCAACAGAGCAAGACTCTGTCTCACACACACACACAAAATTATTTACTTATTTACTATAACATAAACAAGTGCTCTATATCATTGGCCATTAAGGAGATGCACATTAAAGCCAAAATGAGATGCTGATGCACATCCACTTGAATGACTATTTTTAAAACAATTGACACTACCAAATGTCAGCAAGGCTGTTGTATCAGGCTATTCTTGCACTGTTAAAAGGAAATACCCGAGGCTGGGTAATTTATTAAAAAAAGAGATTTAATTGGCTCATGGTTCTGCAGGATGTACAGGAAGCATGGTGGTGTCTGCTTCTGGGGAGGTCTCAGGAAGCTTCCAATCATGGCAGAAGGAAAAGGGGGAGCAGGTGCATCAATGGTGAGAACGGGAGCAAGAGAGTGAGAAAGGGGTGTGGGTAGGTGCCACACACTTTTAAACAAGCAGATCTTCTGTGAACGAAGAGTGAGAGCTCACTCACTATCGCAGAGACAGCACCAAGCCATGAGGGATCTGTCCCCATGACACAAACACCTCTCACCAGACCCCACCTCCTGCATTGGGAATTGCAATTCAACATGAGATTTGGGTAGGAACAAATATCCAAACTATATCAGTTGTAAAGGTACCAAATTCAAATAGGTGGTTGTGTAAAATTGCCCAACTACTTTGGGGAAAAGTCGGGGAGTTTCTTTAATAACTAAACATATACATACCCAATGTGCCAGTGGTTTCAAACCAAGATATTTCCCCAAGAAACATAAAGCATATATTTACAAAAAGACTTGTAAAAGAATGTACTTAGTAGTTTTATTCATAATTGTCCCAAATTGGAATGAGCCCAGAAACTAATCAATAAGAGAATGAATCAACAATCTGTAGTATATTTATACAATAGAAAGCCACTCAGCAATGTACAGGATGGAACTGCCAATACATGCCCCAGCATGGAGGAATCCCAAAGCTTCCCGCTCAGTGAAAGAAGACTTATACAAAATAAAACATGCCATTGATTCCATTCAATATGGAATTCTTAAATGAGCAAAACTAATCCATAGTAGGAAACAAAACAAAACAAAAGAGAGCAGTGGTTGCCTTTGAGAGAATAAGGTGGGGATTTACTGGAAAGGACAGAAACCAACTTCCTGGGAAGACAGCATAATATTCTATATCTTGACAGAGGTTTAGGTTACACATCTGCATGCATTTGTCAAAATTTGTTGAGTGGTACCCCTAAGACTGGTGCATTTCCTTGTGTGTAAATTGTACCTCAAAGGAAAAAATAGGGACTGAAAGTAAATATTAAAATATAGTTATTAATATGCACAATAAACTATTTAGGGGGATGTGTACTGATGCCTGTGACTTTCTACGAAATGCGTCAACAAATAAAATGGATAAGCATTTGGAAAGAGAGGGGGTAGAAAAAGGGGTATGTGGTAAATCAAGTATATTAAACTGCTAATGGTAGAATGTAGGTAGTAGAGAGCTTCCCCTTGTCAGATTCTTTCAACTTTTCTGTATGTTTTTTACATAATTAAATGTTAGAAAAGGAATGCCTCCTATATTAATAGTATAGGAAAAGAATGACTCCCATATCCCAGGCTCAAACATGTTGTGTAGTATGCCAGAAAGAAAAGGCCAAATTCTCCAAGTAAATAGATTATGTAATCAAATCAAACTGGATAACTGCAAAGAAAATATAGCATGCACAAGTGTAACATAGACACAAACAATAACTGAAAAAATGCATGAGGTTGTTTTTCTCCAATAATAATCCAAATAAGACATTTTACTTTATTACAGAAATAGAGATATTCAGTGTCATGAGATAAATGGCTACCTTGACTGATACTCTATTTACAGATTAGCAAACTTTTTTTTTACTATTTACTTATTTATTTATTTATTTATTTATTTATTTATTTTTTGAGACAGAGTCTCACTCTATCACCCAGGATGGAGTACAGTGGCGCGATCACAGCTCACCGCAAGCTCTGCCTCCCGGGTTCACACCATTCCCCTGCCTCAGCCTCCCGAGTAGCTGGGACTACAGGTGGCCGCCACCAAGCCCGGCTAATTTTTTTTTTGTATTTTTAGTAGAGATGGGGTTTCACCGTGTTAGCCAAGATGGTCTCGATCTCCTGACCTCGTGATCCGCCCTCCTCGGCCTCCCAAAGTGCAGGGATTACAAGCCTGAGCCACCGCGCCCCACCATTTGACAAACGTTTTCTGTAAAGGCACAGCTATTTCAGGCTTTACAAGCCCTAGTTCTCTACTGTAGTTACTGAACTCTGGTATCATAGGGCAAAAGCAGCCACAGAAACAACCTAGGCAAATAGATGCTGCTGTGTTCCCATACATTTTTATACAAAAACAGGCAGCTGATTTGGCCCTCTGGCTGTAGCTGGCCAACTCCTATTCTATTTGACTGAAGAACATTCATATTAAATTCCTCTTCAACCTCACATCACAGATTTTATAGTATTTATAATGCAAATATTGGTTTCAGATAGTATAATTCAACTAGGATGTCAAACCTCAAGTCTTCCAATTCAAGGGACTTTAGGAACACAGTTCTATTATCTGAACGCTTTTTTACAGGATGATTTTTGAGTTGGGGTTTGCTTTGGAGCCCAGCTCTTGCTTTCAAATTCACTGGGTGTCAAATGCTCACATTTCTTGGTTGCTTGAGTGCTTACTGATGGGGACTTTAGTATTCATGTATAATGGCGAAGATAAAATAACAGTTGTGAATATAACTAGGAGCATTGAGATAACTGGAATAGGAGAAAGACGACGGCAGGGCAGAGTTAGGTGCCTCTGAGTACTACAGGCAAGAGTGGACTCCCTTTGCTTCCTGAGCGCTTGCTCTCAGGGGCTGGCACAGTGGGAGAACCAATCCCTACCAAGGCACAATCCCTACCCTTCAGGAATATACACTGTTGGTTGGAAGAGCACCAGTGGGCAACAGACGAATGGGAGAAAGATTCACCCATTATAAAGACCTTTCTACAGTCAGAGCTGTCTGAGTTGAATTTTATACCTGAAGAGAGAGAAAAAGCTCACTATCCCTGGAAGTACTCAAGGAGAGGCAGAAAGATCTCCAACCAGGCTATTTATTAGAGCAATTTCTCAATGAGGAAGAACCTTCTAAGTCCAGAATCTGATGTATAAGGTCACAACTTACAAATTCAATGTGATATTGGAGGAGAGAAAATACAAGATTTTATAGATTATTCTTAGTGACAGGGCCTTGTTCCTCATCATGCACAGTATTTTGAAGTATTTTTACATGTATCTACTTTTTTCTTTATCGAGAATTCTGCAAACTGCCATGGTTAGTGACTTCCCAAAGATGTTCCTTACTCTTTCCTTGGTTTTGACTGATTCAAAAAGAATGAAACATTTATAAACATCCATCCCTGTATCTCACATTAGAAGTTAAAGCCTAAGCTATTTTATTTAGAACAAAGGATTTCAAAAATTTCACCCATGATATTTGCTGACAGTTTTAAAATGACATAAATGGCACTGATTACTTTCAAGCTCTTTTAGTTTCCTAATATTTCCCTTTTGAATTGAAAGATAAATTCAATGGAAATGAAATAACTACAGCACCTCAGTTTATTGACATTTTGGTATTTTATTAGTTAATTAGTCACGCCTTAAAATGTTAACTTACAAATGGAAAGGAAGAGTATCTAAAAATACAGGCCAACCTAATCCACTAAATCTAAGTATGCTAAAGACATATTTTCCCAATATTGAAATAAACTTACTAGTTTCTCTGAAATGTTCTGGAGTACCAACTGGAAATATAAAAGCACTCTAAAAACCCAATAGTATGCTTTTTCGGCATATGCATTTGTCACTCAAGGGTAAAATTTACTTAATTATTGTTACGTATTTCCATCTTTTTAAGACTGAGTCAATTAGGTTACCTCCTTATGAGTGTGAGTTACCGAGTTTCAGAAACCCTGCATATTCATGACAGTAATTCTCAAATCCTTATAAAAGAAATAAAGTTGGATTTAAGATATTCGTAACTTTCCCAAGAGAGCATTTTCTAATAAGGGAACAAGTAAGAGTTTGGATGATCTGTCATCATCTTTATGTGCCCAATCTGTGCCCACCACGGTGCCAGGAATTGGAGGGGAAAAGATAACAGTGTTCCTGCCTTCCAGATGCATGAGAATCCAGCAAGCGGGCACAAAGTCTAAGATTTGACAGTATCAGAAAGAGTGTTGGGAACGATTTTGTGTAAGGGAAGAAATGGAAGAAATGCCAACGGAGAGATGATGTGAGAACTAAACTGTGAAGACTGAGGGGAGTAAATAAGGGATAGGGGTGTGGTTTGAGCTTGAATTGGGCATAATAAGGGAAAGAACATTTGGGGTTGAAGGCAGACATGAGTGTGAACCCCAAGAGTAAGTTTGGGACAGAGACAATATTCTGAAATGCCTGGAGCAAAGGAGGTGTCTTCAAGAAGGAAGAGGAGAGGACTGTAATCGGAGATGGTCCCAGATGATAAACTGGGGAACCCAAATGTCAATATTTGGCATTTATTCTGAAAAGACTTGGGTGCCTTTGGAGGTTTCTGGGTACTAGGCTGTCCTGCTTATAGAAGGTAGTGAGAAGAATATTCCACAAGCACCCTCACACAAGCACTGCAAGCTCAGGGGTGGCTAGGCCTCTTCTGAAGTACGAGGTCTGGCAGGGGGGCGGTTCCCTGCAGGGTCAGTATAGGCTGTTATGTGTTATCTTAACTCAGCATTCTCAGGGTATGTGTGACAACATGGGAGAAGAACCTGATGATCTAACCTAAACTGATGCTGATGAGAGTCTTCGTTGGGAAGAAATATTAAGAGGATCTCAGATGTACACAAAATGGCCAGCTGCATATTGTGGACTGGATATAGAAAACTAGGCGAAGAGGATCGTCATCTTCAAAGGACTTTCAATATGGTAAAGGGATACCAATTACAAAAATACAACCACAAATGCAGATTCAATTATATACTTCCATTTCTTTTGTTCATTCATTCAATCAACAAATACATATGTATTCATGTCCACAATGTACCAGGCCTTCTTTTAAATGCTGAGGATTCAATGTCAACAATACAAGCAGGCACAATCGTGATTATAGAATCAACGTGGGTGAACAGGATGGGCTGTCTGGGAAGCAGTTGTTAGGGAGCTTCCAAATTCTAATATATGAACTACACGTGGTGTTGAGAAAAGCAGATGGTCCCATATTAAAAATCTGTACCTAATTTCAGAGTCACACTTGATAAACGGTCTGAGTTTTTAAAGGTGATTAAGTTGACTGCCATCTTTGGCATTAGGTTTAAAGAATGTAAGAAGCAGCAAATGACTAAGAATGAACACGATTATTAATCTTCACGATCTACAGTTTATGAAAGGAGGCTATTTGGATGTGGACAAGATTAACACGTTCTCTGAATTATCAACAATGTCCTAATTACTTAGGCCAGTTGAGATTAGATAATTTAATCGGTATCTAGAAAAACATGATTTAATCCCTTCCGAAAGACATGCTTCGATTTTAACTTTATTAGCAATAGCAGGACAGTCCTACCTAAGGGACTTACTTCTTTTATGGAAAGTCTAAACTACATGGCATTCTCCCCTTCATTATTTATCCCTTTCGCCAGGGCAAGTCAACATAGCGATTAAAAAGTGGCTACTTTAAGTTACATATGTTCAATGTCTTAAAGTACCTTTGAGTTAAATATCCAAATGTTAGTTTTGAGATGTAAACTACACTAGTACCACCGATGTGTACCTAAAACAAGCAGCAGACACGCATTCTCCGACATATCAAATTTACCTGGCAGAGAGGGCAGGAAGCTCAGTAACCTCTCATTTCCTGAAAAGGCCAAAACCATAGTCCAATGCATGGATGCATGGGTTTCTCAGGCCTCTCCAACCAACACCACGTTTTCACATCTTTTAATGTGAAAGTCAAGCCTTGTCACTGTTCACTGTTCAGCATGCTTGAATTGTCATCAAATTAATTCCTTAGGGGTAGACCTAGACAGCAGAGGGGATGCTTTGGTCAGGGAGAGGAGATCCCTGTAGACAGTAGTGGCTGCAGAGGGTGGATCTTCGGTCCACTATTTGGCCAGAAATTCTGGGATACCCTCGTTAGTCATAAAGAGGAAGTCACTTTTTCCCTTTCATTCCTTTAGTTTTCTGTTAATGGAAGAAGATGTGATAAATAAATGTGAATAGTTTCTTATTAATAGTTGGAGTTATAGTCGGAGTTATAGTCCAAAGCACTACTTTTTTCTTTTTGAAACAAGGGTCTCACTCTGTTGCTCAGGCTGGAGTGCACTGGCACAATCATAGATCACTGCAGCTTGTAACTCCTGGACTCAAACAATCCTCCTACCTCAGCTTCCCTAGTAGCTAGGGGTAAAAAACTGTGGTTTTGGCCCGTTCAGGAACTGGGATGTTACTGAGCTAGCTGCCCTCTCTGCTAGCTCTATCTATCTATCTATCTATCTATCTATCTATCTATCTATCTATCTATCTATCTTATATATATGTGTGTATATATATGTGTATGTATATATATTTATTTTTTTTTAGAGACAGGGTCTTGTTATGTTGCCCAGGCTGGTCTTGAATACCTAGTCTCAAGTGATCCTCCCTCCCTGGTCTCCCAAATTGCTGGGATTACAGCCTTGAGCCACCACCATGCCTGGTCCACACTGGGACATTTCTTAAGAGAGATGACAAAGGAGGGGAATTTCTGCCAATAGTTACACAGGTACAACTTGCAGAAGCCAGGACAGTTCTGAGAAAATCAGACATAGGTCCCCTCCCTGTAATTAACACACTTCTAACCCAGAAGATCTCATTCTTAATATTCCAATAAAAATATTCAGATGATAAAATTTGTCCAACTAACATATTCCTTTTCATCTCCACCTATTCTCTCATTAACTTTAATGTATACTAAACAGTGTCTAGCTGATGTGTGAACTCACTCATGGCATCAAAATTCTCAGTGATCCATGTTTCACCTTATCTTAAACTCAAAAATAAATTATGATGCTTTAATTCTCCTCAAGTTCAACGTGGACTTTCCTAGTCAACTGGCTGTAGAGGGCCTTAATTGTGATATGCTATGATCCTGGTGTGTGAGTTTTAGAAAACTATTTTAATAAGACAGGCAATTTACCTTGAGAATATTGGAATTCTTCTGAAAAACTCCAGGCAAATAAAATGTATCTCCAAATTCTTAGGTATGATTATTGGGTAAGAATAGATTGACTATAAAGAATCCCCAAATGAGAAATACTGGGAAATAGTAGCCTTGTATTCAGAAATTGAGAAGACTAAAGTGTATTTTGATTTCCTACTACTATTTGAAAATTCTCATAATACCAGCATTATAAAATATATGTATCAGTGTTCATTGCTAGAATAATGCTAGAGGGCCAACATATATATTTGTACATAGTTATGATAAGGTAGTTTTATGCTGGAAAAATCTAATGTATGAAGAAATATGCTCCTTCCCCAAATTAAAATTTAACTTTCAGATGGCATGGATAGAGTTATCGCTGAAGCTCTATTATCCATAAAATTGTCAAACGATACTTTTGCTTTTATAGGCTGAGTTTACACATAATTTGAATATAATCATGCAGAAGGAGCATACTTATTTGTTGATGTCTTAGTATCTTTCACAAAAAGATATAAACTATATAGAGGATATTCATAGTTGCAGAAAGACAGAGTTTTGGATTTAGAAGAATCTACTTTTGTTATCTAAAGAGCTGAAAACATAATGTATTATCATTACATTGATTTTTTTTAAAGAATGATAGTTTTGATGTTAGGCAACATTTAAAAATTATATGAGGATCATATTTGGTAATTACTTTTTGTTACTGAAATGTGTGTCACAGCATTAGTACCAAATACACTCATGATATTTTAGAATTTTTCTTACAACTCTCTATAATTTTGCAATGTATAATTTCACTTGCCCCGAACAGAGCTGATATAAAAACTGCTCATCAGGCCATTTTATTATTGAGCTTATGTTTATAATTTTTAAAAGAAGAAAAGTGTTCAAATCTCCAATGTGTGATTTTTTTTTTAAAGACAGATTCTCACTTTGTTGCCCTGGCTGGAGTGTAGTGGCATGATCTTTGCTCACTGCAGTCTCCGCCTCCTGGGTTCAAGCAATTCTCCTGCCTCAGCCTCCCGAGTAGCTGGGATTACAGGCGCCCGCCACCATGCCCAGCTAATTTTTTTTTTTTTATTTTTAGTAGAGACAGGGTTTCACCATCTTGGCCAGGCTGGTCTCGAACTCCTGACCTGGTAATCCACTCCCCACCCCCCACCCCACCCCCTTGGCCTCTCAAAGTGCTGAGATTATAGGTGTGAGCCACTTGGCCCGGTCTATCCAATATGGGATTAATACCCTGTCTCACTGAACTTGGAAGCTCCTGGGCAGTTTCTCAGCTCATTACCCTGTCTGGAGGGAAGTGCATCCATCATACTGTCTTCTCCTTAATCATCAGTTATGTGACTATTAACAAGGTATTTTCGCCAATATGTGCTTCCATTAGCATAAACTCGTGCCTTAATTAACTTACGCTTTTTTCCATCTGTAACTAACTGACATAAAAATTACAGTAGCAAACAGGCCTGTGTGGCTTTTCTAATTTTTTCCAAACTTGTCAGAAATGACATTCTTTGATGCGCCTTTAAATCCAGTTTCTTTTTATTACTTCTTAACACTTTTTTAAAAAAAGAATGAAATACATATTTATAGAAAAAATTTAGAAATTCCGTAGTTTAAAAAATTCACATCACTTATAATTCTGTGAGTCAGAGATAATCCCTGTGGGCATTTCATTGTATTTTATTCCACTATTATCTGTTAACATATATTTATTTTGCATCTTATTATTTTATAAAAATAAAATCATACTACTTTTCTTACTAGCCACTGGCTTTTTTCTCTAACTCAGTTTTCAATAAAATAGTACATAGATACAGATATAGATATATTTTTAGTAGATTAAATTAGAATCCCTTGTGAATACACCAAAGTTATCTAATTAGTTTGTTGCAGATTTTGCTTAGTGGTTCAGTATTATGAAAATACAACTAACACTGACAGAACAAGTAAGCATATAAAATTAACTGTGTTAATGTTGATTTGAAACATTTTATACAATCACTACAAAGCATTCATTTACTCTTGGTAAAAGAAAGGAGAGTTAGTTTGAAGCAACTTTTTCTTTATTCTGGGTACTGAAAAAGTAGTTTTGGGAAATAGGATTAGCTTTACTGAAGGCTTTCTCAGTGCTCCAAGGGTGAATAGAGGGTGCAAATCAGACACATTGGATTCTGCTTTGAATCCAAGTTCTTACTGAAGTGTAAGGAAAGAGACTTTACTCAGCATGATCTTGAGGGCACAGTGGGACAGCCAACCACTGTCGATATAAAATTCCATTTTATGAGATTGCAATCATTATATATATAATTATATAGTATATAATTTTATATAATATATGATTATATTATAATTTTATATAATATATGATTATATTATAATTATTATAAATATTATATATATTTATTATATATTAGTGAAAAGCACTAAAATTAATAAGATATAATACATATAGTAATTATATATAAAATAAATATATATAATATATATTACATACACCATGAAGAACATATTTAAAGAGTATATTGGTTTCTATTGGCATTTTACTACAATGAGTACACCTCAACCAAACCCACTGATATGACCCAATGAAAAGGCATCAGTTCTATGAAACTGGTATACAACACAGGTCACTTTTGTTTATTACAACAAGTTCAGACTTTGATTTTGACTTTAAATATGTTTGTGTGGTGTGTGGTGTGTGTGTGTGTGGTGTGTATGTGTGTGTGGTGTGTATGTGTGTGTGATGTGTGTGTGTGTGCTGTGTGTGGTGTGTGTGTGGTATGTGTGCATGTGTGTGGTGTGTGTGCATGTGTGTGGTGTGTGTGCATGTGTGTGTGGTGTGTGTGGGGAGTGTGTGGGGGTGTGAGTGGGGGGTGTGGCATGCATGGGGGGTGTGTGGTGTGTGTGTGGGGGGGGTGTGTGGTGTGTGTGTGTGGGGTGTGTGGTGTGTGTATGTGTGGTGTGTGTGTGTGCATACATATATATGTGCATATGTCTTTACACAAGCATGTGCAGATAGATACAGGCTAAGTTCTCTAGTTAAAAATTCTTTCAAAATGTTATCTTTACTTTCTTCTCTATTTTGATGTTCTTACTCTCTTAATGTTTACATTCCCTTAAGGTATGTAGGTTACCCTAAGAAGAAATAAACCAAATGTGACATTTACCAGCACTCTAAATAATGAAACAACAACAAACTACCCTGATATAGAAGAAATATTCTTTTCACTTGGAAATCACATGAAATCAGGTCCAAATTCAATCTCTGCTATCTCTCAAAAGTGTGAACTTGAGTAAGATTTTAAAACACTCAGTGAGTTTCAGGTTTTTTCTGCAAGATGGCATTATAATATCAAACTTATTGGGTGGCATAAAAAAACTAAGCATTGGATAATAGTAGTTTCCTTCCACTTAATCCTTTTATTTCTTACTGACACCAACTGTTATTTGGCTGCTTAACAACAGCACAATTTTCTTTGTACATATGGATGAATCAAGTCATTAATTACTCTCCATCAGCAGTGCAGAATGTTGGCTTTGTTTAATTTCGTTCAGAAACAGTCACTGGGAAGAAGCTAAGTGGGCTACCTCGGCATTGACTTAATGCCAAAATTCAGGAGCATTAAGACACTTAGAAGTAAGTAACAGATAACTCAACTGACTGAATGCACTGTGGAAGTGATACAGGTACTAAATAAATTAATTACTGGGCTGCTGGAGAACTGGTGTCATCGGATCATTTTTGGAATTGATGTAGAGAATACACAAAGCATTTTCTCTTCTTCAGATGTTCATACTCCAAAAAGTGCTAACAAAAACATGAATTAGCTCCACAATTGCAGGCTTCAATGAGCCACGAAAAAACAAATGTGTAACCTCACATAGAGAAAGAAATTCTCTAAAAATCTGGTCATTCAAATGCTCAACAAGTATAAATTCACTAGCTCTTAGGCACTGGTGGCTGTTAAGAGGAATGCAAAAATAAGGAAGTATAACGTGAAGGGCAGTCTGACCAACATGGCGAAACCCCGTCTCTACTAAAAATACAAAAATTAGCTTGGTGTGGTGGTTCACATCTGTAATCCCAGCTACTTGGGAGGCTAAAGCACAAGAATTGCTTGAACCCAGGAGGCAGAGGTTGCAGTGAGCTGAGATTGTGTCACTGTACTCCAGCCTGGATAACAGAGTGAGACTCCGTCTAAAAAAATAAAAATAAATAAAAAAGATGAAGGGTGTCAATGTATGTGAAGCATAGTAAAGACAAATCATTGACCAGTTCTGGGCACTTGCTGGCCCCTGGGACCTGTGGACAGGAAAGTGTCGATAAAGCCTTGAGCTGTGCTGAGGTCCTGTGGCCAGCACTGGCACCCAGGGCCTGGACTGGGGTATGTGATCAGGGCAGCGTAGCCATGAGGGGATCAGCTGAGGGCAGAGGTGGCCCATTCAGGCCCGAGTGAGTGTGAGGGGCTTACATGTCCTGAAAGCCAAGAGGAAACTGCCTCAGTTTCCTATGGCTGCAGTATCAAAGTAACATAAACTGGGTGCTTCATAACAGCAGAAATATAATGTTCTTGGCATTCTGGAGACTTGAAGTCTGAAGTGAGGATGCTGGCAGGACCATGCTCTTTCTGAGCGCTCCACAGGAGGATCTTTCCTTTTCCCTGCTGGCTTCTGCTGGTTGCCAGTAATCCTCAGCACTCTGGCTTACAGATGTATCACTTCAATTTCTACCTCCTGTCATTACCTGGTGTTCTCCTCTGTGTGTCCAGGTGTCCAGACCTCCATCTTCTTATAAGGACATTAGTCATATTGGATTAGGGATACCTCATCCTAACTTGATTACATCTGCAAAGCTTCTATTTCCAATTAAGGTCACGCACGGTTTCCCGAGATTAGGACTTCAACATGTCGTTCTAGGGGACATAATTTGGCCCATAACTGGAACTAAACGGTGGTTTGAGTGTCCCCTTCTCCTGCAACTGTGAGAGTATCAGGAGTCTCCAAAGCAAAGCGGCTCATGCCAGGTGCCTCCAGAGGGACTGGAGGCCTGGCTTTGCCACCAGCTCTGCGTGCTTCTCCTCACCCATGCCTGGGATTTCCACCTTGGAAATATCTAAAAATAAGACTGCATCCCAGTGAACCAGCAGAAATTTTGACAGAACAATCATATAGCGGGGCTGGTGAGGTGAAACTGCTGGAAGTCAGTAGTGAGTATTCTACATCACATGCGGAGTTTCATTAAGCAGTAAGTTCTATAAATAATATGGAAACCAATTTTCTAAAGTAAAATGTCAGTTTGAAATGCAGTCATTCTCAACAATTAAACGTAAATGTAACAGAGTATTTAAATAGATATTTGGCCACAGACAACATGTATCAGATACCAAAATAAGGTGTAAACCTAGATACAAATTTTTTGTTTGTTTTTTGTTTTGAGATGGGACTCTCACTCTGTCACCCAGGGTGGAGTGCAGTGGCGCGATCTTGGCTCACTGCAGCCTCCGCCTCCTGGGTTCAAGAGATTCTCATGCTTCAGCCTCCTGAATAGTTGGGACCACAGGTGTGCACCACCAAACACAGCTAATTTTTGTATTTTTTAGTAGAGATGGGGTTTCACCATACTGGTCAGGCTGATCTCGAACTCCTGAACTCAAGTGATCCACCTGCCTTGGCCTCCCAAAGTGCTGGGATTACAGGCGTGAGTCACCGTGCCCAGTCCTAGATGCAAAATTTTAATGAAATCGGTAGCTTGACTTACAGTAGTCATTAGTGATGCTAGCAATGACTCCAGTTCTCCTCCTAGGTTCATGGGAGGGTCGGGATCTCCTACTCCAGTAGCATGAAGAGTGGTCAGGTGACATTCTCTGAGCAATGGCATGTGGGTAGGGCTGTTGTACATCACAGGACACTCTAAGAGCCAGCCTATGATTTGCTATGCTCACAGTTCCTCTGGGAGATGCCTTCACATGTCTTCAAGAGTGTGGAGACTATTTGAGGTGACAAAGGGGTCTCAGATTCTGACTTGGAGCTGTAAAAACTAAAGGTTGCAAAAGATAGGTTGCCTGCATGCTGCCTGAGGGCCTGAAGGAGAAGTGTCTGTGCTGGGTTCAGTCTGTACCCCACATCTGTGGGGAAAGGAATGTGAATTTCTGGAGATTAAGAGAGTGATTCAGGGGTAAGATGCACCTGGGCCGGCCCCTGCAGAGAGAAGCTGAGTTACAGAAGGAGCAGGTGGCAGGCTAGGAGACAGCATGCCACTTGAGCAAGAGGGCTGTGGATAAAAGTTTCTCAAAGATGTTGGTCACAGCACTAGGAGCAGGGGAGTGTTGGTGTTGGGCGCCCAGCTTACAGTAGTGCCAACTGTTCTGGAACTTTACTGCTCCTCTCAACTCTCTGGTGTCTCTTCTTCCCTATCCCCCCACCTCAATCCTCAATGGCTCTAACATACACACACACACATACATATCTCTGGAGGGTTCTTTAACCCCCTTCCCGGGTAACAACAACAACAACAACAACAACAACAAAAGTCCCTTCTATAAGACACCTTATCTGTCAGGAGGCTAAGGCGGGCGGCTCAGTTGCGGCCAGGAATTTGAGACCAGCCTGGTCAACATGGTGAAACCCCATCTCTACAAAATACAAAAATTAGCCAGATGGGGCAGTGAGTGCCTGTAATCCCAGCTACTTGGGAGGAAGGGGCAGGAGAATTGCTTGAAGCCGGGAGGCGGAGGTTGCAATAAGCTGAGATCCTGTCACTGCACTTCAGCCTGGGCAACAGAGGGAGATGCCATTTACAAAAAAAAAAAAAAAGACAAACAAACAAACAAAAAACACCTTATCTGGAGGGAGTGTAAATAGCTGTAACTTTGAATGAAATCAGAAGCTTTGACTATGATAAGGGAATAGGAATGATAAGTATCAAATTGAGACAATGCTTTAAAAATTAAAGTAACTACTTATTACCCAAATATTCAAAATAGTGAACAATCTATGTGGCATAGGCACCAATCAACAACAATAGACACCAGCAATGTCAGAGATGGCCCTGGAGGCCACCTGCTGTGCCTTTTAGTTGCTGAAACTTAAGAGAGTTGGGAGACTCAGAGCATAAGGGAGAATCTGGATGGCCTGTCCCTGAGGGCGGATGGGGGCTGTGTACACAAGGCACGTGGCTACTGTCCACCCAGACAGAAGCGCATTGCTATTTCAACAACTCAAGTGGTTGTTACAGCCTGAGTAGCAGGGGCCAAGGAAGGAGTTTCTCCCACTGAATACATTTCAAAGAATAGTGGGAACTGAAGAAAATTGCTTTGTGATCACATCCCATGAATCTTGACTGCTTGATGTACTAGTTGTGTATATTAACAATGTAAGCTGCTTAGAGAGGGTTTGATATGCATTCATATAACATACTCAATTTTCCTGAGAATGAAGTTATAAAAACTCGGAGTTGAAACTGGCCCCTAAATCAAGCCTTGGGCAAGTGTTCTGCGAAGGGAGAGGGAGAATCTTCCGAGTGGAGGAAATGAAGGTGAAGGATGAGTGGGTGTGCAGATTCACACATTTGTGTTTTTTCCCCAACTGCACACATCTGAGGATTAGCTGTGCTGTTCAATTGTTACTGCTGATACTGGTTATACCAAAGGATTTACACAAAACTAATGAGAATGTGTAACTTGGATAATGATATGAGATGTACAATATTAGGTTGGAATACTGAGGTTATGAATTTATGTGCTGAATTTGTTATATAATTACTTTAAATTGTTTAAAAATTTAGTTAAAATTACTTTTAAAAATTCAGTAGCCAAAAAGAAAAAAAATTTCAGTAGCCAATAAATGTGCTACATCCATCCTTACCCACAAGCCAAGAAAAAAACGACAGAGTATTATCATGATATTTCAAGTCTTTCGGGGAGGTTATATTTCATTGTTTTATTAATGTTTTATTGTCTGTGTGTGTGTGTGTGTGTTTGCTGTTGTCGTTTTCAAATAAAATAATTTTATTATGGTCCAAGGGCTACTATACCAATACAAGCAAAAGATCTCATTTTGGTTTTCAAAGTTTTAATTACTTATATTAAGGTATTGAAAATGTTTGTGTTTACATTATTCTCTTGCCTGAAACATATATATTTTTTGAACAGGATCTCACTCTGTTGCCCAGGGTGGAGTGCAATGGTGTGATCTCAGCTCACTGCAACCTCTGACTCCTGGGATCAAGTGATCCTCCCACCTCAGCCTCCCAAAAAGCTGGAACTATAGGCATGCACCACCAGGCCTGGCTTTTTATGGTTTTTTTTGTTTGTTTGCTTGTTGGTTTGTTTGTTTGTTTGTTTGTTTTTGTAGAGATGGGGTTTCACTATGTTGTCCAGGCTCATCTTGAATTCTGGGGCTCAAGTGATCCTCCCACCTCAGTCTCCCAAAGTGCTGGGATTATAGGCATGAGCCACTACACCTGGCCTCAGAATTTTTTTTTTTTTTAATCCTGGAGCTTGGGCTCAGTTGTGAATAAACTCTAAGAATGAATAAACATAAAAGAAACACAATTGTCTAGGTATCTAAAATTTTCATTTGCTGTGAATTTCAATCAAAACACAATTTATTTTTCTTGCTAATTATGAGGTCATATAAATAAATGTTTTTCATTGTTGTCTAAAAATATCATTCCTTTATTTCAAGGTTATTTACAGATATAAATGTCTATAAGAGAAACCTACGCTTTTGTCTCACTAGCATTTCACTGTCCCTGTATTTGAAAGCAAATTAATTGATCAACTGTTTCAAATGAATAGTGAATTCATGGTAGAATTCAACATCGTTAGGCTTTGACAATAAGCACATGTGGCTGCATTATCCTAGCCAAAAACCACATTGTTATTGGCTGCTCTGCTGTCCAACAAGATTTGGATCAGTCTTTCATCAAGACGCTAGTGTCTCCTACCTAACATGAACGCTTAGCAGGTGGCCCTATAAACGCTGGCAGCCATCTGAGGATCACAGGGGTGGAGGCAGGGGTTGCATATCATGGAATAATGACAGCAGGGGGCACACTCAAAAAGCCCCCCATCCATGTTGTCCCCTCAAAAGAAGTAAGATAAATTAATTACTTGTGTTCGTTTCTCTGTTACTTGAAGATGAAAGAATCCTGATTTCTTTTTTAGATGTCCCTTATTTCTATATGAAATTTTATAATTTATTGCTCAGTTACCTATAATCTGTCTCCTTAACTAGAATGTAATCTCATTCAGAGTGAAGATAGTTTCTATCTTGCTGACTGCTGTACTCACAGTATCTACTGCCGTGGCTGGCACACAGACATTCAGTAAATGTTGACTGTTCATAAGAAAGCTTTCCCTGGATCTTCTAGATAAAATGTCAGTCCAAGGAATTCATCATCTGTACAGTTGCTAGACACTGTGATCTGTTACAGTTTCATTCCAAGAAGTTCTGAAAAAGCCCCACTTTTTTTTTAGAATTAGAATAAACTGAGTGCAAGAAAAGCCCTTTTCGGACTTAGCAAGGGCTGGCTTGTCTATACTGAACTGTTCACATTCCTCACCTTTCTCAGATCTTGGCTTCAATGGCTCTCAACCTATGTATCATTCGTGTAAAATGGGTTGCTTCTGACATTTCTCTACCATGTAGTGAATCCCACTGCTGAGATTTCCTTGGGCTGCCCCACATGAGAAACCTGGATCTGTCAAAGGTGCTATTGGTAGGTTCTATCATAAAATCTATAGAAGCTGTTATTCCATATGTCACCATAAAAATTCCCAGGACTCGAGTGTTGAGCTGTATGTCACACCATGCAACAGAACAGTCGTGCCTTCAGTGAGGGTGCCAATGGGTAAAACTTAAGTCTCTTAAAAATGACTCACATTGATGAAGGATGTTGTATTGTCAATTATCCATGCACCCAATATCTTAGGACAGGGGAAGTGAGGCCGGCAGATCCTCAGCTTCGTCCCACTAATACTCAGTGCACAGCACGCTTCTTTGCAGGTCCTCATCTAGCTTTAAGACAAAACAGGGGTTTCTGGAAAGAGACCGATTTCAATCTTAAAAATGCGTCCCAGGCTGGGCGTGGTGGCTCATGCCTGTAATCCCAGCACTTTGGGAGGCCGAGGCGGGCGGATCACGAGGTCAGGAGATCGAGACCATCCTGGCTAACATGGTGAAACCCCGTCCCTACTAAAAATGCAAAAATTAGCTGGGCGTGGTGGCGCATGCTTGTAATCTCAGCTACTCAGGAGGCTGAGGCAGGAGAATCACTTGAACCCGGGAGGCGGAGGTTACAGTGAGCCGAGATTGCGCCATTGCACTCCAGCTTGTGCAACAACAGCGAAACTCCATCTCAAAAAAAAAAAAAAAAAAAAAAAAATGCGTTCCAAAGCAGTCATTTTATGGGCAGTTTCCTTCACGGTTTTGGACAAAAAATATGTTCAATCATTTATCAATTATAGAGTGAATTTGGTTTAGGCAATCTCTTTTGGTCTATCAAATCATAACATGCAAATGTAGAAATTTTAAAAATTATAAATTTATATTTTATATAAAAATTAACCATATGTCACAACCAAAGGTATATATATAAAATACGAATATAAAAATTAACCAGAGACACTGTTTTTCATGTGTGTTGTTGGTGTATGTGGTATCTGTCCCTTAACGTCTTTGTCAATAATTTTTCCCATATAATCACCTATTTAAAAAGTTATATTTAACATAAGAGTTGAAAGCTTCTAGGCATCACATTACCCCAACATTACCCTATTGTACCAGAGCTCTACCTAGAACCAAGAGCTCTAAAACCAAACCAACCACAATATAATTCTTCACCTCCAACTATGTGTGCCCAAAGACACAAATGTGCAACTGTCCTAGGAATAGTAAGTAATACAGATCAAGCATCCTCATCCAAAAATCCAAAATCTGAAATGCTCTAAAATTTGAAATGATGTTCAAAGGAAATGCTCCTTGGAGCATTTTGGATTTCTGGATTTGCAATGCTCCACTGGTAAGTATAGTGTCAATATTCCAAAATCCAAATCTGAAATCTGAAACACTTCTGGTACCAAGCATTTCAGATAAATGATACTCAACCTGGATTACAATAACATCAGACTAAAATAATAAATTCTAATGACACATTATTTATTATGAAAGGCAGTTTCAATATTATTATTTACATAATTCGCACGTTCAAGATCTGTTTGCTAAATCCTATAACATGCCTATTTTTAATTTGAGAGAAGAAATTGACTAAGACATTCATACTGAACAACACATGCGAATAACACATTCTTTCATTAAAAAACAATAAATGTAGTGGCATATGCTTCTACTTAGCATCATCCTTTACTTGTTTATACCCAAATAAACACAGCTGGCAACCATGGAATTCCAAAGTCCACTTTCCTCTGCTGTTTTCCCCAACAGTGGTACATACGTTGCACGGTGATTACAAGAATCATCCAAGGCATAATTTTAAATTTTAAGGCTAAACATGCTTCAGGAAGAAACTTTCTGAAAATGGATTAGCTTACTTTAATAATGTCACATGTCTGCACAGATAAGAATTACTACAGCCCTCTAGGCTAAATATCTATGTAGGTGGATAGGTTGCAAAGTCAGGCTACTGAACATCAATAAAAAGGGCAATTGCAATTCAATATTTGCTATTTTTATCCTGGTTTTTCAACTATTATGGTTGATATAGTTTTATCACAAGTCCCTGAATTAACGAAGAGACTATATTGGTAAACAGAAATGAATTTCATGCTCCACAGAGAGAAAATGAGTTGCTATGGAAAATATACCCCAAAGTAAGAATAAAATTTTATAATTTCTCTTAAAAATATCGAAAAAACAATTTTTAAAAATGTGACTGGAAACACTGATGTCCAGAGAGAGCTAAACAGGTGTAAAAGTGCTCCTTCCTCCCAGGAAATTCACTTTCTGCAGCTCAGCTCCTTTAAAACACACAGAGCTCTCTGGATTTCAGGGATGAATACCATTACCTCACAATGTTTGATTTATAATTTTTTAAAAATCAAAATACAGATAGATGCTGAGTGACACTGAGATTGTTCAAGATTCTTTTCATTCTAACTATTCATTCTAGGTAGCCTGTTCACAAACAGGCATTCTAATCTTTACCCAGTAATTTATAAAATATCGGCTGGTTTCAGAAAGAAAAAAAATACTCTGGCATATAATCTAAACTTTTGATGTAGTTCATTTAAAATTAAAGAATTTTGAAATTTGAAATACACATAATATGTGCACACATTTGTCTGAAGTACATAGGTTTGAGATCTATCCTAATATATGTATATGACACTGATCAATTGTAGGGTGAAGAAAAACTTTCTCCAGAAAAATCTTACATCACACTCATCAGTGTTACTCATTGATGGCTACAGTGATGAGTTCCTGTTGTGTTTGAAGTACTGTATATTTGCCTCTCAGACTTTCTTGGCTACCCTGACAAGCAAGTGGAATCATCTCCATGTCACACTTCAGGGAACTAATGTGACTCACCAAAGACCACAGAGCTAGAAGGTGGCAAAGGCAGCTGAAGTTTAAAACCAAATCTGAGGGACTTCAAAACCTGTCCCCTCCGCAAGATGCCTCTCTCCTAAAACACAGCTTCTAATTCTTAACAGACACAACTATTCTATTAATAAATCATTAGCACCATCCCATCAAATGTGAGATGGTGGCACTAGCTAATACCAGAGGTTGATTTCTAAGACTAAAATCCATGTTATCAACAATGACATATGCGGCTGCAGCACTAGAAGCTGTCCCAATGTTTGGCAAAATACATCAGCTCTTCTTGGAGCCAGGGTATTTTAAGGAAGTGAAACTATGTCATTTCCAGAGTTATTGAGACCTACTCAAAATTTCTTTTCCATTTTCCCAAAATAATCCAATCACTGGAAATTTTTTCATTGCTTATTGTAAATCATAGGAGGTTTCAGCCGAAATATCAGGGACTCAGAGTATCAGACTATCAGAAAGCCCAGAATCATTAATGACAAATCAGAAGAGATTTCTATCTGAAAGTCTCCATTTCGGTTTGGGTATATTCAAAGAACATATAACCTAGTATTATCAGCCATGATATATTCCCCAAAAAGAAAACACTTATTCAAAACACATTCAGAATTGCATTTGTGTAATTTAGGCATTTTGCTTTGCATCAGATAAAGATGTAACATGAATCTCTTTTTTTGTGTGTGCATGTACACTTGTACTCTTCCTTTTAAAACTTATTCTATTAGTTTCTCCAGGATTTATACTACTCTTCTTGAAAGTCATTTATTACACGATAATATAACTTTTTAATAGAAATGGGATTGTTTTATGAAGATTTGAAACTCATTCTCTTATGGAGTGTTACAAAAATACAAATTTATTCTATCAACATTAACACTTTATAGGATTTCACATATTTAAAAAGACCAACAGGCAGAATTAACTGTTCTTAGCAGCAAATTATTTACTTTGTTCCTCTCCACATGAGTTTTCCTATATTTTCTATAACACTTCTTAGATGACATTAGGACTCTACTTATAAAAACATAATAGGGTCAACGCGGTGGCTCACGCCTGTAGTCCCAGCACTTTGAGAGGCTGAGGCGGGCGAGTTATGAGGTCTAGAGATTGAGACCATCCTGGCCAACATGGTGAAACCCCATCTCTACTAAAAATATAAAATTTAGCTGGGCGTGGTGGTGTGTGCCTGTAGTCCCAGCTACTAGGGAGGCTGAGGCAGGAGAATCGCTTGAACCCGGGAGGCGGAGGTTGCAGTGAGCCGAAATCGCATCACCGCACTTCAGCCTGGTGACAGAGCGAGACTCCGTCTAATAAAAAAAAAAATAAGTAAATAATAAAAAATTAAATTCATTAACATAATATTTGTATATGTTCAAAAACAATTTTATTGTTATAAATCAAATATTTGTTTAGAGGGATTTTTTGATTGGTCTGCGCTATGCACTCACAAGACATAATGTAATAGGATATTCATAACAGAAAGTTTTTTTTTTCTTTTTTTTTTGTTGAGACAGAGTCTTGCTCTGTTGCCCAGGCTGCAGTGCAGTGGCACAATCTCAGCTCACTGCAATCTCCACCTCCTGGTTTCAAGCAATTCTCTCTCATGCCTCAGCCTTCCAAGTATCTGGGACTACAGGCACGCACCACCATGCCCAGCTAATTTTTTGTATTTTAGTAGAGATGGGGGCTTCACTATGTTGCCCAGGCTGGTCTCGAATTCCTGAGCTTAGGCAATCCGCCCATCTCAGCCTCCCAAAGTGCTAGGATTACAGGTGTGAGCCACCGTGCCTGGCTTTTTTTTTTTTCTTTCCAGAAGAGAAATCATTTGGATTCTTTCTTAAAAATCAGAAAAAAAATTCTGAGTATTAGAAAATGGAATGCTGGCAAATAATGTAACTCTTTTTTTTTTTTTTTTTTTTTTTTTTTTTGCAATGTAACATTGAAGTTGGAAGTACTTAACTTGTTCAAGGTCTAAGGCTGGACGGGACGGATAGGAACTTCTGGGTTTTTGGTTGTTCCTTTGGGTTGGCTTAGGAAGAATGCATAGCACTAGATCCTTTAAACCATTCAAAGACTGATAGTAAAAAACGCCAAGCAGAGGACTGAAAAATGGAACTGAAGTAGGTATAGAAAGCTACTTTATTCAGATGGAGAGTAGTAAGAGAAAATCAGTATCATTTTCCATTTGTGTTTCCAAGGTGATGCATAGTGCAAAGAACGATATTTATTTTGCCAAGTACAGTGAAAATACTATTCTCTGGGCCCCAACTTAATGTTTTTCTAATTCACGTAATCGCATGGTGCATACACTATGATCATGATCTTTCCATTGTGGGTGGAAATAATTTGTTCAAACCATGTGTATCTGTGTGAAGCACAAACAGAGCTGGCGCGTCCCTACCCTCTCATCATGGGACTGATATTGACTTTATTTCCAAGTATACACCAGAAATTTCAGATTAAATGGCAAGACATGACCTTTTATGTCTCTTTTCAGAGACAGCTTAGAAAGTTCTCTGGGAGTCAATTCCTCCTCCTTCCTCCCTTCTGCCTTTTAGTTGTTGAGGTGTTGGTTTAAAATCAATCATTTTGTCATTCAAGAAGTGATCATACCTCCCTAACAGGAGAGAAAAGAAGTGGATGAAAAAACGCGACATTTTACTTTAGATAATGGCAACTAATGCTTATAAAAGAAGGGTTTTTTTCTGCTCGGAATTAAAGTAATCATATATAATAAGAGCATTTTGTTTTCCATCCGAACCAAGAATGCTTGCTCAGGCGCCTTTGAGAAATAACACAAGATTACTTATGCTGTTAGATTCTGTCAGCATAAATCTTCCCCAGTGGTGATGGGAATGCATTTATTTATTTATTTATTTTGGAAAAATGACATCTTTCATATGCCATGAGAAGGACTACTGCTAAATTAACACAATTAAAGGCAGCAGAGCTTTTATCCGTTTCTACAAATTAATATGTGCACTGCAGAGCATGCACAAGACTGCACATTCAATTTCAGTCTTTCCTCACTTGGGCCAATATCTACATATTACCATCACTTATTTATCATCTAATCGAATCATCTGGGCAATAGATTGTTATGGGTTCTGCTACTTCTTGATGTGCCCCAAGGGAAGAAGGGTTGTGTTTGGTTTTCCTCCCTGCGTCAAGGAGACAATGTTGGTTTTACCCACATATAATTTTTTTTTTCTTTTGCCTTTTTGATGCTTTTTTTTTTTGGTGTGCAAAAGAGGGCATAATGGAGACGGAATAGAGAATCATTTTAAAAACACCCTCTAGTTTTACCTGATATTTCATTTACAGCAACATGAGTTAGGTGTAGATTTCTAGTTTCACATCTGTGTCCAGACACAGGTGCTGTGACCCAGCAGAGAACTACGTCACGTGAGTTGAGGGGATACTTCCCGTGTCCTCAGTTGCACACATCTATATTTCAACCCCAATACCTGGGAAGGTTGCCTCAAACATGTTCTGTTATTCAACATTTCTATTATAAATTATATTTTCCAAAAGTATATCCAGGGTGAAGGTATGGGAACTATCACCTTATTTGGTGCTTTTGTTCTTGGCTTTAAAAAGGGGAAAAATTATTAAAAAGATGAATTAAAAATTATTAAAAGATAAAGCTTTCAATATATTGTATTTTTCCATTGAATGCTGCCAAGTATAATTTATTATAGTGGAGTTTTAATATGAAGGCACTACTTATTTTTCTACATAAAGTGGCAAATTTAAGATTGCCACATTGTTTATAGAGGTAAGATCTAAATGAAAATCTAGAACTCTGGTCTTCATATTCTGAAGACAGTGATTTTTATCACCAGCAGCATAATTGTACTAAATTGTCTAAACTTGTTCATTTTGTAAACTGTAAAATAACAACAATAGTAAAATTAAAAACTTGTAATAGCCACTTAATTGGTGTCAAGCACTCTTTTAAGCACTTTCCGTGTATTGTCTCATTTAATTTTCACCTTATTTATTTCTTTTTTATAACAAATCTTTGAGAGTGAGGTGAGGTGGCTCACGTCTGTAATCCTTGCACTTTGAGAGGCTGAAGTGGGAAGACTGCTTGAGTCCAGGAGTTTAAGACCAGCCTGGGCAACATAGTGAGACCCTGTCTCTACACAATTTTTTTTTTTAAGTTGCCAGGCATGGTGGTGCATGCCTGTAGTCCCAGCTACTCAGAGTCTGAGGGAGGAGGATTGCTTGAGCCCAGGTAATCTCAAAACTTGGAATTTTCTAGAAGTAGAATTGCTATATATATCAGCAGCATGATAGAGAAACAATATTAATTAAATATTAAATTTCTATGACAATTGACTTCAGTCATCACATTAACCCATGACATCCTCTGTAATATTATACTATTTTTAAGACAATAAGAGGTGACCTCATTTGTTCAATGTCACAGAGCCAGTGAGTGGCAGGGCCAGGACTCTCCACTCCATAGTTGGCATTTTTTTCTACTTCATCTTCTTAAGAAATCTGTATACTCCTTGATTCTTCATTGTCAGAAATGGAGATAAATTATCAGTAGTGCTTCAGGGTTGTGCTGGATTATTCTCCAAAGGCAGGCATTTTTGGCCATCTCTCTATCCATGCACAGGACACTTGTGTAGGATCCAGCAGAGCAGATTTCTGCCATCATCATGGGTGACTTCAAGATCCAACAACATGGCCCATCAGTTCTTTGCCTGCCTCTAACTCATTCCATGACAGCTGTTGACTGCAGTCCATGGGCTCTCCTCTGATTGCAACCCCTTCTATTCCTAACTCCTTTAGAAACTCAACAACCGTGATGGCTGATGAGACGCAAGACACTGAAATCTTACTTGCATGGGCTCTGAAGTCTGACCCTTGGACTTCAGCTCAGTTCCAGCTCTGCCACTTACTAGCTGAGCATGTTTTCATAACATGATAACAGTATGGATCTAAAGATGTTATTAAGATTGAATGAGTTCATATGTGAAAGAGACAAAACAGTCTCTAGCATTTAGCTACTGCCTAAGAAACAGCATCTTACTAAGTCGTTCAACTCCTCACCTCTCCAATCTCTCTAGTCCTCACCAATGGGTCTACTCAGGAAACACCCTAAGATTTGCTTACTTAAAAGCTAAAATATATGACTGTGGATATGTAAGAGGAAGACAGGCCCAGGGGAACATGCTGGGCAACTTCCATGACAGTTGTTTCATAAACAGCTGAGGTATGGATTGGGCAGTTTATACACACAGGATGGGAGTGAAGTCCACACCAGCTGATGGATTCAGAGTAAGTGTGCCATGAGAAAACTAGGAACATGGCAATCCTGGAAAACAGAAGCAGGAATGAGTTGTCCAAAGTCCATTTCTACATAAGCCTCATGGCTGGGCAACTTTCAGGTGGACCCTTGAGGATGTGAAATCTCCTAATGGACACTTTAGTGCCTGAGCAGACACATTTGGGAAGGCAGAAGTGGAAACCAGGAAGAGCGCAAATCCTGCATCTCTAGTCCATTATTTTTCTGAATGAGACCAGGAGAACAGAAGTTCTACAAGATGTTAATAGTTGCACCCTATTGGTCCTTCAGTTCTACTTCCCTCTTGGAGATTCATAAGGTACAACTTTAGCAGAGGTCATGGTGCCAGTCTAACTCAAAGATTTGTTTTTTGTTTTATTTTTTGAGACAAGGTTTCACTGTTGCCCAGGCTGGAGTGCAGTGGTGCAATCATGGCTCACTGCAGCCTGGAGTCCCTGGGTTGAAGCAATAGAGCAATAGATCCTCCTGCCTCAGCCTCTGGAATAGCTGGGACTGTAGGCACGCACCACCACCACGCCTGTTTCTTTTCTTTTCTTTTTTTTTTTTTTGGTAGAGATGGCATTTTGCCATGTTCCCCACCCTGGTCTTGAACTTCTGGGCTCAGGCAATTTTCCCACCTCAGCCTCCCAAAGTGTTGTGATTATAGGCACGAGCCACCATGCCTGGCCCTTAAGGACTTCTTATAAGGAATCAATAAATAAGGTGAAAATTAAACGAGACAATACACAGAAAGTGCTTAGCAGAGTGCTTGACACCAATTAAGTGGCTATTACAAGTTTTTGTTATTATTGTTGTTATATTACCGTTTACAGAGTTAAAGAGTTTAAAGGATTTAGTACAACAATGCTGTCGATGATGAAAATCATTCTATCTTTAGAATAGGAGACCAGAGTTCTAGATTTTCATTTAGATCTTACTTGTGTAAACAATGTGGCAGTCTGAAATTTGCCACTTTATGTAGAAAAATAAGTAGGGACTTCATATTAAAACCTCACCATAGGAGACTCTACTCAGAAGAATTCAGTGGAAAGGTATTGTTTTGTCTTATTAAATACAATATATTGAAAGATAAAGATAATTGCTTGTTCTGCCCCTTTTTAAAGCCAAGAACAAAAGCACCATGTATGGGGACAGGCTTAACGTTGCCTGACTTTTCATGCTGCTAAGTACGTCTGTTCTAAGAATATGAAATGTTTTCAGGTAGTTCTTTTATTTGTCTACCAGGCAAGGAAACTATCTCTTCCCTATATACCATGAATTCCAAAAACCTGCAGAAGGACATTTTAAAATATACTTTATTTAAAACTTTAAAACTAATGACAATAAAACTTTTGTATATTTCTACATGGAAGGAGTTGTGGGTACACTTGGCAGAGTGCATTTAGTCAAGATTGTATTTGTTTAATATTTTATGATTCTATAAGTACATTTAGGTCAATGTCAAGTTGTAAGTACCTACAAATGAATTCAGAACCTACATTCTTCACATGTCTCACAAACTTGTGGTCAATGTACTGATAGTGTCTGATGGTTAATGCCTCAAGTAATCTGATTAAATGACTATTCTTATATTACAAAATTCATACTTAGAATTTTGATGAAGCTGAACCTTTCTCACACAATAATATTTGCCTATCATGTTGACAAGATCACCCGACTGGAATGGAAAGATTTCTTAAACCCCTTTGGTAACAGATTTAATGGTCCTGTCTTCAATACATGATGCCCCCAACAATCCAGTCTACAAATACACTCAGAGGGAGCCTCCAACATAGGTGAGACCGTGGCAGTGTGTGCCCACAACCCCACCAAAATCTTACATCTCACCCAGATCACGGGACTACTGACAGAATTCAAACTATCTCAGGAAAAATTTATCCAAGAACAAAGAGAAAACAGATGCCCTATGAGAGAAAGCCAATGGGAGAAATGCAAAGAATAAAGCTTGGAATTAACATCTAATTTCTGGCATCCATTGTAATTGTCCAGTCAATTTATAAATCTGATGTATATCTGAATAACCTAAATGTTGAGACACTAGATGTCACTCATATTTTAATACTGAGAAGTGTGTTTAGATATGAGAACCAAAAATATGCACCTTCTACTGTTCTCTACTATGCTGTCCCCACTAACTGAGTGATGCTCTACCCCCACTGGGGGCCCCTGTGCATTTCTCTGCTTGTTTTTGGATCTGGCCCTTGCTCAGGCTATTCTAGTCTGGGTGATCTCCTTCCAATACCCCAGGGCCTTTGCGCTTGCCACCCTACTACTCTGCCTCAGATACAGCTCACTCCCTTTCTTCTCCCTGGAGTGCTCTGCTCAAATATCACTTTACCTTAGCTGACTACTGCACGTTAAATTGCACTCTAGCCAGGAACCGTGGCTCACGCCTGTAATCTCAGCACTTTGGGAGGCTGAGGTGGGCGGATCATGAGGTCAAGAAATCAAGACCATACTGACCAACATGGTGAAACCAGTCTCTACTAAAAATACAAAAATTAGCTGAATGTGGTGGCATGCGTCTGTAATCCCAGCTACTTGGGAGGCTGAGGCAAGAGAAGTGCTTTAACTCAGGAGGTGGAGGTTGCAGTGAGCCGAGATCACGCCACTGCATTCTGGCGACAGAGCAAGACTCTGGAAAAAAAAAAAAAAATTGCACTCCTCCCTTCACTTTCCCCGCTAGTCCTGCTTCATTGTTCTTTCTGGTTCTTTATTTTCTTTCTCCTCTCACTAGATGTAACCCTCATGAAGGCAGGGACTTTGTTTTTTTTTTAAACTGGTGAATCTTGAGCCTCTAAAAGTTTGTGGAACAAATGCCCTGAATAAACGTGCGCCGAAGGGACAGAAAAACATAGATAAGTAAGGCACTGTCCCATCTCATGTGCACGTGGAACTGGAAATGCATGCAGAATGCCGAGAGAACACAGTACAACTCGGTCCAAACCGAGCCCTTTCACGGGAACCTGAGAGTAAATGTAACTGCAAACCCAGAAAATGAAAATTAGGCCAGGTAGGACTATTTGCACTAAGATGCAAAGACACCTGGGAAATTGTTTGTGAACTTCTTGATATTAGAAATAGGCATGTCTCAAACTAGTAGAGTTTCATGAACTCTGTGGTAGACCTTTGCTTGGGGTGGTCTAATGCCAGAGACCCCAGCTGAAGCTTGCTGTGGATGTGTCACCTCTGTCCCATCAATGTGGTTGACCTAATGCATCTTGAGCATGTTGTAGCTCGAATGAGCAAGAATCATAAACTCATGGACTTTCCAAGCTGGAATGGATTTTAGGCATCATTCAGCCAACACTTCTTGTAAAAAAAGAAACAAAAGAGTGACAATTAAGAAAATTTCAAATGTTTGCACTCACGTTCAGGGAAACTACTATCCAATAAGTAATTTAAGATTAGAAAGAAATAAGGATTGAGACATTGATTCTCAGAGATACTGTGCAGCATCTAGGTAAATTCTGGGTAAAGCTTAAAAATCTACACAAGAATAAAGTTTTGTTCATATTGCTGTTTCACTATTAGATTTTAGGTGGTACTTGATAACCTAGGTTATATTGAGTCTTAGGGTCTGTTCTGAACTGACAAAATACCATCGAGGAGGAAAACAAGGGTAGGAGGTGATCAACACCCCAGGTGGTGACCAGATCACAGTGGTTTCAGGGCCTCCACAGAGGGTTCCTGAGATTTGGTCTCAGTGCTCACAAATAAATGTCCCCCCCCCCCACTATAATCCAGGGATATCTAAACACACTTCTGTGGGTTTTGCCCCAGCATACCAAGCAGAGGGCATAATTCCTGGCCAAGAGCAAAGACTGAGGATCAGAATGGTCATAGTTCCAATTTTATGGTCTAGGTTCTTTATTCTTTGATTTCGATGACCTCGTGGGCATAGGACTTGGGGGAGCTGCCCTCTCTCCTATAGGCCTGGCCTGGCTTTCTGGCCTTCACTGTGGATTTGACCTACTGTAAAGCACTGATACATCCCTGACATATCACATCTCCCCTCAACTTGAGCCCTGGCCTTGGTCTCTTCAGCCTCCCTGCCTTTGCTGTTGTGGCAGCAGAGAGGAGTCAGATAGTGTCATTAGTGGCCTCAGGCTTTAGTCTTAGATATTATGGGTATGTCTATAGAAGAAAGATTCTATTTTTTTTTTCCCCAGAGTAACAGAAGAATATAGAAACAGGTTATGATGAGGAGAAAGCATCAACAAGAAATCTAAAGCTAAAAAGCACAAAAAATAAAAAGTAAATTTAAAAATATAAATGGAAAATAAATTCCATTAGTTGGGGTCCTCGAAAGTAACTTACTTTTATGTTACGTGCTGTTGTTGTTGTTTTTAATAATTTTTAATAATTTAATAAATACCAACTAAGAAATGAGCTATCACTCTAACCTATGTGTTTCTTAACACTTGTCTGCAGCAAATAAACCACCACCAAGAAAAGAAACAAGAAAAAAAGGACAACAAAATGACCTATCAGAAGCTGCCTCGGCCTCATGTGGACTTGGCACAGATGCCCTCCTGTCCCACATCTGCAGACTCCTCAGTCTTCATATCAAATGTGGACCATCCATCAATCTTAGTCCTGCATTTAAAACTCATTAAAAAGCTGTTTGCCATTCCCTTCAAAGATTAATCACACAAGTCCAACATAATAGCTTTGACAATTTAAATCCTCCCATTTTAGCATTTCATTTCAAGTGTACTGTAATTATATTGCTTCTGGCTAACTTAGAAAATATATTCAAATAATAAGCCTACTTTTGGTATATGATACACTCTTAACACTATTCCTCATATTCATTATGTAGAAAACTTGAAAATGTACTTAGAAGCGTCTTCAGAGGTAAGAGTAATCTATTAATCCATGCATCCATCTATCTCTTAAATTGCACAGTTATATAAATATGCAAATGTTCATCCAGGGAGATAATTATTCTTTGAGTGCTTTGGATTTTTGTACAATAACTTCCTTATTTTTAGTTTGTGTTTGTATTGAAAAATTTACACCAAACATCTCAGCCATTTGCTGTCTCAGGTTTATAAGCACATACATGATGGTAATGTGCTTCTCAGTTATGTGGTCATTAACCAGGACCCTTGTTTGTGGCTACTGTATCCTAGTACATTAGAGAGGAAAATGCTGCCTGCCATAATATTCCATGCCCCCATGTTCTGGCTTACTCCTTGCCAAGAGTGCAGTATGATAAATTCAAAGCACAAACTCTTTTGCATGGATATACAGATATCTGAGAGAGCACACATGGGGTGCTTCATTAAAAAAAAAAAAAACTTTAAGGATTCTTTATATCATGAGGCAAAAAGCAAACCTACTGACTCAATTTCTTGTATGCTTTTAATGACTTAAAAAAGCACTGGGCAATGGAGGCAGGAGTCTATGAACTACAGGTCCAGCTAAGCTTTGACAGCTGAGGAAAGCGCCCCTTACAAAAAAAAAAAAAAAAAAAAAAAAGATTTCATTTGAAAATGAGAAAGACAAGTTTCTGGTTTCTTTTTTCATTCTCAAGTGATTAGTGAGGGAGGGTATAGAGATGGCCAAAATAAGTGTTAGTTTCAAAGCAATTTTAATTGATTATTTTGTGTTAACTCCTGTTAATTGATGGTGAACTGGAACCAAAATTTACTTCCAAGAGTTCATCTAAGTGATATGAATAAAAGTTAAATTCTAAGTAGGTAGTAGATTTTGTTCATTCATTCATCTGATATTTATTGAGTTCCTACAAGTGCCTAGTCCTCTTTAGGCATTGAGGAATTCAGCAGTGAGCCAAACAGACAAAAATTCTTCCATTTGTAGTTGGGTGAGACAGATAAACAAAATAAATAAGTACATAATTCTGTAGCATGTTAGAAGGTGATGAAAAATAAAATAGGGACAGAAAGTGTCAAGGGTTCAGCTCTGCATAAAGTACTGTGAGGGGTTTCACTGAGAGGTACTAAGGCATGGTGATCACTTGGAGGAGAGTCCTGGGCAGAAGAAAGGGAGCCTGCAATGTTCTCCAGGGAGAAAGTGCCCAAGGTTAGAGCACCTGCAGCCCTGGGGTGCCAGGCAGCAGGACTTAGACTTAGTGGGGGCAACAGGGCTCCAGACAACTAGGGCACAGTCATTGTTAGAGCTTCCATATTTACTCTGAGTATCCTCAGAGGCCTTGGGAAGTAGGGAGTGAAGTGATCAGACTTGTGTTTTTAATTATTATGCTGATACTTATGCTGAGAACACTCTGCTGGAGAACTGAAGCCAGCAGGCTAGCCATGGGGCAGAGATATACAGGTGAGAGCATGGTGGACCAGGGAGGAGAGAAGGTGGTGAGAAGTGGTTGATCCTGGCTAGATTATGAAAATGTGGGTGACAAGATTGGCTATTGGGTAGAATATGGGGTTTAAGAGATAAAAGGAGTTAAGCTTGGCTCATGTATTTTATTAACTAAAATTCTAGGAATATACCATGATGGATTTGATGTGGGTTGTTCAATCATTGTGATCATATTTATTTTAAATTCATAACAGCATGGAAGAGGAAATGCCTTCCTCAGTTATTGTGAGTACGGGCTGAGATCCCAAAATGATCTCTCCTTGCAGGCTTTGTTTCTTCTAGCTTAAAGGATATTTCTCTCTTCTTCCCCTCCCCCTAGCCCAAGATTTTCTCTTTAGACTTCCTAATCTTCATAACTGATTTTTGTCTTTTGGAAGGCACATTTTCCTTAAACAGTCATGTTAAGAATAACTAAGATATTTTACATTTTTGCAGTAATTGTTCACATTGTTAATAATCTGCATAACTTTTCCTATTATGCAGTATTAAAATATTTTCCAAAAAGCCCCAGTCTTTTACTATGCATACCTATCCAGAGTTTTCCTTGAAATAGCACAGAATATCCAAAACTGAACTTTTTTTTTTTTTGCATTCTCTTCCTGTCCCTATTGTTATTTTCAGAAGTTGAGCACAGTTAATGGGTTGCTCAGAATTATTGTGGATAGAGATGCAATGTTTGGGCAACTGGTAAAAATTTGAAACATAATAAATGCAGCAACTGTACACCTAGGCATTCTCACATGATCGATGTCCCAATTTTGAAATGCTAGAATTAGGCAGACAAACAAAAGTGACACAGCTTTCCTGTCACCTTTATTTTTGCCAGACTGACTCGAATGAAGATCACCATTGACTGTGGTGTTCCTGATGGGTAATTATTTCAGCAGCAGCTACTGAAAAACTCATAGCTATAATTCAACATCTGTTTCCCCTTCCAAAAGGGCACAGACCCTGAAAATATTAAAACCATCATGGTGACTAAATAATCTTAGAAAGTTGGTCCAGTTTAGACTCTCCAAATATACTGGCAGAAAGATGACCAACTCCATCTGGAGTTTGCTATTATTTCTAGGAATTTCCTTGTAAGATTGAGGGTGTTGCAGTAATTTACTTGGCTTCCTCATGGCAGAATGCAGTTGAAGACAACAGTCAACTTCCATCTCCAAGGTGCAGATGGCCAGTTCTGGATAACCTTTCCTAATGGCAGACTTTATGGAAACAGACCAGTGGTACAACTAAAAATGAACTTCATGAAATTTTTATTTTCTAACTTAAAAAAACAAAACTACTTATTGAAGAGGTGGGGTTTTCACTCTGTCACCCAGACTGGAGTACAGTAGTACGATCATAGCTCACTGCAACCTTGGACTCAAGCAATCCTCCCACCTCAGCCTCCTAAGTAGCTGGGACTACAGGCACATACCACCATGCCTGGCTAATTTTTAAATTCTTTGTAGAGACGGGGGCTTGCTATGTTGCCCAAGCTAGTCCTGAACTCCTAGCCTCAAGTGATCCTCCTGCCTTGGCCTCCCAAAGGACATAAAACCATTTTTAAATACAAAAGACTGTTCCATTGTACAGTCATTCACCTAAAAAGTAGCTCATTTGGAACAACTACTAATCTCCGCTGAGTTCTAAGCCTTTTTTCAGTATCCCGGGACTTATCTGTCAATTTACTACTAAGTTCCTTCTGATCCATTTTCTTTGAAAAAAATGAAAAATATACTAGTGTCCTCCAAATTCTATAATCAAATCCACACTAGACTATGATATATAACAGAAGAACATCTAAAAACTGAATTGTTAATGAAAAACTAGTAACAAGAAAATGTAATCTCTTCTCTCTTCCTTTTTTAAAAAGTTAAATATTGTCAGGAATCCTCTTCCATTCTATTTAAAGTACTTTAAGAAATCATGTCTCTAAAAATGACAATTAAAAAATTATCAACAGGAGGACATACCTCATGAGATATTGACAAGATGACATTTCCAAGGCCCACATTAGTGGGGGTCCTGTAGGACCATCAGTGGGAAAGTCACTGACGCCATCTCCTGCCTTTTATCTTCCCCTCCCCCACCAAATCAGTTCCTTTTGACAAACTCATTTTCTGGGAAAACGATGTTCTATGTGATGGTCAGCTTCCCACACATGCGTGTACTGCAGCAACAACATCACACAGGTGCAATTCACCATGAAAGAAATCTGTGCTATGCCAATCTTCCCAGGATAACAAGTATTGTGCAGTGTGGGCTGGACACAGCAAAAGACCTGAGCCAGGACAGCTCAGGACATGGAAATGCCCAGGCTCAAAGGTGGTATTGCTCACAAGGGCACTCACTGAAGCCATACAAAAAGCTCCTTCCTAAGCCAGTGCACCAGGCTGATGCCCATACCATCATCTATAAGAGATCCATAGCGTGGCCCTGGATGTGCAGAAAAGTGTGTGCAGAGCCAGCACAGGCTGTGCACTGGAGCAAGGCCCCTGGGGAGCTCAGCTCTCCCAGGCTGGCCTGCCCGACCCCAGACGTGATGGGCAAGCTCCGCTATGTGCTTGCTTCATCTCTCCTCTTCCACTTCCTGCATGGTTTCTGCTCGTCCTGGCTGTATCTGGAATGGGTTGGCCCTGAGATGCTCTCTGTCCTTCTCCCACACCGGGGCAAGGCTTTGCTTATGTTGGAGGCTGAGAAGGTCCCTGCCATTTTTGAGGGTCCTGGAGATGAATGGTTATACTCCAAGTGCCTGTTGTTTACATCGGGCCTGATTCTACACAGAATATTCAATGAGTGTCAAAAATTTGTGGCATGTTCTGGCCTTTGAAATATAATTTTGTTTGTTTTCTCTAGGGTTGTGTGTGTGAGTCAAAATAAGTACGTAGACTTAACAAATAAATATGTTTTTACTAGATTTTAAAAGAAAAAGGTGACTTGGGCTTCTGGGGGTAACATTTTACTTAGAGAAATTTTAGTGTTATTTAAGCAGCAGTTTTGGGTATTTATTCCCAGTGATAAGGGTGGAAGTCCAAAAATGAATCCTAACCACTTAGCAGTGTTGTGCAACCAACATTCCTGTTTTTCTTCTACATGCAGAACTATTTAAAACTTCCAGTAAATGTCTTTCACTAACACATACATAGTACTTTAGGGGGCATAAAGATAAATACAAGTAACTTTCTGCCTTTAAATTTAGTTCAAAAAATAATAGGATAAAAAATATGCATTAGCTTTTAGAGATATCGTGCCGTTCTTCCTCTTCTGACTAAAAGTGTTTGTAAATTTCTTCTTCTTCTTTTGCTAATTTCAACTGGGGAGTTAAATGTGCGTCTGTGTGAAGTCCCAATCTGCAAGTGTTACTGTAATCTACATCAAAAACTGCAAAGGTAGAAGGGCAAATGAGACTCAAGTACAAATAACAGAAAAACTGTATTAGTGCAGAATTTCCAGGGAGCCAATCCTAAGATTAAGGTAGTCCCTAGCCCATAGAATAGGGAATCATAGAAATTTAAGAGCTAGTAACCCTTGGTATCGCAGTCCTTAAGCATCAGTCAGTCCTTACGGCCAATGGAGATGAAAGCAAGAGGACAAAAGTGACTTTTAAAAATTTGTAATCATAAAACAGAAAATCATTAAGATGAATAATAAACTCATTTAGGACACTTTTGGTTTTAAAAATGTCAGCTATGGGATACTTTTTAATCAAAGCAAACTTACTCAGGATAAAAATTCAGGGAACCATTTCAAGAGTTCCATGGTATCAGCCCCAGGAAGCCACAGCCCATCCACAGAGCAGCAGGTTCTCAGATCTCTCTGTAGATACAGTATCCAATATGTCTGTCAGGTCCTGAAACGTCCAAAGGGTGCTCAGACAATACTGCAGATACTCAAACCCTCCTGCGAGGCTTTAACGTTAATGACTACACTTGTTCATTTCTAGAAATTCTATTTTTTCCTTTTTCAAATTTTAGAGTCTCTTATTTCCTCTTTTCATTCAGTTTCCTCTAGTAACTTCAATTCCTGGGTTGCTAATCACTCTGTTTGTTGAAATTGCTGATTATTCATGGTGACTCACTCATCTTGTCACCTGGAATTTTTAAATCTGAGCTCATTTTCAGTGGGGTATTCTCTCCTTTCTTGTGGGATTCTTGCACGATCAACTTTGTGGAAGGGCCTGAAGAGAAGAGTCACATTTGCCTGTGCTGTGGCCCTAAGGGTTTCTACATAAGTCTCCAGTTTAAATTTTTCAGCTCGGGTTTCTGCAGGTCATATATAACTCTCTACGCTCAAGCAGGTCTGGAGTTTGGGTTTCTCATGGGAGAACGTTTTCCTCACCCAAGACCCCTGAGATGGCAAGTTGCTCTGCTGATCTCAAACAAGTGTTCAGGGAGTTTCTAGCTCTTTCCACAGCTGAGGCTGCCCTTTGCCTCCAGTCTTTGTGCAGGGATGCCATGCCAGCTTCCTCTACATCCAGCCTAAGGATGTAAAACAAAGTTGCATTTGATTTCTCCATGTTGGGTGCCTGCAGATTTCCTTTTTTCCCCCTGGAAATCAGATATGTATTAATATTTTTGCGTGCAGATTGTATTTTATTCCTGACTTCTGAAGAGTTTCTGGTGTGCAGGAAGAAGATCAGCCAATATCAGTTCAGTCACCCACATTGTTGGGAGTTGCATAAATCGATATGCAAGAGAGTACACTAAATCCACAATCCTTTAAAGTCACTTTCAGCACAGAAAGGCATAACACTGCTGCATTTATTGGAGCACCAGGGCCCTGAAACCTGGATGCACTTTCAGAGAAGTCAGTCCATCAGCTGACACTGCTTGTTACAAACAGATGATGATCACATCACAGGGGTTGACAAAGAAAGGTTCTAAGTATTATCTGCTCAAGACCAGAACACCCAGAGCCACACAGTTAAGGCCAGCTTCTCAGAAAATTCTCCACCCTTGTAGATGCCCACTCAACACTTTCTCAACATAATTTATTTTTCTTAGGTAATTTTAAATACTCAAGTATTTTTCCTTCCTTTTATAAACCTTTTCCAATGCTCCATTTTCATCTTGAAAGCCATCATCGTAGATTTTTCCCTCCTCTCACCACCTGGCCCAATCTAATCAGGGATTAAGTGCTATTAACTCCACTGCTTTGCACCTTGCTTCCTGCCTCCATTTAGTCTCACTGCTGTTGCCTTCATTCAAGCCCTTGACCATGCCTCCTCTGGCCTGGTCTGAGTCTTCACAGGGCTACCGGAGTGCGTATCTTACGACTCAATACCTTAGAGGCTCCAAATATAATTGAAATATGTTCTAAATTGCTTAGTACAGCATATAATAATTCTATGCTATCCAACTCCACTCTCGCCCCCTCCTTCTTTATTAAACACACCCTATTATCAGGATAGTTTTAGATTTATAGAAAAATTGAGAAGATAGGCCAGGCACGGTGGCTCACACCTGTAATCCTAGCACTTTGGGAGGCCGAGACAGGCGGATCACCTGAGGTCAGGAGTTCGAGACCAGGCTGACTAACATGGAGAAACCTCGTCTCCACTAAAATACAAAATTAGCTGGGCATGGTGGTGCATGCCTGTAATCCCAGCTACTCGGGAGACTGAGGCAGGAGGATTGCTTGAACTTGGGAGGTGGAGATTTGGTGAGCTGAGATCGTGCCATTGCACTCCAGCCTGGGTAACAAGAATGAAACTCTGTCTCAAAAAAAAGAAAAATTGAGAAGATAGTACAGAGAGTTTTGATTGTCCCATACCTAGTTGATCCCCTATTATAAACATCTTATATTAATACGGCTCATTTGTCACAATTATTCAGTCAAGAATATGATCACTGACTAAAGTCCTTGGTTTGTTTAGATTTCCTTCATTTGTAATCTAATGTCCTTTTTCTGTCCCATGACCCCCTCCAGGATTCCACATTGCATTTAGTCATCCTGTCTCCTTAAGCTCTCCTTGGCTGTGACAGTTCCTCAAGCTTTCCTTATTTTCAATGACCCTGACGGTTTTGATGAGTACTGGTCAAATGTTTTGTAGAATGTCCCACTATTAGGATTCATCTGAGATTTTTCTCGTGATCTCATGATTAAACTGGGATGATAGGATTTGGAGAGGAAGACCACAGAAGTGAAATCACATTTTCATCACAATATGGGCATAGCTGGGTTTCAACCAAGATGTCTAAGTATCTAAGTCCTTTTATTTTAGCTATTATTTGATACAAAGTATATATATATATATATATATAATTTTTTTTTTTTTTGAGATGGAGTCTCTCTCTCTGTCGCCAAGGCTGGAGTGCAGTGGCGCGATCTCTGCTCACTGCAACCACCGCCTCCAAGGTTCAAGCCATTCTCCTGCTTCAGCCTCCTGAGTAGCGGGGACTACAGGCGCCCACCAACATGCCCAGCTAATTTTTTGTATTTTTAGTAGAGACGGGGTTTCACAGTGTTAGCCAGGATGGTCTCGATCTCCTGACCTCGTGATCCACCTGCCTTGGCCTCCCAAAGTGCTGGGATTACAGGCCTGAGCCACTGCACCTGGCCCAAAGTCTATAATTTTAATGCATTTTCTATCTTTTAATGTAGTTTTTAATTTTCTTGTCATACATACAGATTTTATAGTCTAAAAAATGAATGTAAACACATTTGAATGCTTTTCTTCTGAATTAAAAAAGTTTCTTCGATTGTTTCTTTAACAAAGAGAATCAAGGACTGATTATACTCAGAATACACTGTTTCCTACTTTTAAAAAAATCACAGTGATGTTATCAATGTTTCTAAATAACAAATTCCAGTAATAGAATAATGGTTTTGATAAAGGTATTTACCAACAGTAAATGCTAAACAAATCGAGAGCACTTGATACTAATTAGTGTGTCCTCTCTATCTGACAGGCATATCTTGACTATGACTTTTAAAAGCTCAGGAGTTCATTCTATAAAGGCCAAAAAGTGGTCCGTTAAATATCATGACAAAATCATTCTGAGAAAAATTGATACAGAAGCTTGCTGTCCTTGTCAAGGCTTAATTCCAAATAGGAGTTACCAATGCCAAAAAGAATAAATATCACTCTCCAGAAGAATAGGAATTAGGTTTAATATGGCATTAATTCCCAAAGTGAAGCCAAAAAGAATTTGAATTTGGTACTTTTAAAATATTACTATTGTTAAAGTGAATAAATCTATGTCTGGTTTCATTTTGTTTTTAACACAAGCTGGCAAAACTTCTTGTCTTCCCCGTTACCATATATAGAACAATTCAGCCTTTATTTTCAGAAGCGAACACTGTCATATTCAAAGGTATCCTAAACAACAGTTTAATTTTTGCCTTTAAAATTAAGTATTTAAGAAGCAAGTGGTGTCACCGTGTGAGCCTTTCATTTTATATAAGTACTTGTTCATCCTATTTTTTAAATTTTTTGGGGGGGATCCTCACTTAATCCTTATAACTGTTGGACAACTTTACACTTAATAGAATCTCAACTGTTGTAAATTCTTCTTTTATAGCCAATGAGATAACCACAAATATCTTTCAATAAAATTATCTCAAGCCTTGACGTAGCTTTGTATAACATTCCTGGCATCAGTACCATATAGGTCTAACTATTTTATCATTTTACTTTTATAATTGAAATAATTTTACTTCTCATTAATCTTATCCTAAAATATTTTCGTTTCACCCATTGATTTTTCCAGAAAAACTTCAGATTAATTTTCTTCCCAGATTATTGCCTCATCCCTAATTAATTGCCTTTAAATTTGAATTTTATTCAATCTATAAGTGTATTTGGGGAGAACTTGCATCTTTTCAATATTTACTATTTACGTTTTTGTCTTTTTACTCAATTCTGTAAGTTTCTGCATTTCAATCTTAGGAAATTTTGGTTGGAATAACTTCTAAGAATGTTATAGTCTTGAGATCTTTGCACTGTTAAGTTCTTAGAACTTATATGATTAAACTTTGTAAAAGGTTCCTATGCATTGTTAGAACTGATATTGATTTTTATATTACAGTATATTTTCTAATTTGAAAAAGATGTATAGTATGACGGTGTTAGACTGACCAGCAATTATATGACATCAAGTTCAGCACAGAGAGTGAAATGGATAAAACCAAAATGTTTCCTAGTCTCGTCTAAGAGGAGAGACCTTTACTGATTAAATTTGAGCAGTGTCACCTGTCTTCAAAAAATTATTTGGGCATGGTGGCGCATGCCTGTGGTCCTAGTTCAGGAGTCTGAGGCAAGAGAATCGCTTGAACCTGGAGTAGGAGGTTGCAGTGAGCCGAGATCGTACCACCACACTCCAGCCTGGGTGACAGAGCAAAACTCTGCCTCAAAAAAGAAAGAAAGAAAGAAAGAAAAAATTAGTGACAGGTCCAAATGTTCTGTAGAAAATACAAATCGGATTGGCAGTCCTCAAGAGCTAAACTAATGGAATTCATTTTACAGCCAGAAGCTTTGACTATAAGACTTAAGGAGAATGAATGACAATTACATTCTCAAAGATTTAATGGCACCCAACTGAAGAAGGCCAACTGGGAGTGGGGAGAGAGAAAATGCAAAATCAGTAAGATACAAGTGTGGCTGGCAGTATCTTCTAGCCCACTCCCGGCATTGAATGTTCATGTTGTTTATTATAAGTATTAGGCTTTCCCTAGGCCAAATAATAAAGACATAAGCAACACATGGCATATAAGGGCAACCAGTTGGCTGAGAAGGGGATACTGAGTGAGAAGAGAATATTTAAATTTAGATGCGGCAGCATCATCAATGGTTTCCAGAGCAGTAAAAAAGGCCTAAGCAGGTTTTCTCTCACTGGTGCTGAGAAGTCACTGAAACACTCAACATACACTCAACAACTACAGGAAATGGCTCCATCACTATTCCCAGAAAAGATGTTCATATCAAGGAAAAGTTAAAAACCCATTCTAGAGCACACTGAGAGAAGGACACAGCAGGTGTGTCCACAGGCAGAGCACTGCAAACAGACCAATGGGTGAGCCAGGAACTGAGGAGAAAGTTAGCAAGGCACCACTGGAGATACTAGGATAGAATCTGAGACCAGAGCATCCAAGAAGAGCTTCTGTAGGATCCCTGCTATTACAGTGGGGATGCCAGGCCTAATCTTCAGTGTGCAAAGAAGCTGTGTGGATCTTAGTTAAACAAATGTGATGAATTTGAACACTCCCCTTCCTCTCAAATATTTTTAAGCTTCCGCATCGTCTTGTGACCATGTTTGGCTGGGATTTAAAGAACTCTTTCTTTCTTAATAAGCAGTAATCGAGAGCCTGAAGCATGGCATCTATGCTGTTTGGAAGAGAGGGTCCACAAAAGGAGCACCTGTATATGATCATTATTTGGTTTACGCTGACATTTGTCTGGAGAAAAACCTTCAACCCTTTTAACCACAGATTTTTGCATTCCACCCATGTGAGATCAGCAAAAAGAATACAATATGATTTATATGATTAAAACTTCAATTAATTATGTAGATAACTATTTATTTATTTAACAATTTAACTGATTGTTTGGCCCACCTCCATGCACTGGACAAGGCACTGTGACACCTTCTCCCAACTCTCCCAAAATGAGCAAGGCTTAGCAAAGATCTTCTAATCTAGTTAGGGGCAACAGAAAAGCCCTTAAATATTGTAATAGAAAAATAATGTTTTTGTTATAACAGTAAGAATCAAGGTTTAAAAATGATATTATGAGAGCCCAGAGAAAAGAGACAATAATAGCTAATTGGAGAAGAGAGAAGTAAACAAGCACATAAGAGAAGATACTTTGACTCTGGGGCAGCTTTCAAAAGGCAGAAGGAACTGGGGTTTTCTTTAAGGGTAAATCAGAAAGAGGGCACCAAGACAGAAGACACCAATGCAGGTGTCTCCTTAGGGATAGCAACAGCCATGGTTTTCCTTGAAGCACCATTGTGAATACTGGATAGGAAAAAAATTTATTTTTCGCTTATGAAATACTTTTGAAAACCATGATAACTGAAATTTCTCAAGCTTGATGTCATTATATGCATTCAAACTGAGCCCCTTAGATTGAGTCCCATTAGCACAGCAAGTTGCCTCTTGCTATTTTGCAGCACTTGTCGTCATTATTACCAATTACCTTCCATGGTGCCCTTGAGGTTCTAAGCACCCGCCCTATGTACACCTGCCCTTCATTGGTTCACTGTGCTAGAGCCATACTTCTGTGACACGTCATGGCCACCCGTTTTCACATCTGCTCTGCAAAGCTGAGGTGTAATCAGCAGAACTGTGCTGCCTCTGCAGAGATAATTTTCTGAACTACTAATCAGACTTCTCAAGAAAGTCCTTTTAGCTAGAGGTTATAAGTCAAGCGTGTCTCAGGTATTACCGCCATTCTCTTCATACTGCAGGCAAGTCAATTTGACTCACAAGCTTTATTTCACATTTATAGCCTGTGAGCTACACTGAATATTGGCAGAAAGTGAGAGAAATTAGAATTGAGGATGGTTGTATTTGGCCAGCAAGATCGAGGGGCTAAATGACTTGTCAAAGCTTGGTCAAGTAGCTAGATTGCTAGGAATTTAATTCAGGATTTTGGATACTCAAGGAGCAGTAAGTAATTAATTTTTTCTCCCTTTTATTCACCAAACTCCCTAAAAGTGAACAATTAATGGCATAAGAGTTAAACATTTCTTGTATGCCATTTTGAATCAGTTTGGGTTCAATAGCATTTATTATGTACCTAATTTGAGTGTGCAAAACACTTCATTAGACTCTTGCTCTCAAGGAATTTAGGGAAATCACACATATAAAGGATGAACTCTAATCAAGACAAAAGGAATATCCAAACTTGGATGTGCTGATTGCCCAGTGTTAGTGAAGTGAACGGTAAACTTGAGACACAGAAGTCAAGTTGGTTTTATATCAGGGTGCAGTTCTCAAAGAGAGTCAGCTGATGTGAGAATGCAGAGACTGGCACAATGAAACCTTTATACGCCACTTTTTATATTTAAATATAGGGTGACTTTAGATATTTTATGTCCTATATTCACATAAAGAAATGAAATAGAAGACTTCATGTTGGTAAACCTGGATGGACTCTTACCAGATGATTCTGGGGACTAATTTACTAGTTTTGTTTTGTTTGTTTGTTTGTTTTTGTTTTTGAGACTGGATCTCATGCGGTAACCCAGGCTGGAATATGTGGCCCCATCATGGCTCACTGCAGCCTTGACCTCCCCAGGCTGAGGTGATCCTTCTACCTTAGCCTCCTGCGTAGCTGGGACTACAGGTGTGCACCACCATGCCCGGCTAATTTTTCTTTTTTTTTTTTTTTTTGTAGAGGTGGGATTTCACCATGTTGCCCAGGCTGGTCTGGAACTCCTTGACTCAAGTTATCCGCCCACCTTGGCATCCCAAAGTGCTGGGATTACAGGTATGAACCACTGCACCCAGCCCGGACTAATTAACTCGGAAAACCCACTTAAGAACTTGTAACTCTATGAGTTGACTTACATTATTAATGACTTTTCAGAACCTCTGAGTGTCTTTAAATTCCCACTGTACCATTCTGTGTTCACCTGTAATTACCAATGAGGGTTATTACTTGGACAATTTACTAGGTGCCAGGCAACATGCTATGTGAGTTATATGCACAATTTCACTCAAACTTCTCAGTAACAATGCAAGATAGGTATTATTATTCACATTTTTAGATGAGGAAATGGAGGTCCAGATGGCTTAGGAAAATTTTCAGTGATTCTATGGCCAGGTGGAGGCAAAAGTAAACACAAATCTGGCTGATTCATATCACCTTTACATATTAAAAACTCCATACACTCACACGCCTAACAATCTTCCCCATACAATCAGCTTCCTACAAGTTTCTCTTGCAGTAATAATAATATCTATTTGCTATTCAGTATGGAAACATGCCCAGAGAAAATTATTTCTGGATAGAGCAAGAAACATATACTAAATGTACATGATTATTAGAATGAAATTAATATACAGCCCAAAACACTTAAAAATGTAAAGTGCTATATAAATGCAAAGTATTTTAACACTCCTTACAAAAAATAATACTTGACAGCAGCATACTGTTGAAATCATGGTTGTGGGATTAGAGTGATTTTTCACTTCCTATTTCCCTCCAATTTATTTGTAATATTGCACAGAAAGGGAGTAGGTCTCTGTTATCTTTGAATTATTTGCCAGAAGTAAAACACCTCCCTTTTTATACAAAGATCCCACTTTAACATAAAAAACTGGGGATTCACAGTTAAGAACACTTGACAAAGAAAATAATAGGCTCTCAGTCACATTTTTCTGAGTTAACTGGAATAGGCTGAATGTCAAGAAGAATGAGACTGTGTTGATTGTCTATTTTGTGGATTCAGTTCCATTGCTTTACAGGCAGGTCTTTTATAGCCCACTGTTTTATTAGCAGGTCATGATTTATCCCACAATTATCACGGCAATTAACTCCCATGAACTATTCATTATTAACTCTCAATTTTACATGGCCTATTCTTAGAAAAGCAACTTTTTTTGTTTTGTTTTTGTTTTTTTAACAACCATATGATGGTAATGTTAGACACAGCAGACATATACCTGTTAGGGAGACTCAACCCAAGGAAAAATGTTTATGAATACACATCACCTATTTTTTTTTTTTTTTTTTGGGTGGTGTTGTTTTTGTTTTGTTTTGTTTAGTTTAAGATCTAGGATCTTAATCTGTTACCCAGGTTGAAGTACAGTGGCTTGATCATGGCTCACTGTAATCTCAAACTCCTCGGCTCAAGTGATCCTCCCATCTCAGCTGCCTGAGTAGCTGGAACTACAAGTTCACACCACAACACCTGGCTAATTTTTAAATTGTTTTTTGTAGACACAGGGTTTCACTATGTTGCCCAGACTGGTCTCAAACTCCTGGGCTGAAGCAATCCTCCTGACTCGGCCTCCAAAAGCTCTGCGGTGTCTGACAACACACTTGGCCCACCTTGCCCATCTTGACCCTACCACAAAACTACTCTTTCCAAATGTGTCCCTTTGCTATGGTTACAATAATCTATGAGGGATTCCTTTTCATGAGGTGATGGCATCCATGTTTCCTTAGAAAAGTTGGGTGGTAAAGAAGAGAATGTTGTTATGAATAGCGGACCAATGGAAATGATCTCCTGTACTGCGTATCTGACTTTTAGGGATTTAAGATCAAGCAAGCAAATAAATATGGCTGGTGTCAAATAGTGAGAAGTTGTTGGAAGCATCCAGCTTTGGGTGGTAGAGTTTAACCTCAAATTCACTCAGCCAAAAACAACAACAACATGACTTGGTAAAAATTCTTTGTTGTTAAGCAGTCTACTGGAATTATTTTTCATTATCTACTAATACTAGACTCTCACTCTATGCTTCTTCTCTCATATATATGCATGGATGGATATAAGTATGTCTGTGTGCATATTTTTTCTTCTATTTTATGGGAGACAGCAATTCTTTAAAAAATGTCTCCCACTTTATCAATTTGTATCCATTTTTTCATGGGCCCACTGCTTTTGCTGTGCTTGGGGGACCTATACATTTGATATCTGTTTTTCCAAAGCAGTTTTTATAACACAGCTGATTGAATGTAAAAATCCTGTAGTTTACCCATGGCTCCAAAATTGCTCATGTCCCTTGCACTTTCATAAACTACTTTCATTTCCTGCATGAAATCTGTGAAATCTGGCAGCGTGGCTCTTAGAAGATGGGAATTGCTGGAGTGGTGGCTTTTCAGCCTTTTAAGCACCGTGTCTTTAAAGCACTTTGTCAAAACACATCATACCAGCCACATCTGTTCATTTATTTGAAACAGAGAAAAGAGCTTTTCTTTTAAGATCTTCTTCAATCATGCATATTGCTGCTTAACTATTTCCCAAAGGTAGATGCCATTGTCCCCTTGGCAGCCTGAACTTATCAGTGACCTATAATAATTATGCATTTTATTTCAGTCTTGTGAAATTTGCCCTGGTCTTTGAGTATTCTAGCTCTGGAAAGCAATGTTAGTCATCAATGCAATTAATTTTAAACTTGGAACGGCTTCACCCAATCTGGTAAACTTAAATCTGAATATAAAGAAATTCATCAATTATTAGATTTAAGGTTAAGAGACGTCAGACGGCCACTGTACATTCCATGTTTACGTCACTTAAAATTTCACTGTTGTCAGAACAAATTTAACAATAGCAACATTTAGAAACTACTAGAAGGGTTCTATTATATTAAACACCAGAGAGGAAAACATAATTTAACTTAAAAAAAATTAGGTTTGGGGTACATGTGCAGGTTTCTTATATAGGTTCACTTGTGTCATGGGGGTTTGCTGTTCAGATTATTTTGTTACCCAAGTACTAAGACCTATACCTATTACTTATTTTTCCTGATCCTCTACCTCCTCCTACCCTTCACCCTCAGGAGTGTCCTACTGTCTGTTTTTTCCCCTCTTCGTGTCCATGTGTTCTCATCATTCAGCTCCCACTTATAAATGAGAACATGTGGTAATTGGTTTTCTATTCCTGCGTTAGTTTGTTAAGGATGATGGTCTACAGCTCCATCCATGTTCTGGCACAGGATATGATCTTGTTCTTTTTTATGGCTGTGTACAATTCCATGGTATATATGTACCACATTTTATTTATCCAATGTCCCTTTGATGGGCATTTAGGTAGATAACATGTCTTTGCTATTGTGAATAGTGCTGCAACGAACATACATATGCATGTATCTTTATGATAGAACAATTTATATTCCTTTGGTTATATACCTAGTAATAAGATTGCTGCGTCCAATGGTAGTTCTATTTTTAGCTCTTTGATGAATTGCCACACTGCTTTCCACAATGGCTGAACTAGTTTACACTTCCACCAACAGTGTATAAACATTCCCATTTCTATGAAACCTGACAAGCATCTGCTATTTTTTGATTTCTTAATCATAGCCACTCTGAGTGGTGTGAGATGGTATCTCACTGGGGTTTTGATTTGCATTTCTCTAATGATCAGTGATACTGAGCTTTTTTTTTTTTTCATAAGATAGTTGGCTGTATGTGTGTCTTCTTTTGAAAAGTGTCCATGTCCTTTGCCCACTTTTTAATGTTTTTTCTTATAAGTTGGTTTAAGTTCTTATAAATTGGTTAAGTTCCTTATAGATGTTGAATATTGGATCTTTGTAAGATGCATAGTTTGCAAATATTTTCCCCCACTCTGTAGGTTATCTCTTTACTCTGCTGATAGTTTCTTTTGCTGTGCAGAAGCTCTTAAGTTTAATTAGATCCCATTTGCCAATTTTTGCTTTTGTTGTGATTGCTTTTGGAGTCTTCATCATGAAATCTTTGCCAGTTCCTATGTCCAGAATGGTATTGCCTATGTTGTCTTCCAGGATTTTTATAGCTTGGGGTTTTACATTTAAGTATTTAATCCATCTCGAGTTCATTTTTGCGTGTGGTGTAAGGAAGGGGTCCAGATTCAATCTTCTGCATATGGCTAGCCAGTTATTCCAGCACCAATTACTGAACAAGGAGTCCCTTCCCCAATGATTGTTTTTGTCAGCTTTCATGTTTGAACTTTTAATTCACCAATGCCACTTGGAGCAGCCTTGGTTAATCACCTCTTCATGATTGAAGGTTTCCAGCAGTAAAACACAGACTGCACTAACTGTATATCTCCTGTGTGATCGTTTTAAGTAGCTTATTACGGAACTTTCTTCTCCCACATGCTGCTCCCATGATGTAAGTTAGGTGCTTAAAGAAGAACACAGATAACTCCCTTCAAACTCCCAGTGTATTCTTTTCTAACGCAATTCAGTAATAGCTCTCTGTTCTGATGAAATTACTTTGACATGTTTCTGTTACCTAACTCCCCCCACCAAACATGCTTGTTCTATGATTTGAAAATACATATATATGTGTGTGTGTGTGTGTGTGTTTGTGTAAGTGCATATAATTAGAGGTTATAATAGAGTTTTTCTTTCTGTAGAAAAAGAGTTGCACAGAGACCTAGGCAGGTAAGTTCAGTGTCTAGAAGGCAGGTAGGAAAAAGCGTTGATGTCAGGTGAGCTGCACATGCTGGCAAAACCTACAGGATGTAGAAAGGCAGGGAACCATCTTGTATTGTTTCTTTCCAAATGTTACTATGGAAAATGAGTGTAGAGGGTAGTCACCCAAGAGTGCCCTGCCAAGCCTTGCTGGAGCTTGGGACGAAAGGGGAAATGGGCTCCTATATACACTCATCAAAGCACATGATGATATTTTGAATTAACTGGAAAAAGTTAAAAAAGAAAAAAGCTCTACAATCAAAAAGCATGATTATATAAAGCCCCACATAGTCCAAGCTCTCCAAATGTCATCATCAACACTCATAAACCCATTGGCAGGGGACTCACAGCCAATTGTAAGTGACATAATAACAAAAAGGTGCACAATAACGTGGGATCAGAAAACAAACACATGGATGCCTGTCTTTATTGAAAAATTTGATATCTTGCTCCTCATGGATTGTTTTCCTGAATTTTGATTTTTATAAATATTCCCTAAAAATATGACTTGATGGACTACAATTTTGGTTCCCCCATAAGTCTTGCACCTTCAACAAGTTTCTCACCAATCTCACCCTAATCCTGGCTCTATCAGCCAGCATTTTAAAAATAGTAACAATAAAATAAAAGAGAACTCAGCCTGGGCAACATGGCGAAATCTGTCTCTACAAAAAATTAGCTGGGTGTGGTGGTGCATGCCTATAGTGCCAGCTACTTGGAAGGCTGAGATGGGAGGATCACTTGAGCCCAGAAGGTCAAGGTTGCAGTGAGCCAAGGTCATGCCACTGCACTGCAGCTTGGGAAACAGAATGAGACCCTGGAGAGAGGGAGAGGGAGGGAGAGACGGAGAGAGAGAGAAAGAGAAAGAGACAGAGAGACAGACAGAGAGAGAGAGACAGAGAGAGAGAGAGAACCTAAAAGGAATTATCTGGGTGCCTCACACACAAAGGAAGGTTGAGTATTATTTATTTGTAATAGTCATATTTGTGTGAACTGGGTTGGGAAAAAAAAATTGATTCCTGTCTGTAGGTGAAAAACAGAAAGAGTTAGAAAGCCAGTGGCCCAGAGAGTCCAAAATCAGACACAGGAATTGCCAACACGGACAGCCTGTGCAGGCCCCAGAAGGCCCCATTTGAGAAGTTTTTAATTATGCCATTTCTTTCTTAATTCCTTTGCACAATCTTTTGCAAAGAACAGCACACAGCCTTGGGTTTGGAGGAAGGTACCTGATTTTCTGCTACTGCCTCTCTGAGTTTTAGGTCCACGCCTTTGTACCAGTTCAAAAGGTATTCTAGAGTCTAACTTTCTCCCATCATTGAAGTCGGACTCATATGAACTTGATTATGCCGTGGACACTATGGCACTGACCTCAATACTGCAGGAATTGGTGTTTTGCAGTTTCCCAGGGTCCTTCCTAAGCACACTGCTACTCATGGCATCTTTCTGGCAACTCCCCAGTCTGGAAGGTTTACATCCCTGATAAATGATGTCTCTATGGATAGGAATCTGGATAGTGAGGTCTCCTGGTGAAATGCCCTCCAGCACCTACACATACAAAATGAATGCAAATATTCTGAACTCTTCCCCAGAAATATTCAGGATTCAGTGAATAGAGATCTTCCTGAATGCACTAGTATATTCATTCACTGAACAAAGAATGACTGAGTGCCCTTTATATGCTGACACTGTTCTAGGTGCTGGGAATGAAGTAGTGAATAAAAACATCAAGAATCGCCATTCTCAAGGCGCTAACATTCCAGTGAGGAAGCGGCCAGTAAGCAGACTCCTGAGAAGGACACACGGCACCTCAGAGAGCAGCGTGCTAGAGAGGAGAACAAGCGGGAAGGGCATTAGAGATGGCTGGAAGGAGGGGGATGTGGTTTTAAATTGGTTGGTGGTAAAACACTGTCTCCCTGAGAAGCAGACATTTGAACAAAGACTTGAAGGAGGTGAGGGAGTGAGTCAAGAACCAGGAGACTGTTGTAGCAAATGAGAAGTCCGTGATGCTGGAACTTGACTGGAAGATTCAGTATCAGCAAGGAGACCAAGGGGCTGGTGCAGAACCAGGGTGCAAAGCAGGGAGTGAGGGGAGAGAGCAGGGGGCAAGGAGTAGGTGTGAGAGGGTCAGCAGGCAAAGGGGAGGAGAAAGAAGACAGCATGTGTGGAGCCTTTTGGGGCACTGGGAGGAACTGGGCTTTTCTCTGAGATTGAAAACCACAGAGAGGCACTGGTCAGAGCAATAAAATGGCTTTGGTTTTCATTGATAGCCTCCTTCTGGCTGCTATTGAGGTGATTTTGCTCTTATCAAAGGCAGAAGTGGATGGAGGACAGTAGTGGTGGCAGCAGAAGAGGCAGAAGGAATTGGCTGAATTCTGGGTAATTTTTGATGTCAGAGCCAATGGGGTGGATGAATTGAACACACATGTAATAACAGGTGACAGTCAAAGATAATACCTGATTTTCACAGTTGAGCACCTGGAAGCATGGAATTACCATTTCCTGACCTGGGAAAGGCCACTCAGGAAGAGTGGATTGGCAGTGGGTGAGGTTGAAAGTTCACTCTTGGCTATGAGGAGTGTGACCTGTCAGTGAGACTTCAGAGCAGCCATGTGAGTTGGGTGCTGTATAGGGCTGTGAAGTTCAAAGGAGAATTGTGGGCTACACATCTAGCCGTTGGCAAAGAACAGATGACATTTAAAGTTAGAGGGTACCCAACTGGAAGACCTGTTTCACATTGTTGCCCAGTGTTTTAAAAGAAGAGATTTGTGTACCTTTCAATGGAGCATATGACCTTCAATTGTCTACACTGGCCGCCGATCTCTTTTGCTTTATTCCTATCCTACTTCACTCACTTGCGAAGCCTGCAGTCTTGTAAGCTCCTCGAGAGTAAGGATCGTGAACTTCATGGTTCAGTGATGCATGTTTTTGGCACCGACTCTGTTCTCAGAAAGTGACAAACGAATGAATGATTTCTGGTACAGAAAATGCAACGTGCTCAACAAAGTTTAAAGGAAACTGAACTCCCAGGAGTATACTGGAAGATCAGAGAGTGAGGCAGCAAACAGACTCAGAAGAAAGAAATGTACCAGAATAATCCTTTTACTGCCAGGCAGACCCAAGGGATGGAAAACTGGATTGGGATAGACAAGTGACTCAGGTGGGAGAAACTGAGAATGACAACTGAAAGCAGGCATAGCCATAGATATTAGAATCAGTCCCAGTCAACACAGAGGCACAAATTTGTTGGCATCACAAGCTGGCTCCCCCCAGCCAGGCTGTCCAGTTGCACACCCTCAAGGTTCTTGTAGCCCAACTAATGACCACTCCACATTGCACAAATGAATGAAGTGCTTTCACGTGTCCTTAACTACGACTGAGCTCTTCTCCAGGACCTGTCTGCCCATTTCAGCCCATCTCACTCAATATTCAATGATCTAGCCGAGTGTTCTGCTTCTGTAACACCACCTCTCCATCACCACGTCATACAAATGGAGAGTCTGTCCATCATGTTACGCATAGTTGAATTTGGCTCCGAATCTGCCCTCTGGCTTCCACAGCACTACGACAATGCCTAGGTAAGAGTTAGTAAATGTGGGTTGTATTTGATGTCACACAGGATCTAAACACAGAGAACTCACAAATAAGAAAGGGTCATTCTGTCACATAAATGTGCTGCATCCAAATATCCCTTTAGAGACAGCACATTTCTGTACTAAGAAAAACACATTTACTAAGAGAAGTGTTTACATTTATGCACTAAGAAAGGCAGCATCTATATCCTGTGGGAAGCAGTCCATGCATCCCAAATATGCCCCCCATATATACCCAAGACAACTATATCTTCGCAGTTATCAATTAAAATGCTACATACTACATTCTGTTATTTTAACTATTCTAGAATATAAAGAATGGCAGAAAGTTTCCATATGCATCATATGGAGCAAGTATGAACTCATTAAACCATCAAAGTATCCTATTTATGAAAAGAAAAGCAGATTCTATGTAAAATAGCAAACAAGACAGAACAGTATATAAAAAGAGCTCAATGGTGCTGGAGGAATGCTCATAGAGTTGGCAATCTTGACCATCATGAAGGGTAGCCATCCTGCCCTGGTGGGCCTGCCAAAACTTTCTAAAAGAGGTGAAAGTATGAAAAATGTAAAACCCTCACTATTTATTTATACCTGATTATATCATATACTTAGGAAAGTCCAAATAATCAACAGAAAAAATCTTTAAGAACAAATTTTCAAAAAAAAAATGCGGTTTCATGGCAGGTTACATAATATACACTGAAAATCAATAGCTTTTCTGTAAACTGGCAAAAAATGTACAACACCATTGGGGGAAAATTCATGGTAGCATCAAATATTATAATATGCCTAGCATAGATGTAACAGAAAAGGTGAAAGAAACATAAAAACAAAATGTAGAATTGTTATTGGAAGAGTGAAAACAAAAGGAAAACATTTTATGCAATCAGTAGAAAAAATCATGTTTCTAGATGGGAGGACACAGTATTTTTTAAATGCCACTTCTTAACAGAGAGAGAGAGACAGAGACTGTGTGTGTGTGTGTGCGCGCGCGCGCGCGCACATTCAATGCAATCCCCCCAAAATATCTATTTTAATTCTTTTTCTACTTGAAAATTCAAGTCTAAATTAATCTCAAAGAGAACCTGAAGAAAACCAGTTTTGAAAAAGAAAATCAGCTATCAAAATATACTCTAAAATAAATAGCCTGTTAGTAGTACAGATATAAACAAATATATCAATGGAACACAAGGTGTGCAGATAAACTCATAGGCATATGAGAGCTTAGTAAAAACCATTATTTGGTAAACAATAATATTTAACAAATGATAAGTGTTAGGAAAATTATGTACCATTTTGGAAAATATAGGTCTCTGTCTCATATGATATTGTACACTTTTCCAGGAAGATCAACATATTTGGGAGAAACAAACTCCAAACAAGAAAATGAATAGCTATGAAAATAGGTAAAACGTATAAGGCCATTATTTTTATTTTATAATCGTTCATTGAGAAAGGTCTTTCTAAACAAGATGCAAAAGGCAAAAGTTATAAAGAAGAGTAAATCAAATTAAAATTTCACTAAGTCCAAAGATATCATAAACAACTTAAAATACAAAAGGAGACTGAACAATTTTTGCAAAGTATATAATGAAGAGTTGATAAAACATTGTATAAGAAGCCCTATAAATAAAGAAGAAAAAAACACCCAATTTGTAAAAATGGCCAAAATATATAAGCAGGCAACTCACTAAAGGAGAATTAATACAAACTGCTCAGGGATGGAAGGAAGCAGCCTCCATTTCAGAATGACCAGGGGAATGCACATTGCCAGGAGGATGAGATAATATCCAGTAGATCACACTGGGTGATAAAATCCAGTAGATCATACTAGGTGATAATATCCAGTAGATCACACTAGGTGATAATATCCAGTAGATCACACTAGGTGATAATATCCAGTAGACCACACTAGGTGATAACATCCAGTAGATCGCACTAGGTGATAATATCCAGTAGATCACACTGGGTGACAGTATCCAGTAGATCACACTAGGTGATAATATCCAGTAGATCACACTGGGTGACAGTATCCAGTAGATCGCACTAGGTGATAATATCCAGTAGATCGCACTAGGTGATAATATCCAGTAGATCGCACTAGGTGATAATATCCAGTAGATCACACTAGGTGATAATATCCAGTAGATCGCACTAGGTGATAATATCCAGTGTTAATCTGCATGGGGCCGGGATGGGATATTCTCACCTTCAATACTTGCTCAAGTTGGCAGAAACTTTCAGAAAATCAATTTGCCAGTAACTATTGAAATGGAAAGTGTGTATAGTCTTTTTTTTCCCCCAAATTCCTTATCCAGGAAGGAAGAAAGAAGGTAGGAAGAAAGAAGGAAGAAACAAAAGGAGGACATTGGAGGGAGAGACAGGGGAAGGAGGGAATCCAGGAGGAATGAAGGAAGAGCAGAGAAGATGGGGGAGAAACAGAGGAAGGAAGAAGGGGGAAAAGGAGAGACTGAGAAAAAAGCAATTCAAAAATCATCACTAGTTTATCTTCAGCTATAATGAATCTAAATAGTCTTCATAGTATTATTACAATGTGAAGCTATCTTTCTTCATCTCTAATTTGGGAAAATTTTACCAAAGCTGTATATGAAATAATTTAAAATTGATAATATAAATAATCACCTGCTGAGTAGTTATGTTTTATCCTACTTGTTGCTGCTAAATAGTTTGAAATATAGTTTTTATCACACATAGTTTATTTGAAAGCAGCTTACATATATAGTAATAACTCAAAGCTTTGGACATATGTAAAATGTCTATTTTAATGTCTGTACTTAAGTTCACATAAAATGATGTTTTACCTGGTTCACTGAAAATACAAAATGAGTTACATATGTTTTATTCACTTTTGTATTGGTAAGATTTTATTTTCTTTGCTGAAACCTCCATGACCAAATACTGACTAGAAGATATAAATGATCATGTCAGAACTAATTATAAATAGATCAACTACGGCAAAACTTTTATTTAAATTCCTTCTTACTACACTCTTAGCTTCTACTTAATAAAATGCAAAACTTACTAAAATGCATGTTCTGTACCTTAGCGTCTTCTTAATAATACATACACACAGCGACACAAAGTGGTTATTTAAACAATGCAAATTCTTGGTGTCATGTTTTCCTTTACGTCCAGAAATATACCACCATTTTTACTATAATTTAAAAATCTGACCATATGGTCATTTTTTTTAACACTACCCTAGTAGAGTTTACATCTTGTAGGGGCAAAAAATATTAAACTCCAAATCACATGAACAGCCCAGTGATAAACTGATAACCACACTGCAGGAAATGCACAGAGATCCATGAAGGTGGCATGTGGCAGTCAGAGTGCAGTGTGCTCGTCAGAGCGCACAGTTACATTTCCAGGGACGCTGTGAGTCTTTAAATGCAGACACCATTAAAAATTAAATTATATATGCTTATAATTAAATCATTTATATTAAAAATAAGATAATATTTTACATTTTACTATGATTTATGCTTTTGGGGTTATTTTTATCTTTTGTGTCTATGGTGAAAATACTATAATGTGTTACTTTGCCTCTCTTTCCAACTCCATGCGACCTCATGTTGGTAGCTTGAAATTGACCATGGTGGGAGTATTTAGACCACAGATACGAGCAAAGACTATGGATCAGTGGCTTTTTTTTGGTCCCAGAGATCTAGTTGTTAAACATTTTCCAGCATACCATTGCAGGAGGCTGTATATCAGGGAGCAGTGATCTAACCTGCAGATAGCAGGTATGTCAAGATGAACAGGGAAGACGCAGCAGATGCTGCTAGTTGTCCACCCACACTCATTCTCAGCCACTGTTTTGTTTGTGGTGGCAATTTGCGCAGCTACAAAACCTCATATCCCAGCCTACTGCCTATGATCTAAACATCTGATTATCTAAGAAAATACTGACTTACTTAGTATTTCTTAAACTGCAGTAGATTTCCCATTATTTATATACTTTCAAAAACTGCCTTTAAATTTTTTATAACGTTTATAGTTAGCCTACTTTAAAGTAATAATATCCAAGAATTTATGGATCAGATGTATTATGAATGGTTTTTAAATACCCACTAAAATATATAATTGTTGAGCCAGGGGCCACCAGCAACCACGTCATATCTCGCTACTTCTCTTGCCCCACCATTTGAGAAAACACTATCTAAATACAGTTATTTCTCTTTCACATCGTAGATAAAGAACATGTTAACCAAAAATGTGGTTCCATTACATATTTTACGTTTTTGAAACTGCTATTGGCTTCATCTTTTTCATGTAAAAGTTTAGCTTCTTAAGCAGCTTAAGTAAAAACATGATTGAAAAGAATATTTTAAAATTACCAACCGAATTGGTAATTTTGGTATATGGTTTTGTGAATTATAACACATATATAGATTCATGTAACTAGTAGCATAATCAAAAGAGAGAAGAGTTCAACTACCTAAGAATTTCCCTCATGCAATCCTTTAGATACTCCCTGACAATACCCCAAACCCTAGCAATCTACTGATCTATTGGCCCACTTTCCATCATTATGACTGTCCTTGGAGAATGCCATACTAATAAATTGTCATATACTACATAATCTTTTCCAAATGTCTTTTCTCACCCAGCATAATGTCTGTGAGATTCCTTGAAGCTGTTGTGTACATCAATAGTTTGTCCTTTTACATTGCTGAGTAGTATTCCAGAACATGGATGTGTAGAGTTTAAGCATTCACTAGTTGAGGTTATTCAGGTTATTTCCAGTTTTGGACTATCACAAATAAAGCTAGTATAAATACTTGTGTGCAGTTTTGGTGTAGACACAAATTTCATTTCTCTAGGGTTAATACCTAGAAGTTGGATTCTGGGTCACAGGGTAAGTATATATTTATATGAAATTGCCAAACTGTTTTCCACAGTCTATAGTATTTTGCATTCCCTCGAGCCATGTATAAGAATTCTACTTGCTCCACATTCTCTCCAGAACCTAGTACTGTTCTGTTTTTAATGTTAGCCATTGTGATAAGTATATAGTGATCTCTTTGGGTTTTCATTTGCATTTCCCCAGTGGTTAACGATATTCAACATCCATGTGCTTAGTTGGCATCCTTATACCCTCTGAGATTCAGTGTCTATTCAAGTCCTTCCATTTTAAACCACAGACCTACTTCTTTTTGACCATATTCCTAGATAAAATTTGTAAGACATAAAAATATGGCTGGATTCCACAGTTTGCTAGAATTTCTTATGCTGTCAACTCATTTTCCTTTCAAAAATTCAATAAATGTGGTCTGAAAATTATTGAATAGGAAAAAACGTGACTAGAGGAGCTTTCCAACACACAGTTTTACTTCCTTGGAGTGAAATGAAAGCAGAATGGGTTGGGAGATGCATTCTCCTGGATAATGTAACCAAATATGCAGAGAAGTTAATGAGTAGTAACACAGTGATTGGCACACAGCTGCCCACATAACATTTACATTCACATAAATTTATTCTCCATACTTGCTCACTGAGGTGTCCTAATTCACATATGATTGTTCTTCATTTTATTTATAAATTTTAAACTAGATTTATTATTAGGAAAGCATTTATCATCGGCAGGCACAGCTGTGTGTGAAACAACAACTTAGTGAATGCGTACGAGATCGTCTCTGTGAATTTCGTTCTAGGTTTATTGTATTTATTCCAATGCCTCTTGCCTCCACCTGCTCTAGTAATGGCTCAGATTCATATTCTAGAAAGAGCTTTGCAGCCAGCCCAGTACCCCTCCTGGCCCACACTGACAGAGGGTAAAATCCCTGATGTGAATTTATGCTGATAGGTGGTGCAGGCAAACCTCATGATAAAACAAAATCTCAGCTTCTCCTGAGGGTCTAACTTTCTGTCTTTATTGTTTTAACATTTGGCTTTTTGCTACGCAGAGCTTGCAACCACATTTTTAAGAACTCTAGTCAATGAGATTTTTTTAAATTTTCATATGAAAATAATGATGCACATATTTTTGAAGCCAGACGCTGGCAGTCAAAGAATCAGAAAATGGTTCACAATTGTGTTTTACATACTAAAAACGTAATATATTTTGAGATGTATGCTGAGCTTTATCCTTTATGTGCTATTTATAAAACATAATGTTAAAATAAAATTAAAATGTTTCCATAGCTATAATTTATTTCATAGCTTTTGAATGTACATGTATATTTATCACACATTTACTCTTTGGCAAATATGGACTAGGCACTAAATAAAAGATCTAAAAGATCCACAAAATGCCAGATGTAATGAGGACTACTCAAATATCTCAAGACATTTCATTTTGAATTTTATATTCAAATTCTTGTGCCTGACTACAAATGTTGGCCTTAATAAACAGAAGAACATGCACCTGTACAGACACATGCACACGTGCACACACACACACAGAAACACACTATGTTTTAATTTTGGTTTTTCATGGCTTAGATAATTTGCTTAGATAATCTGACATTCTTAAATATTAATGAATATATCAGGATTGACCACAGTTCATCAAAAGCCTTCAATAATCTATAGTACACTTAATCTCTCGAATGAGATAAAATATGCCAAATAATTGCTCATCAAAATAAAAGTAGAAGGCCTGGCATGGTGGCTTACTCCTGTAATCCCAACACTTTGGGAGGCTGAGGTGGGAGGATCACTTGAGCTCAGGAGGTTGAGGCTACAGCGAGACGTGATTACACCACCACAGTCTAGCCTGGGTCACAGAGCGAGACCTTGTCTCAAAAAATAAAATTAAAAATAATAAACAAATAAAATCACGAGACTGTTTAGGAGGGGAACTGTAACCATAATGAAGAAATCAAAAAGCAAGATGAATGTGACCATCTGCTTCCAGATTTTTGAAAACACAGAGTGAAGTTTTAGAAAGTCTGAAGCTTTCAAAATTCCATGATACCAGTTATGACATGGATTATTATTACCACCTAGTATCCTCCTGTCCTGGTTCCAGTTGCTTTCCCAGTGACACATGTCCACCTCCAGGCTCTTTTGGGGAGGTCTCCATTAATGATGGGGTTTTGGATGTTTACTGGGATGGCCCATTTATTTTAAGAAGTGCAAACAGTTCAATAGTGCTTCCTGGGTACCACACACTAAGTGCTTTCTTTTTTCCCATGTGTTATCTCATTCATTCCTCTCATCCACACCAACAGGTAGGTACCATTCTTAATAACATCCCCATTTTATGGAAGAGTAACTCATGTGTCGAGAAGTTAAATAATTTATTCCAGGTCCCAGCACTAGGAAGGGGCACAGCTGGGATTCCAACTACTGGCAGTCTGGCTCCAGAGTTTAAAATCTTAACCACACCCTGCCTCCTGGGAAGACAGAAATGCAAAGCATCTCATATGCAGAGCAGAATGTCAAATTCTACTTCTACAAAGGAAGTTCTGGAATGACTGAAGGCTCATGCCCGTCATCATAGTTACATCTCCTCTTTGCAAGTGCTCTGGTTCCTCGTCGGTGAGTGGGACCCTTGAAGCAGTTATTGATGCCAAAATGGAGAGATGCTAAAGTGACAATTCTGATTTCTAAGCCGATACCCAGTCAATGTTTTAAATAACGTATCTGAGACAGAATCCAGTGACTCAGCAACTACTTGTGACGCATTCTAATTACCATTGAACATTTGGTTCTCTCTAGACGCTCTGCTGTCACCAAAACACTGCTATTTCATGCATGAAAACTTGCTTAGCAAAAATATTTTCAAGAAGAACAAGGACAGCTGTCAAAAATCATCATAACCTTTGCAATGTGAGGAATCATAAAATAAGCTGCTGGGTAATCTTTAAGTGTGAGATGGAAACTGGGTATAGTATTCAAAGCTCATAACACAGAATACTACCATGCACACATCCCATATATCGCTTTATGATGCTAATAAACCACACATGCCCATGTGGCTTCACATGAACTCTGCAACTACCACATGGGGCAGGTAAACGGGCATTTTACTGGCATGTTCTCAGAAAAGGTGAAAGCATCAATCCATGGTTACTACTCTGTGGCAAAGGAGCTTTTAGACTGGTGTTCTCGCCTTTACAAGATGGGCAACATTCTTCATTTCCTGAGGTCTTGGTACAAGGAAGGTTTTATTCAGTAGTGTGGGTGTGTCTTACACATATTTGTAAGTATCTGTAAATATCAGAAAATGCATATGTAGATATCTGTACATATGTCTATATATATGCTTTCTGTGAATGATTTTCAGATATCTCTTTCTACAGCTATATATGTATGTGTGTGTGTGTGTGTGTGTGTGTGTGTATCTGGACTTTCTTTCTCCTATCAGCCATTATTCCGTGAAAAAGAAATAAACTAATACAAAGTAGTAAAATAAAAATTTCTATACATATTAATAGATATATATGTCTTTATTCACTAAGAGATATATACATCTTTCATTAATAAAGATATATCTATCATTAATAAAAATATATATTCATTAATAGATATATACATACCTATATTTATTCATGCAATTATTCTTCATATAAATACTAAGAAAAGGCTGGGTGTGGTGGCTCACGCCTGTAATCCCAGCACTTTGGGATGCTGAGGGGGGCAGATCACTTGAGGCTAGGAGAGTAAGACCAGTATGGCCAACATGGTGAAACCTTGCCTCTACTTAAAAATATAAAAATTAGCTAGGTAGGGTTGTGGGTGCCTGTAATCCCAGATACTCAGGAGGCTGAGGCAGGAGAATTGCTTGAACCTGGGAAGCGGAGGGAAGATTGCGCCACTACACTCCAGCCTGGATGACAGAGCTGCAGTGAGCCCAGATCCTGCCATTACACTCCAGCCTGGATGACGGAGTGAGACTCTGTCTCAAAATAATAATAATTAATCTTTATTCATGCAATTATTCTTACAGTTACTGGGTTTGAATGAGTGACCTGCGTGGCCTTGCTTAAATGACCACATCCTGGCCTGCTGTGTGGAAAGCAAAGGGATGGGGTTATGATTCCATCAGTACCTTCCAGTCTCATCTGCAGAATCCCTGAGTTTGAAGTATCAGGGATAACTGAGGTACAGGGGAAGGAACTGAGATTTCAGGCTCCACAACTTCAAGCAACTAAAACTCCATCTCTCGGGTTAAACTATAGGCTGCACTTCTGAGAAAGATTTCACTAGGAATTCTCCATCAAAGCAGACGTGAAAATCATTGATCCTGAAGGTTCCTTAGAGCTGTACACTTCTGCCATTGAATTAACTTAATGTTTAAATGTATTGTAATCTTATAAAGAATGGCATCTTCTTATCTATACATCTGAGCAAAACACAGGCAAGCACAATATTGCTGCTTTAATGGAGATATATAATTGTCTAGAAGTCATGTATACTGGGCTGTGATTTATATATCAATGCAAGACTTTGACAAGAGCTGTTGCCTTACTTAGATTAATTTCAGTTAACTGTCAGTATTCAACAATAGTTAAATTCCATTTAGCAGAATTCTAACCTTCAGACTTCATTTTATCAGAATCAATGAGGTTTTACTTAATGTCTTATTTCAGAAGAACATGCTATTCTTTTAAGAAAAATTTTGAATTTGGCTTTACTAATTTTCTCTATAAATATTTTCAGCATAGAAAAAAGGTTAAGGATATGAAAAAGGTTAATTTACTATTATTGTAGATTTGTAGTTGCGATAATTTAGAATTATGAATTAATACTTAAATATAAATTTTTAGATACATAACATTAAAGAGATGTCAAATATTACAGTGATTAAAAAATCTTTTTATTAAAAAATGGTAGAATTTGGGTATAAGGAAAATTATTGAGATTTAAAGGACTGTTAATTCAATATCTATCCCTCAGGAACAAAAGATCTATTTGTGGTCCTTAAGAATATAGTAGTTGTCACAATATCCTGATTAGCAGGTTTCTAAACCTTCTAGTGAATAATTATTACAATCACTGCTAATAGATTAAGTGAACTTCATGAACGTTTTCTCACTCTGATGATAGGGTCAATTTGTTGTTATATAATCAAACATGATGGACCTTTTGGTCTCACATGGCCAAAGAGAAGGACAATTTTCATTGGTAACAGACATTTTTTGAAGTACAGTTTTACCAATCACTTACTGCATTTGTCTGTTTACAAAAAAAGAGAGTGATTTCTCATCTATAAATACCTATTATAATATGGCTCAAGTACCAAACGTGTGTGAGTGGTATTTGAAAGAAAAAAAAATTTGAAATAAAATAAATACAAATAATTTTCAAAGAGGTGCTGCCACCTTTTGGTTGAACTCCCCTGAAGCATTCGCTTATTTCTGAAAATTTGCAATAAAAATGAGAAATGCTTGATGAAAGGACTGTGAAAATATCAGAATAATAAGCAATTCCATTATGTCAGTATTTCTTATTTGGATGGCTCCCAATACTTCTGATAGGTTTCAGAAAAGAATAATTGACATGAAGTGGTTTTTCCAAATGTTAGTATGGCAGTAGAAAGATCCACTTCAGAAATGGAGAAATGTTCCATGCTTTATTGAGGTCAGCCATATTAATGCTATGCCTCTGATACCAATTGAGTCAATAAAAAAGTAATTTTTATTGTATTGAACAAAAGACCACGAAAGATCACTTATACTTTCTGTTCTCAGTATTCCATTCAGACTCAAATCTTTCATTTCATCATTAATTATTTCTCACATCTGTGAATATCCTTTCACCAATGCCGTTCTCTAGATATAGGAGGGGTCAACTTTCTCCTCACTGCTTGACTTATAAGTTCTTTAAAATTGCTTTCCTTCCTAAGGAATCAATTTGCCTTAGTGTTTAAAGAGCAGAAGCCCCTTACGAAATCATTTTGCCACAGTGTGGCTACTTTAGTTGTCATCTGATAAATAATTACACTAAGAGTGTGCTTCATGATTTTTAACAACTGTATTTAACTGACTCTGACTGGAAATTGGAAGTCTTTTTTCAGTCAAATGGTCATCTTTATTAATTATCGAAATATGTGAAATGAATAGAAAGATTAGTAATCATTTACTAAATGCCAAATACTTCACTTTAAAACCTCATCTTGAGGAATATTTAGTAGCATTGCTGATATTTACAGTATTTCTTCTATCCCCTTTAAAATAATTATTTATTCAAATTAATAACCTAAAAACCAAAAACTTGCAGTTTCCAAAATGCACCTGTAGCCTAAAAGAATCAAAGCTAACTATGTGAGCCACAGGCTAATTCTAAAGGACTCAAGTCAACTGAGATTTAATCCAGTTTTTGTACTGGCGTCAACCTTGAACTGCCCTTGAGTCCAGATACAAGCTGAGACCATCACTTCCCCTTGAGATCTGCATATGGGGACTTTGGACTCTTGGCTTATTCTGGGCAACTTCACATTCCAGGAGGCAGTGCACGGCTTCCATCAATGACTCTTCTTTCTCTTGAACTTCTGCATTCCCACCACTCCCTCTCTCCTGCCTCTGGCAGAACAAGGCTTGAAGCTCAGCTCTTAAGTGACTTTTGCAACAGAAACTCACCGAAGTTCTGACTCCAGCAGCTCTTGCTGACATCTGAGGAGGGTGAGGACACCTAGGCCCAATTTCCCAGCTCCTCTCTGCTCCCACTCCCCCCAGTGACTTCTTCACAACCCCTCAACCCAATGGCCCGAAAGATGCTTCTCCCACAAGAGGACCTGTGTATCCGGCAGTACCTCAAGTCATTGCTATGATGTTGTTATAATTCTTCTCCTTTCCTCACCCCATACTGTCTCAGGTCTTTTCCATATTTTCTCACTTGATATCCTTTAACATGCTTATTCTGAATCGGGCTACGCTAAATACAAGTGAACACAATCCCCCCATTACCTTCCCTTTTGTCTCTCCTTACCTGGATAAAATAGCACCATGAATACTCTGCCAAGGGTATTTCTAAAGTGCATTCATCTATTGCTGTTGTAAGGCATGAACAAACAGTAGAACCCATTGAAAGCCTGTGTCTTGACCTCAGAACACTCAGGAATGAGTAGTTTCAGGTGCACCAGGCCAGGGCTGGAACCTCACTGCCTGTCAGCACATGCTGTGCAGCTCTGCTACCATTCAGAACTGTCACACTGAGAACATGTTTGGCTTCCATCCTAAAGATCATTTAGGTCATCAATGTTTTATTGTAAGATTTCTTCACAGGACTAGTCCAATTAGAGCTGCTCTTTATGCACATGATGCAGAAAATAGGGGTGTCCAGGGCAGCAGCACTGGTTATACTGCATTCCATCAGAAAATGCACTTGGGGCTGTGGAGTCCCCCTCCACCCTAAGGTAGGAGTGTGTATGAAATATTACACATGTACATGGTGAAGTTGGGAAGGTTCTACATAATCAGGGAGGCAAAGAATCCCTCATTACTGTCAGTAAAAGGAATTTGCCACAAATTTGGCAAATTTTGCATCTACTTGCATCTATTGATGCATTATATTCCTAAAGCCCTGCACTCAGTCAGTTGTTTTGAATTCCAAATTCATTTTCCCATAGAAACAGTGGTATATGTTAGTTCCAAGTTCTGCTTATAAGGTTCTTCAACATCTAAGAACACTATTTGGATTACACTAGCCATAAAGCAGGACTGGTGACATGGTGTGAGAGTGGGACTGGGCCCCACACCTGGGAGAAGAAAGAGAGCCAGCCCCTCCTGAGTTCCTGAGTTTTGACTGCCTGATATCGGCATATTACTGGGCTAGGTATTGTGCATCCATTAACTCCTCAAAAATTTGGTCATAGTTAGGGAGTACAGGGTTAGTAAACAGAAGCTCAGAAAATCCAGGTCCCTTGATGAAGGAAGAATGAAGGTCTGACCAACCACTAGAGTTGGGGCTCAGACTCATGTGGTCTGTCTGTGTGTCTCTGAAGTGAGAAATTCATTCCATTTGAACGAGGAAGTTCTTCCTCCAGGGTTCTAATCATATTGATTCACTCATGTGACTACTTTTTTTTTTAATACCATACCAGGTATTTCCAATATCAATGGAAACAAAGATGTCACTTCTGAGTCAATAATATTTGAGGTCTAATGTGAAAGGTGGATGTAATCTACCCACATAAAGAACGATGCAAATAGAAATTATGATGGGTGCTGCAGGAAGGAGTAGGGAGCTGTGAGCACAGAGGGGGCTATGTTAGATTAGGTGGTCATGAAGACCACTTTGAGAGTGGCACTTCAGCTAAGACAGGAATGATATGTTGACATCCATGAGGCAAAGAATGATGTGCAGAGGGGAGGGGACAATATGTGCAAAGGCCCTGAGGCACAAAAGAACATGATGCCTTTTAAAGTACTGAAATATCTGCTGGGGATACTATAAGGGAGTGGAGAGAGGAGAATTAATAGACACAGGCAAAGGTGAAATAAGAGGCTTATTTTCTAGACATTGACTTGTGTGTGTGAATCATCCACGAATCTAGTGTGTATAAGTCAGAAATTACTCATAAATTGGGCAAGAAAAATTAAGAAGATAATTATATGATGTAGGGAAATGGTTTTGTGATGAACTGTACTATCATTTAGCAAATCTGTACTCCTCCCCACCCCACTGCCATGGAATAGGCTTTGTATCCCACTGACTATGGACTTTGCCAGGTAACGTGATTCAGCCAATGGGATGTGAGAGGATGTGACATGAGGCATCAGATTTTCTAGCCAGGCAGCACATGCTCCTTTACCCTGGGCCCAGAACAACTGCACATCAAAGGGGCCTGAACCCTGTCTGCAAAGTAGAGTCAAACCCAGTGAATGAAGTGCCTGAAATCAGGACTCCCCAGCCAAGAACTGGCAAATTGGAGGTCAGGCACAATGTGCATGATTGTGAGTGTGCAAATAAGTGCTTGGCATTAAAGGCCCCTGAGTTTTGGGGTGGTTTGTTGCCCAATTTTACTGCCACAATAACAGACTAAAGAAAAATTTTAACATCAAAACTAGCCATCACTCTCCCCCACCCCCTCAAACACACATACACATATGCATTTGCAAACAAGCACACACACATATCAACTCTGCCCAGCTCATGACCAAGTTCGACAAAACAACAGGAAAATGATGATTAGGAGTCAGTGCAGCATGGGAACCTTGATCATGAACTCTAACACTACTAGAAGATGGCTTGTTAGGCCATGACCTTTTAATTGAATGAAAACCAGGCTGCTAATACCAATGACACCGCTCTAGACTTCCTCATAAAACAATTATTCAGAATATTTTCAATGTTCTGCAAAATTATTTCACTTACAACAATGTAGGGTACAAGCAAAACATGATGGCAAAAAAGACCTTCATTAACCAGCTGCCATATCCATGAGCTCAGTTTTCAGCTTATGGACGCTCCCATCTTTTCTAGCAGCTTCCCTTCCATACAGCCAATAAAATGCTGGCAGTTAAAGCTGCTGCTGTGGCCCTTTGCGTATAGCTAGATAATTTTTATATTGCAAAAATGCTTCCCAATTCTTAAGGGTTTTTTTCCTTTGCTTAAAACAAAATTTTTAAAGCATATCTTTTAACAGTGAGGTTTTCCTACATAGACTCTGGGACGACAATGAAGGGCATCTAAGAGAAAGAAAATTTCATTGATATATTCGGTCACTGTATAAGTGGCTCAAGCAGTCTAAGATCTGGATGTGTGTGTTTTTTTAAATGTATTTGATGGCTTTTGAACATTCTCATCTCCTAAGAATTTGAACACATTAAAATGCAGACTTCATGAGATCTGGAATCCTTTCTTCTGTGCAGGGTGTTTTAAAAATAGGACAATTAAATTTCTTGTTCTTAGATACATAGGTTTATAGAATTTTCCAGCTAAAGAGGCTTCAGAACTCCTGTATTCTACTATATCTCAAGTTTTGAGGGCATAAACACCTTTGAAAATCTAGTAAAGCCTATGAACTACCTGGCCAGAAAAAATTTCAAGTTAAAATCTGGTATATATTTACAGGCAGCAAAGCCTCCTGAAACCCATCTATGGATACCAGTTCACGATCCTCTGAAAAACAGCTCTGATCTTGTCCACATTCTAGATGAGGATCACTTTTCCTGCCCTGTCCATCTAATTCTGTATTGCCCTACAGGCTTAGTGGCAGCCAAAATCCTGACAAGAGGCCAGACAATGGCAGGATTACCATTTGCCAACTTGTTTCTGGTTTATTTGAAGCATTTCATAAACATAGAGAGATTACTGAACTTTGGTATATCCATTACCAAGCTCCAATATTTGTTAACATTGTGGCCACCTTGTTTCAACTATCCTTCGTTTTTGGCTGAAGTATTTTTAAAAAATCCAAGGCATCCTGCCATTTCATTCATGAACCCTGCAGTGTGCATCCCCAAACGATAAGAATATGCCATTATCCTGATTCATAGCAATTCTCATGCCAATTAACAGAAAACCCTATCACCTGATTTCAAATTCATATAAAAATTTCTCTTGTCTCAAAGTTTTTTTTACAGTTGGTTTATTTAAGTCAGAATCCAAAAAATCTGTACATTTAATTTTTAAATTTATCTTAAGGCTCTTTTACTTAACAGTACCTTCCTAAATTCTCTTTTTATCGATTTCTTCTAAAAAGAAGTATTTTTTTTCTTGAAGAATCTCCCACATTCTGGGTTTGCCAATTACTTCCTTGTACTTTCATTTAGTTTGTTACTTCATCCCATGCATGCCCTAAAATGTGGCAGGTAGAGATAAGTGATCTTTATTTTTTGCTCAATCCTATTTAATATAAAAAGGGAGTGAGGGCCTGTAAGAATCCCCTTATGAAGAGTACGATCAATGAAGGGCATGTTTTTATGTTTCAATCTGAATTTCCCTCATCTCTGCTGTAAGATGCTGTTTCACTAATTCTCTGATAAGAAACAGGCCTTTCCTGATATAGACACCCTCTTTGCCTGCATATTATCCTATTCTGAAGAGTAGGTAGGCCGTAATAAAGCATATTCCAAATCTTGCCCTGAGACAATATGCATGGGAGTGTCTGGCACAATCCCTAACACATGGCAAGCTCTTAAATGTTAGCTGAAGCTTAAAATAAAGCTCATTTCTCACTCAAAATAACTAAACATCAGTTATTAAAATAAATAATCCCTTTCAGAATTGAGGTAAAGAAAATTCTTTACAACCCATCATAATATAAATCAAAATGTTCTCTGTATTGAAATGGAATAAGAATACCTCTTCCTATTCACTGTCATGGATGATGTTGACTTCTAGCCAATTTTGTGCTTATCTGATATCCAAAGACTGATAATAAAAACAAACTAACAACACCACCAAAAATACCTAATCAAAAGGCAGCAGACCCAGAATACAACTTAGGAAGGCAAAATCAGTATCTTAGCAGGGTTGCATATTATTGTTGCTGAAAAATGAATATTCCAGGTAATCATCACCACGCTGTCATTCCACACATTGACCAGTTTATTACTCCAATAGCTACATATTCTAAAATACACATACTGAACACCACACTGTGAAGTATGCATGCTAAATGTATCTCAGAGTAGATTATGATTTTATGTGAAGAACATAAATAGAATTGATTTTTTTGTATTCTCTCAGAATCAAAATCTGCTGCTCAGAAAATATCTAAGGATTATTATTACTATATAGACAAAACCTAATGGACCCTGATGTAAAGATTGCATTAGCTAGAACATTAGCATGTCAGCTATAAATACCTCTTAATTTGCAATTAATCAAAAACTGCTTTATAGTATCTCTTTTATTGAATTTTCTTGTTGTTTAACTTTTTGTGCATCTCAAGCATATTTTAACACTCCTTGAAAAGAGACTACTCTAGCGGAGTTACTTAAAGAGGACAGGGTTTATCTAATTGTTCATTCTCTCATTAGATAGCCTGTAAAAACAATATGGTTACAAACACAGCTAATGCTAGAAAAATAAATAAAAAGGCACAGTTGTTGTCCTCAACAGACTTACTTCTTTGAATCTCTCTTCCACCCATTCCTGGGAGCCAAGGGGGAAGCCCCAGAGTTTCACATGCTCCAAGAACGAGACAGGAGCCTTCAGGATTATCTCTCTCCAGATATGATCCCTACTCCTGCGAGAATGAGAATGACATTCCAGAACTGTGTACTCCTGGCAAGAGTTCCCACACTTTACAAATGGGAAGTGACTACTGGGCCTCTCACCTGACCAGTGACCACCCAAGCTCAACAAAAGCAGAAGTCACTGAAACCCTGCATCTCAACACTGAGAGGTCCTTATAACATAAATGGAAAGTCAGTGTTAGTGCAATCCAATTCAACAAATACTTACTGCAACTGACTGAATGTTTATGTTGTCCCTCCCCAAATTCATCTGTTGAAACCCTAATCCCAATGTGACAGTTATTGGAGGTGGGAACACTGGGAGGTAATTAGGTCATGAGGATGGAGCCCTAATGAATGAGATTAGTGCCCTTCTAAGAAGGGGCAGGAGGCTGGGCATGTGGCTCACACCTGTAATACCAGCACTTTGGGAGGCCGAGATGGGCAGATCACAAGGTCGGGAGATTGAGACCATCCTGGCTAACATGGTGAAATCCCGGCTAACATGGTGAAATCCTGTCTCTACTAAAAATCCAAAAAATTAGCCGGGTGTGGTTGCAGGTGCCTGTAGTCCCAGCTACTCGGGAGGCTGGGGCAGGAGAATGGTGTGAACCCAGCAGACGGAGCTTGCAGTGAGCCGTGATTGCGCCACTGCACTCCAGCCTGGGCGACAGAGCGAGACCTCATCTCAAAAAAAAAAAAAAAAAAAAAGAAGGGGCAGGCGTGCTCTCTTTGCATGTGAGGACACAACAAGAAGGCAGCTGTCTATAAACCAGGAAGAGAGTTTACCAAGAACTCATTCCTGCCACCACTAATGTTACACTTCCAACGTCCAGAACTGTGAGCAATAAATGTTTGTTGTTGAAGCCACCCATTTTGTGAAAATTTGCTATGAAGTCCAAGCTGACTAAGGCATTTATTATGCAACCACTATGTGCTGTGCATTTTTCTAGGTACTGACTGTATAGCGGATGTACAAACTGTTACCTTTCTTCATGGAAATTCAATTCAAGGAGTGTAGTGTGGAAAACAGAATCCTACATAATCCTTACGATTTGTACCTGGTGATGGTTGCTTTGAGTTGGGAGATAAAAGACTGGTCAAGGAATTTAATATCAGCACATGGTTGAGACCATTCATGTCTGTGAATTACTTATAAATAAAAAATATGACACTTAAATAAATTATTAATATATGTGTATACAATGAGACTCTTGGAAAACATCTTCCACAGCAGCCCTCACCACCACCATCTATCTTGAGCTCCTTGAAAATAACTTCCTGTGATTTTTATCCCTGTTCATAACAATCACCACAAAGAATATGGGAACATTCGGTACCCCAGACTATCATCCTCATAGGGTTTTGCACATCCCCTTGTCTAAGATTTTCCACCCTCACCAACTCCTGAAACCCTTCCCCTGTGACTTCATGGAAAGATGAAGAAGGAAGCTGTCAACACCAAAAGAATTTATTAAAGAAAACACTATGAAAGAAGGGACCTAGAAATACATGCAAAAATTAAGGCCAAGTATACTTCACACTATGAGAATACAATTAATGGAAATGTAAGTACATGTACAAGGATATGATTTTTATTTAACATCAAATAGGAGTTCTAATGAAAGCTTTCACAATATCCACAGTCAGCATATACAAATTAAATTGATGTGTGGATTATTATATTCACATTAGAAACTATCAATGAATGAAACTGTATGTAGCAACAGAAATAAGGCTAAACATTGCAGGGATGGAGTCTTGATTTCATAGGGGTCAGCTCGAATCTGCCCTTTCCACATCTTCAGATTGCATCTATCCCCTTCGCAGTCACATGAAGACAGCCTGCAAATGCACTCGCCATGCAGGGGAGACACAGCTTATCAAAGCTCCTTCACTATTAAGTGTCTGAACAAAGTAAGGGTATATTGTTACACTTAGTGAGGGCTGAAAGTCTTAGTTTCTTTTCATATACTGCTCGGACAAAAACAAACTATGACTCTAAACTCTTACTTCTTCTAGGCTATTATATTTAGCTTGGGAATCTTGTTCTCAATTGAAAGATCAATGGCCTATGTGACCCTCAAATGTCTCCATTGACCAAGGTTTTCTTATTATTTAAACTTTTGCTTTCAGCTTTTATTTTGAATGAATTTCGTGAGCTGCCAATTATGTGATAATAAGCTTTAATCAATTAATCAATCAATGCATCTTCATAAGGAGGTATCTTAAGATATTGTTTGTATCTAAAAGCAGCGGGGTTGTGTAGGTTTATTACCACTGCCTAAGGACAGCTTTAGTCATGATGGTGCAAACATACCACACATTCACTCAAACTCCAGAGTGATTTAAAGAGCACCATGAATTTTGCCATTGGATTGGGCATTATAATCTTTTCTTTCTGTAAACTGGTTTGTTCATACTTCTATACATTACGATGTCTTGTACATACCTTGTGATGGTTACTTATGGAACAAAACAAGGGTGTTATAAAGAAGAAGATGTAGCAGAAAACATCTATACCTAAGTATGTTTTCCTATGCCTCCTTTCCTATCTCTGATCTTGGGAGAATGAGCCATTCACAATGAAGGACAACACAGAAATCATTTACAAAGAAAAAAACTGCATGAAATATATTAAATCAGTATTTCCATTTAAGTGGCTTTACTGCTACCTCATTCTGAAAGATAATTATCGAAGTACAAAACATAGAGAGTGCTAAAGAATCATTATATTTATCACCGACATTCTCTGGAAGCTAGACTGAATTTGGCCATTATTTGTAGCTTTTACATGTGAATAAGATAACCATGAAGAGTGCAGACAGGGAACCTGATCCTCCTCTCCTAACCCCACCCTCTCCAGGGGACCAAATCTACTCCTTGGATAAAGGCATGGTCAGGTCTAATGCTGTTGCTGCTGCTGCTGCCGCTGATGGTGATGATGATGATGACGATGACTCAGCGTAATTTTAGAAATCATTATTAATCATAAAAGCAAGATAATTCCAGTAACTAAAATCTTGTGTTTTTTAAGAGTTAAGAGCCCAGTCTTTAAAAAAATTGTATATGTATATAAAATTTCATCATGTCCCTGCACCAGCGAGGACCTGCTTCAGTTGAGAATCCTCCTATGATAACAAAGAGGCATGGCTGGCTTCCAGTTGATTTCCCCGCCTGACAATTCCTTCCCTTCACACCCTGAGCTGGCATCCACGAGGGCTTCCCACTCCTTCGGGGCCAAGATGGTTGGGGCCAGGCCAGCGATTGGGCATGGAAAAGTCTTCCTGGAGGAACGGTGTCACGGCCCAGCCTCGGTGCTTTCCAGTGTGGATGGCTGTGGGGAGCTGATGCTTGCCTTTTTCAGATACATTTCATGGGTTTCCTTGAGAGGCTCCACAGGGACCATCTGACAGCCACTGCCTGAGCCTGGGACTAGGGCAACACCTCTCTGTTATTCCTTCCCCACATCCTACTACCGAGTGCAGCTTTAGCGTGTGACCCTGTAGCCTTCCTTGCTGAAGATTCCTGCTATTGGCAGGCCTCTTGAGCAGGTTCCTTTTCCTGAGAACCTGGTAAGCCTCCCATCCACAGAGTCCCCACATGGCCTCCTTTTGTCCTGGAGTCTGAAGAGCCATTCTCTCCCCTGGGGCACTCTGATGCACGTCCACATCAGCTAGTCTCCTGCCTGGAGGCTGCTGCGGGCATGAGTCATAGCATGAATTGGTGAAATATGTCTGTTAAAAGAGTTGGTGCTTTTATAAAAACTAGGTCGAATGTTTTGGAAAGGCACTATCAAAAACTGTTAACATTTAAGAAAAAAATACGACAAATGATGAGAAGAATCATTAAAAAAAAAAAAAGTCAAGAAAGGCTCTGTATGCAAATTGCTTCACAAGTTAACTCCAAGATACCCTGCTCTTTAAAGAGGCCAAAACTAGAAATGGCTGAGGCCATATCATGGGTGCAGTCTGCCTAGGAGAGAAGGTGAGAAAATCCAGTCAGCAGGGCCACATGCTTAGAAAAGGCATGGGCTCCTCAGCAAAATGCTGGTAAATAAATCAACACTTACAGGGTTTATGTTGAAATAAACCGCTTAATGTTTGCAAGTAACACATTTATAATTTTGTCTGAAACAAGTTTTGCAGCTGATTGACAATCTACCCACCATTCCTCACTCTATAAGAACAAGCACTTCTGTTTTGTCATGTTGTCTCCTACTGTCAGGTTGTAGAGCCAGAAAACAAAAAGGAAAACCAAAAATCCTAAGGCAGAAAACAAAAAAACAGCCCCCTCCTTCATTTGGCTTCTCCCATCTGCCCATATCTTTTTTCATTCGCACCCCAAGTTCTAAATATCTTAGTTTACTTATATCTCCATGCTTGTACTTCAAAATCCCTCAAAATGTCACTAGAGGCCAGTTTCCATGAAGCTAATGAATTATCCCCCAAATTACACAACTCAGCAGCTCCTCACGATCCTCTGTGACTGACTTATTTTCTGGAGTAATGACGCAGGCCCCCGTCATTTTTCTATGGTTCCTGTGCTAGCTGCGTTGGGTTTTCCTCTCTTCGATGGCATCCATTCATTGCTCAACCACAAGATCCTTCCCTGCAGCCTCTTCTCTTCCTCTTGCTCATAACACCATGATTAAATGTGAGTTGAAACTCACATTTCTAGGGTGGTACCCATGGTGTCTGTGTGCATGGTGTCACAGCTCGGGACACTGCACTTAGCCACTGACGGAGGCTCAGGAAAGGTTTGGAGGATAAATTGCTAACTTCCCAACCTACACTGTTAGCCTTGACTCCTCCCCAAGTTCCAGACCTACATATTAGGGGGCTATCATAGAGGATTGGCCAATAGGGCAGGCTCCAGCATCAGACCACCTCGGTTCACACTCTGTCTCCAGTACTAGCAAATTGGAAGGCTTTGGGAAAGTTACTTAACTAAGACGCTTTTTCTTACCTACAACACAGGGATAATAAAATAGAGATTAAAAAAATAAGTTTTGTTTACTTTTTATGCCAAAAGCTTTATTATTATTAATATTCACAGCAATCCTTCAACACAAGTCAGAGGATACAAAATAGCCAAAATGTTAGGATGAACAAGTCTGGAGAGGACAGCATGAGGACTATGATGTGTACAATTACACTATATTTGGAATTTTTGCTAAATAAGTAGATTTTAGCTGCTCTTGCTACAAAAAATAAAGGTAACTATGTGAGACGAAGCGTGTTTATTGGTTCCACTATAGTGACCATTTTAGTATGCATATGTGTCCCATAACACCATGCTGTTTACCTTAAATATACACAATTCATTTTTTTAAAAGATAAACATTTATTGTAAACAATATGAGGCATGCCCAGGGCTTGGCAAAGTGCCTGATGGCTAGCAAGCCTTCCACAACAGGTAGCTTTGCTTAACCACTTGCTAGATACCAGCTCACTCATATCACTCTAACACCTCAAATGTGTCCAAAACTTAATCCATTACTTAAACTCAAACAGTATCTTCCCTTCTTCACTAATAAAATCAACCCAGCTTTAGCCATGCGACTGGTAATCAATTTCTGAATCGTTTTCTACTTCCCCCTCAACCCTTACATCGAATTAGTTGTCAAGCTTTACCTCTCCACATACTCTCCCAAATCTACATATTAAATCTTATATCTGATCCTTTCTTTTCACAGTCTCCGACCTACTTTAGACCTCATCACCTTTCACAGGGACCACTGTAATAGGCTCGTACCTGGGAGAGTACACAAGGATTGCCTGTAGAGTGCTTGCCCATAATACTTCTCTTTTACCTCCAAATACATCCTTAGTAGGGCTAAGGATGTTCCTACACAATAATGGCTTTAAATGGCTGAGAAACATTCAATGGCTCTTTACTAAATGAAGAATCAAGTCCAGGCTTCTAGCTCTATGTAGAGTAAGCTAAGAGAACAGGCCAAATGGAAAAATACCACCACACATGATGATGGTCTTGTTTAAGCTATACAATCAAGAGCATACTTTGTAGAGATAAGGCTGGGAATGCCTTCTGAGAGAAGTAAATGCCCCTCCTCCATCACCCAGAGGCAGAAAGGAACTGGGCTTTTGAGTGGGGAAGGGATTTCCTCCTTCCTCCGTTGCATAAGGTTGGTACCACATGGGCTCCTAGGTGTGGTGATGAAGCACAAGGTGCCCCCACCATCAGGCTGCTGAGAAGTCTGGAAGGGGATCAAGAGCAACAAGCAGACAGCTCTGAGAGTAGGTGTAAGCCATTTCCTCCACGGGTTTCCTCCTGGTCTTTATAACACTCAGCTTTTAATGATCTGTGCTGTGGGAAACCAGACAGTGCAGGGTCCTGTCCCACAGCCTGGAGTTGGAGGACAAGTGGCTACGAACAGCAGAAGAAATACGGTCGTGTGCAGATCACAGCACGAGCAGCCACAGATGGCTGGGGACCCAAGGAGTCTAAGGACAAAAATGGAGTGGCATGTTCCACTGTCCTGGCAAGGAGGTCCCAGGCACAATGTTCCAAAATACTCGGTGGGAAACCTCTTTGAATGGGCTGAACTCCAGCAAATAAGGACAAATAAGGCTCGTGTTGGACATACAAAGAAATGGATTTTTTTTTTTTTTTCGGTCGGCATTAGCTGCAGAGAAAGGCAGCAGTTACATGATTCACTATATATTACATCTCTGTCCTAAGGTCTGGGATTTTATGTTATGGTTGTTAGGATTTGGAATTACTTTAATGAAACAATGTTCTCCTATCGCTAAGGAATTATTCCATAGAAATAATTCAGCTACTGTAAACAGCTGGTCTTTTCTCTGGCCAAAATAATTTTGCTTGTAAATATTTCCTTTACTTATGGACAAAACCAGAAGTCTGTTTTGTAGTAATGGTTCTCTCTTCAACACATTGCATTTGAAGACAATGTTTCAGGCTGATGTGGGATCTGACTTTTTCCCTTGCTGTTCTGATGATGCTCTGCTAAGCAAACAATTGCCATGTTCCCGAGACTTCAGGTTGAAACAACAGATGTAGAGGTAGGGAGGTGAAGTGTTTTCCTTCTGCTTCTGACACGATAATGCAAACGAGAAAATTCATTTCCTTTAATGTAGCCCCCAAACCCATATATCAACACATTATCAAGTGAAATAATCTTTTATGTTGCACTCTGAAAAACTTTTAATATTCATGTGAAGATAAAAAAAATACTTGGAGTTAGAAAAAAATAAATGTAACATAGAAAATACTCCCAGGGCCAGGTGCAGTGGTTCACACCTGTAATCCCAGCACTATGGGAGGCCGAGGTGGGTGGATCACCTGAGATCAGGAGTTCCAGACCAGCCTGGCCAACATGGTGAAACCCCATCTCTACTAAAAATACAAAATTAGCCAGGCGTGGTGGCAAATGCCTGTAATCCCAGCTACTTGGGAGGCTGAAGCAGGAGAGTCACTTGAACCCGGGAAGCAGAGGTTGCGCTGAGCTGAGATCGCACCACTGCACTCCAGCCTGGGCAATAGAGTGAGACTCGTTTTCAAAAAAAAAAAAAAAATTCCCAGGATACAACACAGTTTTCAAGTCATCAAATTACAGAGCCGGTAATATTAATGTTTGTAAGGAAGAGAATAAGTAGACTTACAATTAAGTTGCAGGGACTTTAATGAGATGTTAACATGATTTAACTTTGACACAGGTAACTTTTTGATACTTTTGAATTTTGTAAGGACAAAACCCAATCAACTGCTTTAAAATACAGAAGAGTACTATGAAGATCAAATAACCAAGATTTAATAAAAAGGAACATGTTTCCAGAAATTCTAAGGTCTAGCATTCTTGCAGTTCCCCTAAGGCATTGCATCAGTGAACAGATTTGAGTTTTATTGGCTAAAGGGAACAATTCTCTGTAAATACAGGCATTTGGACTTATAAAAGGTGCTTATAAAACAGATAGAAGATGCTGGAAATTATACACGTTGTGGAACCATAAAAAAACCTATTTAAAATCCATCCCATAGGACGTTTTATAATGTTTATCCAGTTCAAAACAGCTTTATATTTCCCATTTTTCCTATATAATAGTAGACTTTAAGGGCAAAAAAGGCAAAAAAATTGAATAATGAAAAAAAGGAAAGTAGGAGGGTTAAAGAGTGGATCACATAAGAGAAGCTTGAAAGCAGGAGAATATTTACATTTATAGGATACAGAAATTGAGCATTAGGGAAGAGACCACAAAGTAAAACAAATGAGAAATTTAAACAAATAGATAAAAGGTAAATAAGAAATGAATATTCTTTTTTTATGCAGGTATAACTCATGAAATCTCTGAACTAGGAAAAATCTTGAAACTGGATCTAGTCTCTTTACTTCTCTTTAGGCAGAAATGTGGTTAAATTTTAACACAGACACATCTGTACCAAACAGGTGCTACGGAGGAATGTTTTCGGATTTCTCACCTTTTCTACAGAGAGTTTCCCCTACCCACAAAGGCAGAAATGCTTACTGTAACTTTCAGGAACAGAATCAAAGCTTCACAAGGTAGAAAAAAGCAAAAAACAAATCGTTATTATTTTTCTTTTAGAGACAGGGTCTCGCTCTGTTGCTCAGGCTAGAGGACAATGGCGCAATCACAGCTCACTGAAATCTCAACCTCCTGGGCTCAAGCGATCCACCCTCCTCAGCCTCCGAGTAGCTGCGACTACAGACATATGCCAGTACACTTGGCAAATTTTTTATTTTATTTTTGTAGAGATGATGTCTCCCTAATTTGCCCAGGGTGGTCTTGAACTCCTGGCCTCAAGCAAAAATCCTCCTGCTTTGGCCTCCCAAACTGTTGGGATTACAGGAATGAGCCACTGTCCCATACCCATTTTTTCAAGCCCTAAATTTTACTCTAAGATCTAAACCCTTGGCAACTAAAAAATATGATCTTTGATTACAGAAATAAAGGCATCACTTAAAATCTTGTTAAATTACAGAATCTCAGGCCCCTTCCCAAGCTACTCAGCCCAAATCTGCATTTAACAAGATTCCTTATTTCTACACTCATTAAATTTTGAGAAGTACAATGAGTTTGTCTAGGTATCACTTCTGACAACGTTTACCTTGTGGTTTTATTTGTACAGCTGAATAACCTTAATTTATACCTTTCTTTTATTAACTATTATTAGGACTCTCTATAATTACACATATTTGTAGGTGGCATTAAAATTACATAAGAAACATAATTCAAAGTAACAGAAAAGCAAACACACTCAAATTTAAAATGCATTTGAATCGGGCACAATGGCTCATGCCTATAATCCCAGCACTTTGGGAGGCCAAGGCGGGCGGATCACTGAGGCCAGGTGTTCAAGACCAGCCTGGCCAACATGGTGAAACCCCATCTCTACAAAAATACAAAAAATCAGCCGGGCATGGTGGCACATGCATGTAGTCCCAGCTACTTGGGAGGCTGAGGCACAAGTATTGCTTGAACCCAAGAGGCGGAGGTTGCAGTGAGCCGAGATTGAGCTACTGCACCCTAGCCTGGGCAACAGAAAGAGACTCTGTCTCAAAAAAAAAAAATGCATTTGAATAGAAATTATTTCTCTAGCTTTCATCACCATATGCTGAAAGAGGTACATACAGCAAAGACTCTACATGACAAAATAGGAAACTTCCATAATGCGTACTATGTCCAAGTATGCTAACTGTATGCTAATGAGGCCTTGCACAGTAAAAGCCCTGTGGCATTTCACGTTGTCTTGCTGAGAGTTGATTGGGGTAATTCTTTCAAGGAATCATTATTCTCAGCATTTCTGTCATGCTTTCTCAGAAAGTGTTAAAGGTCATTTCACTTTCTTAACAAAAAATATCTAACATTTAATGAGTTACAGACATATCATTCTATTTGGTTTCTATCTGTAGTAGGCAAACATCAAAATCAAAGTTTTAACCCAGGATGTGTCCAGAAATTAGAGTAATTGATCCAGAGTCCTGGCTCTGGGGAAGATGAGCGATGGCAGGGATCCGCCTTGGTGGTAACAAAGAGGAAGCCAGGGCTGGGAGGGGAGAAGGTTGTGGCCAAGGTTAGTGAGTGGGGAGCCAGGACAAAAACCCAGGACCCCTCACATTGACCATTCCTATTCCATTTTCCCCTCATTTGGGGGTGATGTGTCCATTTGGGGACATATGGTGGATGTATCTTCTAATTTCTAGCTATGCACTCAAAACATGCATCTTATCCCAAATAATTATTATTTTTTTATTTTATCCTACCTGCTAATTTCCCCTTTATATGTCAAGCTCTGAACTTGAGGCAGGAATACTGAGAAGAAAAGACATCTGAAGAAATCCTGCCCCACTGTGAATTCTGCTGTTCCATAGGTTTCTGTCCGTGGCTGCCTTTACTCTCATTCTACATCCTCACACAGTTTTCCCGCAGGTGTCATATACCACCTATGCACTACAAACACGCAGCTCAGTATTTCAAGATCTTGCCTCTCTTTTGTGCCCCAGACTCATACTTCTGACTGCCCTTGGACATTACCAAAGAATTTGTTTTCAGCTAAAAATCATTAGAACAAACCTATTTTGCACTCTCATGAACCAGATTTTCTTTCTGAATTCCATTCTCATGCAATGGGATAAAGACTCCTTTATTCATTCGAATTCATTCAAACAGAAACACAGAAGGATCCTGGATTGATCTCACCTCTCCCTCATTCCCCAACCAATATAGCTTCTTGGGCATATGACCTACGCAGTCTCATTGGGCCCCACACTGAGAAGAACAACACAGTGTTTGCTTTAATGCTCTGCTGTTGCCATCTTAAAATTCCTAATATTTTTGAACAAAGGGCTCCAGAATATTCATTTTGAACTAGACCCTGCAAATTGTATGACTGGTTCAGTCCTCAAATCCTATAAATTGTGCGGTTAGTCCTGCTTCTCTATAATCCGTCTCTACACATTGCTGCTGGAATTCTCCTAAATCTAGGCAGTTAGGATGTCCATTAACAAAATTTTTTAAAGGCAAAAATTCTGCGGCTTATCAATTTCCCACAAAGTGTCTTTGAGCCTTGACTGCAATGAATTTTCCAGCACAAATTCCCATGCATCTTGATTTTCACCTGTAAAGGGCAGCCTGCCCTGGTTATCATGTATTTGTGCCAATATTACATGGACTGAAAGTCACCACCTCCTTTCTATATCTGACACACTCTATTCATCCTTCAAGCTTCAATTTTCCCAATGTGGCATATAACTCTTCTCTGCCTTCCATCACTCTCCCTAGGTAGGTCCAGCACCTGTGGTCAACAGTATTAGCATGGTAAGTGATTTCTAGCTGATTTACATAGGGCTCCAGGGGAATGAGGGAAGACCTCCTTTCAGTCCAGGATTTCTTCTGGCAACATCTTCGATGAGGGGAACAGCTGAGACAACATGAGTGTGTGACTGCATGGTACATTCATTACACTGGCTTTGAGCAAAGTCTGCAGGAGAAAAGACAGATGCTCCCAAACTACACATCCACTCAAGTATACACATTCAAGTTAGTTTTTCATACAAATCTCACGTCCTTCCTTTGTTGACTTTATTCCTTCTCTGCACCATGAAACTTGCCCATACTCCTTTCCATATCTTCATGAAGGTGGCAGGAAGTCACTTCAAATCACAGCTGACTTCATTTTCATTGCTGTTTTTCTTTAAAAATATGTTAGTCTGCATCAGAGCCCCACTGCCAGGCACCCAGGAGTGGGTACAGGGGACACATGCAGACCAGGGTCAGGAGTAGCCCAGCCCCATTCAACAGCATTCCAGCTGTGTGCACAACTCAATGCATCCCTTCCATGAGCTGCAAGATGGTGCATGGGCCACAAGTACCTCTCCTTGTTTTGCTTTTCTCTCTAAGAAGTCAGGGATCTCAATTCCTGACCTAATACCATGCTTGTTTTGCAAACCAGTTTCAACTAATAATAAACAATGTTGTCCTTGACAGCAGGGCCATTACTGATGTTTCCAAATACCCTCAAGATACTCTAACATCTGTTTCATTAGACAGGCTGCAAAGGGTTTGATCAATGTGATCAAGAAAGGATTAGCATTTACTTCTATTCTCAGGTTCCTACGCTCACCTACTTTCACTCAATTTTTCTTCCTTTCTCCATTTCACTTTACAAATTGTGATTTTCACTAATAATAATGATCTCTATTACAGAAAAATAGAAGATGGGCAAAAATATGTAACTGAAGATCCCTAAGTATGTATTGATGACTTAAATATCTTTTTGAATTTGATTTTCTAGCAATTCAGTTGTGCGGCTGTTAAAAAAAAAATCTCTTTAAGTACGTCTTAATTTGCAAATGTGCCTAACTACAAGTGAACCACTCATTTAACAGACATTTAATGAGTCTACACTATATAGTATGTGTGGTCTAGAGACACATAGCCACACCTCAATAATCTAATGAGAGAGAGAGATAATATTAACAAGTATTTGTATAATAATAGGAAGTATGTATAAGTATCAAATGCACTGAAGACAAACATGCCTTTGACTCCGCAATTCCATTTCTATATATTTATAATTTTAAAAAATGTAACAAGAAATGGGCCAGCCTGGGCAACATAGGGAGACTTCGTCTCTACAAAAATTTAAAAAAAGAATTAGCTAAATATGGTGGCATGTGGCTGTGGTCCTCCCAGCTACTCAGGAGGCTGAGAGGGGAGGACTGCTTGAGCCAAGGCAGTTGAAGCTTCAGTGAGCTATGATCATGCCACTGCATTGTAGCCTGGACAACACAGCAAGACCCTGTCTCAGAAAAGAAAAGAAAAAGAAAAAAAATGTATGAACATTTAGGTGCAATAGTTTCAATATACACATATATATAAGACATATATATATATGTACTATATAAATAAAGATTTAAAATAAAGCCTAATACCTGGCTACATATCCAAGGTAATCCAGGTTTAAAAAAATAATGTTCTACAAATATTTGCCATATTCTGGAAAGAAGCTAGTTATGTTCTTTTCCTGACAGCTGGCTGTATTCATTCGATGGATTTTGAGTTATTAATATGTTTAAGAGCATGAATGTAATACAAATATTTAACGATTTAAAAATCATTTTCTGTACGTATAATTGCACAACACATTTCACGGGTGATCAGCTGTCAAGCTTATTTTACTGTGTCCTTTAAGCTGTCCAAAATATAAAAATTTCTTCATCTTTAAATGTCATAGTGTGACCTCAAAAAGCAATGCTGCATGAATGTGTAGTGACAGTTGACACACAGGAGGTGTCATTTTAGGCATCTGCACAGAAAGTACAAAAACATACCTCTAAAGTACCCATTTGCTTCGACTTGGAACTTTTCCCTAAGATGCAAATATGCATGTGCATGCACCCCATTCCCCCCAAAAATCACATGCAGTGATATTTCTTTCTTGAGACTTAGTCCCGCTCTGTCGCCCAAGCTGGAGTGCAGTGGTGCGATCGTGGCTCACTGCAACTTCCAGCTCCCAGGTTCAAGCAATTCTGTCTCAGCCTCTTGAGTAGCTGGGATTACAGGTGCACACCACATTTCTATAAAAACATGCAAGTACTTTTTTGCATCACAATAATGAAAAGAATGTGTTCTAATGTTTGTGTCACATAATGAGAACTTGAAATGGAATCAATCAAATTTTCTTAAAGGCAAGGCAAACAAACGAAAACATGCATCCCATTAATGCACACCAAAACAAAACAAAAAAAAAAAACGCATTTCCTAGTGAATGGGAGATGCTTTTCTCTGCAGAAGCATCATGGTCATCAGACTCTGAGTGTGTATTTTCTCAACGGGGGTAATACTGCAGTGATTCTCCTCAAATATCAGTCCATTCATTTCCCTCTATAATAAAAGTGACACTGGAAGGTTAATGATGTGAAACTCTGCAGACAAAATGAAGCTACTATCCTCTTTCTGCTGACAAGACCACAGTAACGCAATGTGACAAATTAGAAAGAGAGGAATAGAATCTTAGATGGAGATTCCGTTTAGGATGTATTTTTCCCAGCAGTGCCTCCACTTGACTAGGTAGTATGTAAATGTGCATAAACTTTTTAAATTTATGGTTAAGAGGGTTCATGATGTTATAATTAAGGGACAGACTAGGTCAAGTTATAACATATTCTATACTATCCCATAACATATCTTTGACTTTCTTTGTATTTAGTAATCTTTGAAATGGAAGCAAATCACAAAGTATGCAATTACATGATTTTTGCAACACTACAAAGTATGCTTTTTATGAATCTCAACATAGACCACATTAGGCTTTAAAATATCACTCACATTTGAATTTCAGCAGAAGTGCATAGAAAATTTAAATATTCAAAGGTACAATTTTCTGTTAAAAGGCTCAAAAACATTATAAAATCTATCATAAAGTCTTTAGCTAATGAAAAATTTGTTAATAGTTCAATTCAGTTAAAAAATATTTACCTCTTTGGGAAGCTGAGGGTGGAAGCTTGCTTAAGCTCAGGAGTTCGAAACCAGCCTGGGCAACATAGCAAGAACCCATCTCTACTAAAAAGAAATTTTTAAAAATTAGCCAGGCATGGTGGTATGCACCTGTAGTCCTAGCTACTGGGGAGGCTGCGTTGGGGGAGACTGCTTGAGCTTGGGAGATTGAGGCTGCAGTGTGCCATGAATGCACACTGCACTCCAGTCTGGGCGACAGAGCAAAACAGTGTCTCAAAAAAAAAAAATTTACTTAGTTTAAGTGCAATAATTGCATTATTATCAAATATGAAATAGGGCAAAGAGTAACTAAATTGTCAGAGTCACCACAAGTTTTTTATTATCTAATTATAAGAAATAACATCTTGAAACAAATCATAACAACTAAGATTGAGAATAAGACAAGGATGTCCACTCTCAACACTTCTACTCAACATGGTAAAGGCAGTCCTGGACGAGGCAATTAGGCAAAATAAATAAATAAATAAATAAATATAAAAGGCACCCATACAGGAAATGAAGAAGTAAGACAACCTCCATTTGCAGAAGATATGATCTTACATATAGAAACTGCTGAGAATTCAGAAAACAATGTGTTGAACTGATAATCAACTTCAGTAAAATTGCAAGGTACAAGATCAATATTTTAAAAATTGTTTGCATTTCTATACACTAGAAATAGACAATCCAAAAATGAAATTAAGAATACAATTTCACTTACAATAGCATCAAAAACTAATAAAAGCAAAATAAGTGCAAAATGTATATCATGAAAATAAAGAAAAAGAAGGAAATGTTAAAGATCTAAATAAATATAAAAATGGTCCATGTTCATGGACAGGAAAAGTTAATATTGTTACAATGGCAATACTTGCCCAATTAATCTACAGATTTAATACAATCTCTATCAAGATTTCAGGTGTTCTTTTGTTTGTTTGTTTGCAGAAGTTAACATGCTTATCCAAAAATTCATTTGGAAATGCAAGGACACAGAAAAGCTCAACAATCTTAAAAAAGACTAAATTTTGAGAACTCACACGTCTCAATTTCAAAATTTGTAGTTGTTTATGTAGTTACTACCATATGTTTATGTAGTTACTACTATATAAATTGAATTCTGCATACAAAACATGTATTTCTTAGGCAAGCATATTATAGAATTACTTTCCAATATCAATACAAATTCCAATATTCCAGATTTCAGGAAGTTCTAGTTGCTGAATAAGCAACACTTAACCATTGTGTTTATGTTCCACACGTGATATGTGAAGTACACACTGCTAAATACCAAGCACAAAATACACTCGAATCATGCAAGTATCCTCTTATCTCTTAAATCACGGGCTTAATTTGGCCTTCCATAATTTTACATCTATTTTAACTACTCTGCTACAACTTACACTTATTAATTGATGTAAAAGAAAATATTAAAAAGCCAGGCTTTAATATCTGTCCCCAACAAAATCACATTACTTGCATACAAAAAGGTTAAGGTAATTCTCAAACTGTCTAAATTCTTCTCTCTACAATAGGGTAACACTAATTCAAGTGATTCTGCTACTTGAGTAATTTTTAACACCTTTGTTAAAGTATAATTGAAAAATTAAAATTGTACATATTTAAGGTATACAATGTGATGCTTTGATGTATGTATACATTGTGAAATGACCACCGCAAACTAATATATCCATCACCTCACATAGTTAACATTTTCTTATTTCTTAAGAACATCACACACCGGGGCCTCTCGGGGGTGTAGGGGGCAAGGGGAGGGAGAGCATTAGGACAAATACCTAACGCATGCAGGGCATAAAACCTAGATGATGGGTTCATAGGTGCAGCAAACCACTATGGCACATGTATACCTATGTAACAAACTTGCACATTCTGCCTATGTATCCCAGAACTTAAAGTAAAATAAAAAGAAAATAATAATTAAATAAATAAATAAAAGTAAAATACATAAGAAAAAAGATCTCTCCTTTCAGCAAAGTTGAAGTACACGATGCAGTATTATTAACTATAGTCATCATGCTGTATATTAGATCTTCGGACACAGACAAATACTGCAGGATTACGTTTATATGTGGAATCTAAAATAGTCAAACTTATAGAAGCAGAGAGTGGAAAGGTGGTTACTGGGCATTGGTGGAATGGGGCAATGGGGTGATGTTGCCAAAGGGCACAAAGTTTTAGTTACAGTCACACGACGTCACATAACAACATTTTGGTTAACAATGGGCCGCATATAAGATGGTGGTCCCATAGGATTGTAATGAAGCTGAAAATGTCCTATTGCCTGGTGATATCATCTTGTTGATGCTGACCTTATGTAGGCCTAGGCTAATAGGTGTGCTTGTGCCTTAGTTTTTACTTAAAACATTTAAAGAGTAAAAAATAAATAAATAAATAAAAGTAAAAAGATTTTAGAATAACGATAGAAATACTTTTGTACAGCTGTACAATTTGTGTTTTAAGTTAAGTGCTATTAGAAAAAAGTCAAAAAGTGAAAAGAAATTTAAGAATTTCTGAAGTAAAAAGTTACAGTAAGCCTAATTACAGTAAGGTTAATTTATTATTGAAGAAAATGTTTTCAATAAATTGAGTGTAGCCTAAGTATCCAGTGTTTCTTGAGTCTACAGTAGTGCACAGTAATGTCCTAGGCCTCCACATTCACACACCACTCACAGACTCATCCACAGCGACTTCCAGTCCTGCAAGCCCTGCATGGTTTAAGTGTCTTATACAGGTGTATCTTTTTTTAAAAAAATCTTTTATATTTTATACTGTATTTTTACTATACCTTTACTATGTTTAGATACACAACTACTTACCATTGTGTTACAACTGCCTACAGTATTCAGTACAGTAACCTGCTGTACAGGTTTATAGCCTAGGTGCAATAGACTATACCATATAACCTGGTGTGTAGTTGGCTAGACCACTAGGTCTGTGTAGGTACACTCTACGATGTTCGCACAATGACAGAATTGCTTAAGGACACATTTCTCAGAACTCAGGACTTATCTCTGTCATTGAGTGACACATGACTGTACTTAAGTAATGCAAAGGTAATAGAATTTCAACACAAGTATGTCCGCTGGCTCTCCTTTTTTTCCCTATTTCCTCTCCCTATCTCAACACACACACACACACACACACACACACACACACACACACACACACAAATTTAAGTATATGGAGGAAAAAATGGAAAAAAAAATAGCTCCATGTGTTCTCCCTAACATCATCATTGCATGGATGAAGTTAATGGAGGTTCAGTAAGGTTAAGTGACTAGTTCATCTCAACATGCCTAGCAAACAAAGAATTCAAACTCAGCCTAATTTTGTAGACTATACACTTGATCATTCTTGATAGCAACAATTTACAGCTTCTTTTTAAAGCAAAACTTTTCAAAAAAGCTTTCACTTCTTTGAGTACCATTTGCCTACTTTAATTGGACTTTTGACCCCTTCATTTCATTGAAATTGACTTTGCTAAAGTCAATAATGGCTTCCATGTTAGCACTTCCAATAGGTATTAGTCTTGATTCATCTTACATATCTTCAAAGCAGCACTGAACCCAGCTGACAGCCTTATCTTTGAAGTTCTCTATTCCCAGCCACTGTGACTTAAAGGCTCTATGGTTTACTTTTCATTCTCTTTTGTGGGTTTTTTTTTTTTTTTTTTTTCTGGTCAACTGCTAAATATTAGAGTGCTTCAGGCCTAGACGATTGGCATCTTGTCTTCTGCATCTCTAGTTTCTGAAGCAAAACAAGATACTGTTTAATATTATCTGGATTTTATTTCCTTATTTATTGGTTTATTTTTCGTCCCCTCATATCAGTGTATAAACTTCATGAGTCACAACAGATAGGAAGTGTTTTCTAAGTGTCTGTTGGATGGATAAATGGAAGGAAGGAAGGTAGGTAGGTAGGTAGGTAGGTAGAGGTATAAATTTTAATCCCTCCTTTCTGAGAAAACTGTGATTTGACCTGATAAGGAGTGATTGTTGAAAATATCTCTATCTGGCCAGGCATGGTGGCTCATGCCTATAATCCCAGCACTTTGGGAGGCTGACACGGGCGGATCACCTAAGGTCAGGAGTTCGAGACCAGCCTGGCCAACATGGTGAAACCCCATTTCTACTAAAAATAGAATTAAAAAAAAAACAGCTGGGCATGGTTGTGGGTGCCTGTAATCCTAGCTACTCGGGAGGCTGAGGCAGAATCACTTGAACCCAGGAGGAAGAGGTTGCAATGAGCTGAGATCACGCCATTGCACTCTAGCCTGGGCAACAAGAGTGAAACTCTGTCTTGGAGAAAAAAAAAAAAAAAGAAAGAAAGAAAGAAAATAAAAGAAAAAGAAAATATCTCTATCTTAGGGATCTCTTTTGCAGTAAGGCTTGGGTCTGCTTTGTCTGCATGCTGCACCCCTCAGTATTCCACATTCTAGGCCAACTGCCCCTGAATGGTTGACTCCAAGTTATTATCACAGCCCTGCCACCAGGAAATCCTAAAATCAACCTAGATTAAAGAGAAAGGCCTGGTCAGCTGTGATACTTGCTATGAGTGCAAATGTTCCATAGATGAACTAGGTCATGCTGGATTTAGCCACTCTCTCAATGAGCAGGAATGCCAAAACTCATGGGGGCAGAGTGAGGTGTGTACCAGGCCTAAAGTGATTGCGTTCTCAGTAGAGGATCCCTTTTACAAGTGTTTCTGAGAAGCTCACTGTTTAGCATCAGAGCTTGATCTCAATCATCGCAACTTGTCACCCATGAGACACGCCCAGCCCTCATCTCATTTCTTTTGAGTCCTCTAGGATGCTGTCTAGATTGGCCTTGAATTGTGGCCCTCATCCAGGCATTTGGCTGCCTTCACCCAGTACCAGCCCATCACCTGTCATGCCTCCTGCTTTCCCCAGCCAGATGGGCAGCCCCAATTTCTTAGCAGCTCTTGTGAAGAAGCTGTGTTATTTCAACAACCATATGCCGGAGCTTAGCACCTAGCAGTTTGTGATAAATAGACTTAATATAGTCAGGATCTCTGTTTAAGGAGAAATGCTAATGATGATAAAGATTTACATTTTGTGATGCAACAATGTGATTACATAAACCTAAGGAAACAAATGAAAATAAATCACTTTGTGTTATTTGGTTTATAGTTTACGTGATACGATTTTCATTGTTTTCCGATTTTCTATATTTTGTGTTTTAAGTCATAGGAAAGTAGAGGGGTAATTCGAATTTTCAAGTTGAAGATGTGCTTATTACCATTTTAGAAATATAATAAACATTGATATCAAAGGGAAATTTGGCATGTCAGAAAAATGACACTAAGTTTTTGTTTCAAAATGTGGCCATATATTTCTTAATGTTTTTTACCTTTTAATAGCACCTTGAATTCTACATTCTCCCCCAGCGATCACAAAGTAAAAAACATCCTACTGTAACATCAAGGCACATATCTGAGGACTCTTCTCTCTAACTGAGCCTTCTTTATTATTCTTGGGCAAATTATGTAATCTATTTTAGCCTCTTTTCTCATCATCATCCTCACAAAGGGTTAGTGATAGATAAGGTAAGAGCTTATCTTTCACTTACCTTAGAGAGTTGTTCTGAAGACTGAATGAAATAAACCAGGTGAAATATTTAGCACACTGCTTGCTTAGTGAATGCTCAATGCATGTTTGTCATCATCATGCTCACCACCATCATTAAACATATATACATAGCCAACATTTAACTTGGGATTTTCTCAGCATTCTTCAAAACAGTTTACCACAGATATTAATATTCTGGTTCTAAAACAGTATCCGGCAAAAATTAGGCATTTAGTAAATGTATATTAAGTGTCGGTCACATATTATCTTCTTTTGTAGCTTTACTGAGGCAAAGACCATGTTGCATCCCATCTGAGGCTAGATGAAGTATCAGGAGCAGCAAAGACAATCGATGCTCGTTGAGTGAATGATGCATAGCCGATGTTAAACATCCATTAGGAAATAACAGAGAGAGCTTTGCATTCTATTACAATGACAGGTGACAATGGATGCACTCCCAACGAGAACAATTTATAACCTCTCCTTTCTTGCCTTTTGCTGATAACTGATTACATATTTGAAGATCATTGCTGCAACCTATAGAGTCTATCCAGCTGTATGAGACCAGCCTCACAGAGCAAACTTAAAGCATAGTGAAGGGAGAGATCTATCTTAAATCAAGCAGACACAGTGCATGATTATTGGCTATTAATTCTGTGGACACACAGTGTGAGAATTTAAATTCATAAACATTAAATAGGTAACTGTTAAATAGAGAGCAACTTATTTAATTTGGTCACTTAACATACTTTCTGTCTATGTGTTAGAAGAAAGATTGTAAATTTTCCATGACAAACGTGATAAAAGTATAATTTATTTCTCAATTTCTGTATTGCATGGTTTAGTAGAAAGGGCCCGGGCTGGAAGACCCAGGAATACAGCCATAGCCTTGGCTTTGTAATTTTCACAAGTCACCTTACATTACGGCTTTAGTTTTCATCTGAAACCTGTCAGTTCCCTTCCAGCTGTAAAACCCTAAGTTTCTAATAATAACCCCATCATCAAAATCTGGTGTTTTGTTAGTATCATTCTCCCAAAGCATTGCCGCAGACTACAATCAACTCTATTATCCATGTTAGATTTTAATGTTATACCCGGGCTCTATCTACAGGGAGACAATATCAAATCAGTGCTCACACTGATGATTTGCTATACCCACGCAACTCCTTCTCCATGCGAATGAGACCTTCTCTGTGTAAATTGAAATTGCACATAGAGAACAGAGATATCATAAATGAGTATTTCCCATTCATTCTAATCACAGTTGACTCATGACAAGATGGCAGACAGGACCATAGCAGATATCAGACTGCATTACTCAGGACCAATTAAGCCAAGTTATTCCATATAGACACAGGTTTTTTTTCTTGAATGATGAAGGGAAAGACAGAAATTTCTGGCCATAGAAAAATTTACTATGATAAATACTGTCTCAACAAGCTACACATACACATGTATTTTTGCAGAGAAGCACCCATGCGTTTGAATTACTGTTAAAGTCAAGTTGCTGTGTGAAAACTGGGACACTTTCAGCATATATTCTCCAACATTTCTGATATCAAGTTACAGTGGAGCTATTTGGCATGGTTGGATGTGATGGGCTGGCTTCCCTATGCCATATGCTATTGAATATGCAAGTTTTTCTACAAAAGTTTCCATAACTGATACTAATTTCACACTTAATCCACATATACTAGCTATGCTGGAAGTTTAATACATAATATAATTATGGAGGAAACAGTCAGTCTTTTTCCAAGGCTTGTTCCAGCCCTAAAGCAAATCATTCTACATTATCTGTGGTAATATGTGGAAGCACAATAATGTTATTTTGAAATAACATGAGATTTTTTTTTTAAGATTCTACGGTTTCTGATTTGGAGTTGTTTCTACACTTTTAAAAACTTCATATTTTTAACACAAAAACACAAATGTAACATAAGGTTATGGTATCATGTATATCGAGGCACACTTGCATAACCATCGAGTCCCTCAACAATGAATGATCCTAAATTCCTGCACTCAGAACTGAAGCCTCCAATGACATCTTTGTATTTTATGACTCTACACTGGAATAATCACAAACCTACAAAGGGGCATTTCTCAGATGTGCACAGGTTTAGTGGTTCAGTACAGAGTACTAGAGGCTGGAGTCCACGTTTCTTGAGAGAAGAACTTTTGATGAATTTACTACAGTGACAATCTCAGGTCATCTCCAAGTAGAACATAACAAGAAAGACAGGTCCCTTCACTGAGGTCTGAAAAGAACTAATGCACCGGGGACTTCCTGCACCTGCTCTTATGGCTCTCTTTTCTCTGGTTGGATTGCCTCCTCTTCCCTTATTGAAACTCTGCCCCCTTCTCAGCCAGGCCTACTCACTGGTGCCCTTGACCACGCTGCCCTGGCCAGGGCTTACAACAATGAGCTCATGTTGCTGTGAAGCGGGTGCAGGGGGTCTGCATGTCTCATTCTCTCCATCTATGGCCTTCACTTCTGGTGCTCTATCTGTGTTGCTGTCACAGTGATTCCTCAGCTAATTAATCCCCTGGTTATACAAACTCAACCATGTTTAAAAAGTGATCCTCATAAATCATCATGGGCAGAAATGCTTGTTAAGGAAAAAAGGCCTTCTAGGGCTGGCTCCTTTTGGAACTGTCTCAGATAAGGGTAAGAGGGTGGGCAGGAGGTGGGCTGTGAAGCCCTAAAGCCTGGGGCTGGAATCTCTGATCCCCTCACTGCACCCCACACGTGCCCCACCTGTGACCTCCACCTTCCCACGTCCCCTCCACAGGACTCTTCAGCCTTTGCAGACACTCAAGACAGCGTGTGCCCTTTCACCTCCTAACAAAACAGTCATTTGAATTGTTTCCCTGACTTATGACGCCCTGACTCAAACACAATCACACACTAAGGCATGAAATCCGAAAGTACTTTTGTTCTAAGTTGCAGAATGAAATGCTTTTGTTCTTTGGCTAATGGAATTTCAAGCATCAGCAAACAGTGGATTTTTATTGTTCTTTTGTGTCTAGAAGGACCAATGAAGAGACTCTCCAGTCCTCCCTGGGTTAATGGAGGCTGAGTGAGGACACTCCTGGTGACACAGGGAACCCTGCATTAACACAGTTTCTTTCCCCAACAAAGCCCTGCTCAAAAGAATTTTAGGCAATTTGAAGACGGATGCTAGAGGCCTAAGGAAGGAGATAAGCTTCTGTCTGTTCCCCTCCAGGAGTTCCTGTCTAAAAGAGCCCATCTCTCCTTGTTTTAACAAAGTACCTACACACTTTAACAAAATGATTGTCAAAACAACATTAATGCAGTTCCAATGTTTACTGGTGATAATATACACTAGAGCTTGTAACGTACATTCAACTGTATACGCATAATCACTTCGTTTTGCAAAACTTATTTTGTTTCTCATCATGCAAAGGAAGCAAACCTTAAAAAAAAAGACTACAATGTTGTCCTTTTACTTGACTCAAACATAGCATATAAAAATATGCTATGTTCATTGATCCATAGCTTACTCACAATTCTCAAAATTCTTTGTATGATAGATTTGACAAGGAATTTAAATCGAATATTTAACTAACTTTTACTAATTTAGAAAAGCAGGCTGTCTGAAGAAGCCGAAAGTCATTTTTGTGTTTATTGTAAGATAACCTTTCCCCAGTGGCAGCCAGCAACACATCTGCATTCCTAACTTCTTTATGACACACACACTATGGAGAGCTCTAGGGCTTTTTAGCTGCAGCCAAACATCCATGCTTGAGTTACATATCAAAGCAGATTTTTCATCCTTAGCCCAACTCACAGCACTTAGAGCACAATGTGCTGAATTTTTAACAGGAAACCGCCTCTTTGTGTAGTCCCTTCCCCAGGAGGCTCTTGTCAAAACATGCGGTATTTCAGAGTTCAACTTCCTGGCTGCACAAACTGATACATTGTCTTTTTGTACCATGAGTAACATTTTCAAATTAAAAAAAAACACATAATCATATTTCATGTCCTCAAAGAATTTAGGAAGAGGTTAAATTTAAACATTTTGTTTCAGATCTCAGCCTTTGTAAATAAGGATACATAACATTCCATCACCTACCTATGAGACCACAGAAATATCAAAAGCTAGGACAAGAACAGCAGTACTGTGAACCACGCACAGTTAAAAAGCGTTCATTGTCCAACACCACAAGTAAGTGCAGCAGTTCTCAAATAGCATCCATCCCTGTCCAGGGCCACTGTCTATGTGTCTTCCCATTCTCCCCAGGTCTGCAGAATCCCAAAAATGTGCACATGAGGTTAACTGGCACGCCTACACAGTCCCAGTGTGAGTGTGTGTGGGTGTGTGTGAAAGGTGCAGCGATGGGATGGTGCCCTGTTCAGGGCTTGGTGGCCACCTGGTACCCTGAGCTGCTGGGATAGGCTCTGGGCCACCCAAGTCCTTGAACAGAAATAAGAAGGTAAATCACTGTCTTACTTGTTTTTTTGTTTGTTCGTTTTGAGGCAGAGTCTCGCTCTGTCACCCAGGCTGGAGTATAGTGGCACTATCATGGCTCACTACAACCTCCGTCTCCCAGGTTCAAGGATTCTCCTGCCTCAGCCTCCTATGTAGCTGGAATTGCACGTGTGTACCACCACACATGGCTAATTTTTGTATTTTTGGTAGACACAGGGTTTCACCATGTTGGCCATGTTGGTCTTGAACTCCTGGCCCTAAGTGATCGACTCGCCTTGGCTTCCCAAAGTGCTGGGATTACAGACATGAGCCACCATGCCCGGTCTATCTTATTTGTTTTTATTAAACTTTCCTAAATGTATGGATAACACACATTCATTTCTTGTTGAATATTAGAAGCGTTTTGGTCTTCATTCAGAAGTTTGGTGATGTTTTTGTGACCAGAAGCCACCATACAAACTTAACTCTTGTTTATACCAACTCGTCTATGGTGAAATTGGTTCTGTTATATGTTGTTTTGCTTCAAGTCGCAGTTTCCGGAACCTATCGATGATGTTAAGTGAGCACCTGCTGTGCATGCTGCCTTGTTTTAGGCAGTGCTCATCCTCAGGCCTCACTTCCACGTGCTGGCCCAGCTGGCTGAGGACAGGGGCAGCTGGTGCCTTCGGTAGAATCATGCCAGCCACCACTTGCTAAAGTTTGCCACACGCCAGCCCTCTTCTAAACATGTCTAAGCATTTTGTTATGTATTAACACTTAATCCTCATAATACCCCTGTGTTTTAGGAACTATCAGCATCCCCACTTTATACATAAGAAAACTAAGGTGCAAAATTAAAACCAAAATTACCACTTGATCCAGCCATTCCACTCCTAGGTACACACCCAGGAGAACTGAAACAGGGACTCACACTGACACTTGTACACCAGTTTTCACTGCAGCCCAAAGTGGAAGGACCCAAGTGTCCATCAACAGAGGAATGGAAGAAGAAAATGTGGTCTGTCCATACTGTGGAATATTATTTAAAGTGAAAAAGGAATAAAATTCTGATACATGCTCAATATAGATGAATCTTAATGACATGCTAAGTGAAGTAAGCCAGACACAGAAGGACAAATACTGTATGAATCTGCTTACATAATGTACCTAGAGTAGGCAAATTCATAGAGACAAAAGAGAAAGAAGGTGGGGTTTGGGGAGGGCAGATGGGGAGTTACAGTTTATAGTTTCAGTTTTGGAAGATGAAAAAATTCTGGAAATGGATAGAGTGATGGTTGCACACTATTGTAAATACACTTAATAACACTGAATTTTATACTTAAAAATTATTAAAATGGTAAATGTTATGTATTTTTTTACCACAATAAAAAAAAGAAAAAACTAAGATGCAAAGAAGTAGAATACAGTTCTCCAAATTGTCAGGCCTACAAATGGCAGAGTGTGGCTTAGAACTCAGGCAGGCTGGTGCCAGAAGCCTCGTCCTTCCCTACTCATGCAGAGACACACTGTGCCCCACAGCACCTCTTTCCAGTCTCCACTGCGTCCCGCATAAGGCCTTCTGGGAGCCTGCCCTGGAATCCCACCCCCTGTACCCTTCCCACCCATCCACCTCTAGGCAGAACTCAGGCTCAAGGTCTCCCCACCTTTGCTCCATCTCAGCCCCTTCCCTTTATCTCCAAGCTCTAAAGCTCCCCTTAGATAGGAGCAAAGGTGGAGTCAATGGCAGTTCCAAGGCATCTCTGAGACTTTTTATCAGTTGTTCCTCTAGTGATAGTTTCTCACCAAGAGCTCGGTCATAGCATGACACTCCTCTAAGCTGCTGTGTCATTATATTTAATATTTCATATAAACCTGTCTTCTAAATTTTACTGTATACTCTTAACGAGAAAGGGTGATCTTATGCTTTATGTTTCCCTGGGCACTTAACAGAGAACAGTGGACACACAGGCATGCAATAAACATTGTGTAATAAATGTCTTCCTAACAGTTACCCTAGGGTGTAGTCAACATAATGGCAATGGTTTATGACTTGGGTACGGTGCTGCATTAAGGGTGTTTTTCCAAACAGATTTAAACAGATTTCTTTGGAAAAGTAAATAAACTAGAGTAATATCATAATAACATAACAATATTAATAGAGTCAATTTAAAAAACCCATGCAGTATGAGCACTCATATAAAGAGAGCCATATTTAAAAGCTCGCGGGGGACTTATCAATCAATGTCATTTTCACAATGGGTCCCCAAGCCTGGGAATCTCATACAGGGTTCAGAAAGAATGAACATATTGTTACTACTGCAGTTGTACTTGGTGTCAAATGACAAGATCATCCATCAAGGAGGCATCACTGTAACTTGGAGACAAGCCGCACAGGTCACAGGCACAGAGGCTTTTGGAGTTGAGATAATTTTCACAGACTTGAAGCTGTGCTCTTAAGTAATGGCTTTCTGGCTTTTCATTTGTATACTCACTTTGTGTCAACAAGTAAAACACAGCAACCCATGAAATGAAGAGTTCTTATTCCCAGTAGTTCATATAAAAAAAATGAAATTTCTTATTAGAAATATTCAAGAGTTCGTCCTCCATGTCATGGAGTTATCAAAAGTCAAAGTAATTGAAATATATCAGAGGGACTGGGACAGCCTTGAACAGAGTGGGAAACAACATCCCTTGGAAAATACCAAAAGGGAGGTGCAGAGTCTGGGGCTGGTGTCAGGTCCTCAGGGGACTCTACCTCCAATGTCCAGCTTCACACTGGTGCCAAGCCCTGCCCAACCCAATGTAAGCCTGCACCACAGAGTATGGCCTTGGGGAGTTGGCCGTGCTGGCCATTCTGAGATGCACACCTTAGACCCTGGAGTCTGAACCAGGGGCCACAAAGGAAGTGAGCAGCGACCTAGCTCTGAACAGCAGAAGGCCTTCCAGTGGGGCAGGCACCTGCCCTGACCTCAGCAGGCACTTTAGACTTCCCCTTTTCATCAGTGGCCAGGTGGCCCCAGAGGCTGCTGGGATGGAGCAGAGCTGTCTGGCTTGGCTTCAAGAGACACACTTGAGTTTCTGATCTTCTCACAAAGGCCGGCGTTGACAGGTATGGAGTGATGAAAATATTTGGGAAGAGAATCCCAGGATCACAGCGTGCTAACCAGGACAGACTGGTGCCAGCAGGAAATAGCAATGCGGAAAACAGGGACACAAGGCCATATTTTTCCGTCATTGGCTGTGAAGATCTAGGAAATAAGGGTTGCTTGCCACTGACCAAAAGGAAACTGAAATGAAGGCTTGACCAAAAGGCAGCAGTGTCTGCCTCCTACTTAGCATAATGCTCTATTAGCTGTGCAAAAAACTGGCAAAAACGAAAAAAAACAAAACAAAACAACAACAACAACAACAAAAACAGAGATATTGTGTTTGGGAATGCAACTAAATGGATTATTTAATTTCAGTTAAAAAATTCAAATGCTTTATAAAACCAAAGCATCTTCCAATGAAGTACATTTTATTTGCAGATATTCAGAAAAGGAAACAAAATTCTTCCATAGTTCATAAACAAGAAATACACACTGTGGTTCTACATAATTTGAGCCACCTTTGATCTATTTTTAACTCTGCCTTGGCACTCAAGAAAAACTCACAGGGAAAAAAAATGATTCAATAAAAAGCAATATCCTCATGGGAAGATAATCAAATAAAGCTTAGTTTGGAAACTGGTTTTGTAGTTTCCTAAATACAAAGCATGCAGTGGATTTACTAGATCTTTAGCATAACTATGAATATGAATGGGGTCTCCAGAGCTAACCCAAGATTATGCAGATAGTTTAAGCTTTATTCCAGGCAAAATTTCAACTAGATTTAGAAACATTTTCATAAAAAAGGGCTGTAAAGAGATTAATGGTATTTTCAAACAATCTAAAATCATGGATTTGAGAGATCTTGCCTTGGTTTATTGTCTTTAAAATTACTCAGAACAATACACACTTGGGTATCTAAAACAGAATTATCAAAATCCTTTTGTACTGATAACCCCATAATTCCTATATTATTTAGAAAAAGTAATTTATCTTGAAAATTACATACTATATGCTATAAGATTGCTTTTTAAAGCTGTACTTTTTCTGAGCTTCAAGCAATATTGTACCCTGCAGTAAGCTTAGTTTCCGATACCAAAAATGTTCCAATGGAATTGGCATCCTAGATTCTCCTTGACTGCAATAGTTCCTTTGATTTTAACTCCATAAGTGCTCACCTCAAAGTTTTCATTATCAAAATAGTTGGCACAACTCTACTGGGGAAGCAAAGATATGATGAGGATTCCAGGATGACTCATAATATCTCAATACATAATGAGTGTACCAACTGAAAGCTCCCTTTAGTAAACAGCAATAATGTCAGATGGTTAGAAATGGGTAGGAGTTGAATAATCCTGCCTCGATAACCATCACGCGGCTTCAAAGAATGGACTTATAGATCCAATTTGGCCTCATGATCAAGTATTCATTACCCAGCAAATGCAAAAGGTCTCATGGCCTGTGTGTGTGATTTGGGGAAGTCCCCCTCCCTGCTTTCCAGCCCTGGGACATCTCCGTAGTTAATTTCCAGGAGGTAGAAGAGGCTCACTCCAAGGTGGATGCAGCAGTGTTTTGGGGACAGGCACAGCCAGTCTTCAAGTCAGTTCAGGACACCAAGTCCTTTGGAATTGGGGTGTTGTGGCATCCACAGGGCTTCAGACCTCCAGGCCTCAGCACTGCACTCAAAATACTAGAATGTGGTATTTTCTGGAATCTGATATCCCAGTCACATAAGAGGGGCAGAGCCTTAACAATATTTCTGATCACATATATATCTTAATGCCACTCATTTCGTCTACAACTACGTGTTTCTAGCTTCCCTTTTGTACTTAGCAAACATGATGGTGTGGATTTTGGTACCAATTTTTGAAGGGCCCAGGGATCATACTTAGATTATGAACTCTTGACTGGGGTTTTTTAACTGCTGATTATCCAAGCCTACAGTAAAAAATAATGTGAACTTACAAACGCACACAAAAAGCAGCACCCTGTTTACACTGTAGTATCTTTAAAGTCAATTGCTCTGCAGACAATACAACACACGGCTTTGTCTCCTGCAAGCAACGAAAATAACATCCTGCAGACATAACTGTCATCAGAGGTTTACTCTACTGGCAAGAGATGAAGTAATGGAAAATGTTGATACCTTGTTAGAACTGATCATTCTGAATTTACAAAAGGTGTGGTCAGGCAAGGATGGTGGGTACAAGTGTCTCCAGAAAAGGACACCTGGCCAAGGAACATGGGAATAGTACCATGAAAATATGTCAAATAGAGGAACAAAAGCCAGCAGCAAGGAACTAAATAAAGGACCCTACACAGGTGAGGGAAGAGGGAGTCAGGGATGGGAGGGAAACACGGCCCCCCACACAGTGAGCTAAAAAAGACAGGGAGGGCTGGGCACGGTGGCTCAGGCCTATAATCCCAGCAATTTGGGAGGCCGAGGAGGGTAGATATCCTGAGATCAGGAGTTCGAGGCCAGCCTGGCCAACATGGTAAAACCCCATCTCTACTAAAAATACAAAAATTACCCGTGCATGGTGGCAGGCACCTGTAGTCCCAGCTACCCAGGAGGCTGAGGCAGAATAATCACTTGAACCCGGGAGGCAGAGATTACAGTGAGCTGAGATCATGCCACTGTACTCCAGCCTGGAGGACAGAGTAAGACTCTGTCAAAAACAAAACAAAACAAAAAGACAGGGAGAGCCACTGCCATGGGGGATTGTTATCATAAGGTATTAAATATTAATTACTAAAATGAGACAGCTCAGGAAAGAATAAAGGATGAAATAAAAACACTCAAAGATAAGAGCATTTTGATACATGCTTTTTCAGCCTTCCTTTCTATGAATACTTTACAAGTGATATGCTGCACATAGACATTTACATTCTGCTGTCTTCACCAAACATTACAATTAATACCACATAACAGCACTTTTTATATTTTATTTGGCTTATCCACCAAATAAAGTCTGGTCACATTATTTCAAGACACACTAACCGCAGTGCACATTGCCACGTGCCTCCCAAACTGTTCCCCCAGCTGCTGGGTGTGCAGCTGCCTCTGGACAACACTCAGCTGTCAACCCCTTCAGGAAGAGCCAGACATTATGTTCCCCTCCAGGAATGGCTCACATCTATAACTGGCTGGCTGCGGACATAGAAAGGTGCAGCCCCTTTGCACCACCTCCAAACAATCCTGAAGGGCTCTCCCACCTCCAGAGCCTCCCTACAAGGCCACTGTAGTCTTGGTTGTGACTACACCACAGCCCAACTTCTCGCTCTGCCAGGCTTGCAGGCTCTTTCCCTCCCCATCCCTTGCCCCTCTCCCTCTTCTCCCTCCTTTTTCTCCAAACCCACCTCCACCCCTCCTCCAGTGTTGGCCTCAAGAACATCCCCAATAAACTATTCTCCGGATCTTAGTCAGTTTCCCAGGGAACCTGAATAACGTTTATTGGAAACATAAGATATTTAATTTCCAACATTTTTGAGAGAACATTCTTCAAGTCAACTTCAATTCCAAAATTTTAAAATACTCTCTCAATAACCAAAAGGCCATTAAAGACCTTTGAACTATAAAGCAACTTTTTATTGAGCTATTGAGCACCTACTGTAGGTCATCCACCTTGCCAGGGGCTGAAAATTTATGAATAAATCAGGCAACTCACCAACTAAGAGTGGTGAAATTAACAGAAAGTAAGAAAACTGTGTAAAAAATAGTTTGTTCTATCATTTCAAATTATTTCTATAGGTTCAATATCGCAAAACAAAATCAAGAAGGGCCTTAAAGAAAAAGGACATTTGCTAGTCAGGAAATAGACTTTAATCAATATTTCACTGAATAAATTTTTACATGATCAAGGATCTGGATCAGATGTTACAGCAAGTGACTTCCTATGGCCCCCAGAGAAGGGTTACTTGTTGTTTCTCCAATGACAGGAGAAAAAGAAGGAGGGAGGTGGGAAAGAGTTTGAAGTAGTCACTTTGCATAAAAGAAGTATGCAATTCAGAGGAGAACGTGAAATTATGTTAGTAATTAATGCCTCTTTATGAGATAATAAAGCAATTAGTGGAAACTTGAACACCAGCCACTAGTCTTCCCATGAAGTGGCAGCCCAGGGGGCGGAGAAGAGGAAAGGTGGAAATGCAAGTTCACAAAGACTCTCACTCTGGGCTAAGAGGAGTCAAGAGGAGCTCACATTCATATGCATAAAAGGTCAGCTGTCTTTTCAAAAATATTGAATTTCTGTTAATTCTTCTGTCAAACACAAGACTTCCAATGCAAATATGTAAGCATATTTTCTAGGAAACAACATGATAGCCTGTGCTTATTTTTCTGTGTCATCAGTTAATAGGCTTCAACAGCCCTTTAATGTAAATTATACTCAGGAATGGTCCTTGAAGTGCTAAGGGGACATCATCTCATGGCTCCTTCCAACTAGGGTGGGATTTAGAGCTCACAGATGCCCCAGAAGAAAATGTTCCCCGGGCTGGCTTCATTGTGAAGAACAAGCCAAAGTCACTGGACCTCAGGCAGCAAGGACCCCATAGCCTTGGCCATGGCACAGAGGTCCAGTGTGAGCCAGCAGACGTGGGGTAGCACAGCCCTAGCTAAGCCCAACACCCAGGACAACTCTTCCTTTCCATGGTAGCCCATGAAGCTTCCTGTCCCTGGCAAAAGACTCTGCTCTGGACATCAGCATTCTCACTTAAGGAAACTTCATCTCTGGCTTCATGGAGGCACCAATTTTTACAATCAATGGACCACTCAGAGCAGCTTTTCTCAAAACCTGATGTGTATTTATGTGGCTTCAGGGTCTGGCCAACACGAAGATTCTGACTCAGGAGTTCTGGGATGGACCTGAGATTCCGCATGTCTAACAAGATTCTGATGTCAATGTTCCTAGGCCTAGAACCTCACTTTGAGGTGCCAGGGCTTAGTGATCTGGACTGTAGAGGGTGGGGAAGCTCACACATTATTCTGGAGAGCATTCTGCATTCACACTGCCTGTAAGAATGGATGCATTCACAACATGCAGGCTTCTGTATAGCAGTGAATTTTACAGGACCACCTCATGCAAAGAGTTTGTACTTCCCCTCACCAATAAAAAAATTAACATCCATCCTTTTATTCTTAAATGGCAGGAATATAAAAGCCTCCTACCGTGTTTAGATCGTTTATATTTTGTAAGCCATTTTCATTTTTCTTAATTTGATGGGTAGAAACACCCTGCAGAAAAATTGAAAACCCCAAGTTTGTTGTAAGTAACTGCTGACTCCCACAGTTATATCAGCTTGTTGTAGGCACTAAAATCTCATATTCTTGGAGGAAAATCTAGGGAACAGTGTAGCCCATATGAGCAGGGGACAGAAATCCTGAGGGTGGGCCAGGTGACAGTGGCTCACACCTGTAATCCCAGCACTTTGGGAGGCCAAGGCAGACAGATCACCTGAGGTCAGGAGTTCGAGACCAGCCTGGCTAACATTCCTACCAAAAAGCACAAAAAATTAGCTGTGCATGGTGGCATGTGCCTGTAATCCTAGCTACTTGGGAGGCTGAGGCAGGAGAATCGCTTGAACCCGGGAGGTGGAGGTTGCAGTGAGCTAGGATTGCCCCATGGTACTCCAGCTTGAACAAGAAGAGTGAAACTCCATCTCAGGGGAAAAAAAAAAAGAAAGAAAAGAAATCCTGAGGGTGATTCTATGCGCTGAGACCTGGTGACACCTATTTAAAGCCTGAATTCCTGGTTTCATGATTGAAAACAGGAGTGATGTCTTCCTCTTTAGAAGGTTGTCATCCAAATAAAATGAAGTCTGAGAGCTGTCTGTGAGCTAAATACTCTAAGAAATATGTAAGTTAGTTTTTCCTCAAAGACTTTGCTGACAATCCATTCTCTCTGCTCTAACTTTTGTTCTGAAGTGAACTTGGACAAGGATTAAACACTTCAAAAAAATATTTCTTGGCCGGGAGCTGTGGCTGACACCTGTCCCAGCACTTTGGGAGGCTGAGGCAGGTGGATCACCTGAGGTCAGGAGTTCAAGACCAGCCTGGCCAACATGACGAAACACGGTCTCTACTAAAAATACATAAAATTAGCCAGGCATGGTGGTGGGTGCCTGTAATCCCACCTACTTGAGAGGTTGAGGCAGGAGAATGGCTTGAACCCAGGAGGTAGAGGTTGCAGTGAACTGAGATCACGCCACTGCACTCCAGCCTGGGCAACTGAGCAATACTCTGTCTTAAAAAAAAAAAAAGACTTCTTATGGAACATTCACTTATCTGTACTGATTTAAAATGCAAAAGGAATTCTAATAAAATGATTCACTTTCTCACTCTACACAAATATACTGCCTCCAGTTCTTGTCAAAGAAACAGCCTGCAATATGGTGTAAAATGTGCTTCAAGATACCCCAAAATATTATATATCACTCTCTCTTGTGGATGTTAGCAGTATGGGATATTTACTTTTCAAGTTTGTTTGTTTCTGTATATAATTTTTTCCTATAGGTAGTATCATGATAACTATGAAATTTCTGGCCTTGTTTTCTTTACTCTCCATTATAACAAGAACTTTTTTTGTAAATGTAATCTTATAAGTGGCAACTTTTTCCTTATTTATTCCTTGAGTATTTATAGATTGAAGCAAAACTAAATGCGTGACTCCATCTGCAATCACACAGAATATTATTAAAACTATGATATTTTATGCTTGACATAGCTCAGAAAAGTGGAATTGGTAAAATATAAAAAATGCACAGTGGGAAAATTATACAATTAGTAAATATATAAAAGGGTTAACTTACAAAGATCTTTTTTCCCCTGGTGTTACAAGCATGAGGTCTGAACCTACATTACTAAGTTTAAATTCCAGATCTGCTACTTACAACTAATCAGGTGACTTAGAAAAGTGTCTTGAATGCTTGACTTTCCATTTTTCCAACTATAAAAAAGGGTCTAAAACCAGAACTTTCCTCATCTGTAAAACATGGCTAAAACCAAGGCCAACCTCACAGGCTTGTTATAGAATTTAGTGCCGTTCTCTTTGTAAAGTGTTTGGAAGAGCACTTAATAAGTGCTTAATAAATGTTAGCTCTTTTATTTTATTGTTATTTTCCATTTTTGATTTTTTAGTGACAAATTCTCACTCTGTCACCCAGGCTGAAGTGCAGTGTCACTATCATAGCCCACTGCAGCTTTGAACTAGTGGGCTCCAACAATCCTCCCACTTCAGTCTCCCACGTATCTAGGACTACAAGCTCGGCCACCACATTCAGCTGATTTTTTTATTTTTTGGTAGAGATAGGGTCTCCCTATGTTACCCAGGCTGGTCTGGAATCCCTGGCCTCAAGCAATCCTCCTACCTAGGCCTCCCAAATTGCTGGGATTACAGGTGTGAGCCACTGCACCTGGCCAAGTTCCTAAGGTATCTACCCAGAGGAAAAGAAGTTATTGTACGAAAAAGATACTTGCACGCACATGTTTATAGCAGCACAGTTTGCAACTGCAAAAATATGAAACCAGCCCAAATGCCCATCAGTCAACAAGTGGATAAAGAAAATGTAGTATATATTTACCATGAAATACTACTCAGCCATAAAAAGGAACAAGATAATGGTATTCGTAGCAACCTGGATGGTATTGGAGATTATTATTCTAAGTGAAGTAACTCAGGAATGGAAAACCAAACATCGTATGTTCTCACTTGTAAGTTGGAGTTAAGCTATGAGGATTCAAAGGCAAAAGAATAATACATTGGACTTTGGGGACTCAGAAGAAAGGGTTGGAGGGGGGTGAGGGATAAAAGACTACATATTGGGTACAGTATACACTGTTCGGGTTATGGGCGCACCAAAATCTCAGAAATCACCACTAAAGAACTTATTTATGTAACCAAACATCGCCTGCTCCCTAGAAACCTATTAAAATAAAAATAATTCAAAAAAGTTTTAATAAATAAATAAAATGCATTTAATATGTTAGAGCAGTCATTCTCAAAGTGTGATTTCCAGATCTGCAGTATTGGTATCTGCCTGGGGATTTAGAATACAAGTTCTTGTGTCCCATCCGAGACTAAGTGAATCAGAAATTGGAGGCAGCAGGTGGGGGGGAGGGAGGCAGCAATTAGTCTCTAGTAACCCCTCCAATCATTCTGCTGCACTCCCAATTTTACAAACCACTGGGATACAAGCAGAAGATACTATTGACTCTTTTTATAGATACGAATTCCTAGTGGATTTTCAGTTTTGTTTTAGGTATTAATTAATTTGACAAATTTGGGAAAGGCTGGCTCACAGCTATAAAGCACCACTTAAAGATGACCCAAGCATCTTCAATGTTGGTTCATAATCTTTATAATATTTGGGCATTCTGAAACAAAATCCTTTCTCTGATTGATAAATCATATATCTGAAAAATAATGTTGAACTTATCCCTTTTGTTATATAACTCCTTATACAACTGAGAAATTAGTGTTAAACATCTTATTTGAAAAAAAATATGGGGTTGAATAGAATTTATATACATTGTTCAACTCATAGTTTTGAAAATCCATCTCTTCTCAGGTATTGTAGGATTCTTTTGTGTTGGGCACTAACATCCTACAGGCATAGTGTAAATAGTTACCTTAAAATTTTTATTTCCTTTCTACCCTGCTTTTTACATGGAAAAGGAATTCAATGCTAAAATAAGAAAGACATTCACACTTAGGTTGGGGAGTTGGCACTTTTGTATGGTAGAATTCAGAAGCAGGGACTCTTCCCAAGAGTATGAAGAAAGCAGCATATATATTTAAAGTATAGTACCAGCTTTAGTAGAAAGGATTATGACAAACATATCTTAGCATCACATATAAAAATACAGGAAAAGCAAACTGAATAAAATACCTATTCACAAATTACTTTATAAATTTTTTTTCATTATGTTGTCCTAGAAAATCATATTATGGAGAATGGACTCATAAGTGCTGCTTTTGTGCTCACTAATCATACTTAAGATTCTCTTTATTCACCTACAGTGTTTCTAGAATATTCTGAAGCAGCATGAGAGCCCGTATAGCCTTTGGTAGATTCACCATGGACTCAACCTAAAGAAACTCTTCCTGCGTGATTGTCACTTTGGAGCTGACCATCCATTCCCTTACTATCCCTTACTATTATTCTTAAATAGCAAACTAGCATTTTGTCCATAAACCAACTGCTTCTCTAGGACTGGCTGATTCGAGCATAGCCTCGAAGTCTACAGAAATTAGACAGGTTCCAATTTTATTAGAATAGTTTAGAAGTCAGAATTTTCATCTAATGGAAGAGTGGGAAGAAGGAAGAATAACGAATAAGGTATGGGTCTTTGCAGGACACTCAGCAAAGCATACCAACCTCTGCTTGTTGTGCAATAATTTTCCGTCAACAAGTAATGCTCATTAAAAGGAAGCATGGCTGTAACCTGAACTCATTCAACTCTTTTGTTAAACTAACAGTTTCCTCATTTAACCAGTGGCCACTATGTATTCTTAGCATATCAAAGCAAAGAATGCTGTATACACAGGGGAAAAGAAGATTTATTGTAATAATTATTTTCCCAGTCTTAATCCCAAAGAGTAATTGTGGCTGCTTCTGCTATTTTCATAACACTCTCTAGATGCCCAGAAACCCAGTAACATGGCAATTGAGAAACTTTATTTATAATATTCTATATATTCCATCATTACTCAAAGACATTCTCCTTGAGATACAGATGTTTAATGACGAGAATGTGAGTAATCGATTTCTTGGTGTCCTGTTAGTTATTTTTTTGTGAAGAGCTCTTTCCTAATCAGACTGGATGGAACACTCAGGTCATTGCTTTCTGTTTTGTAGAGCTCTCCAACTATTCACAGGATGTTATTTTTAATGACGAAGTTCTCATAAACAATTCTCAATAGTTTTCCAGAACACTAGTAAGATTTTTCACCTGGATGTCTATAATAAGAACTAAATGGAATCCCAAAAAGCCATACATAATTCTTACAAAAATGATGTATTACACATATACTCAATTTTTAAAAATCTCTAAGTTATTGCTATTAAGATTCATTAATATTATTGCCATTAATTGTTGCTCCCCAGATGCATGGTGTACACTCACAAGTGTACAGTGATCACTGGTATCCTATGTTCAGGCTGTAGGGGACAAAAAGATGAAAATGTCAGGGACTCCACTCTCCATGTGCTCCCCAAGGCCAAAATGTGAGATAAGAGATTTTTGAAACATCATATAAATGCCAAGTCAAGAGTGTTCTTTGATTTGGAAGTTACTTGGACTGATGATAGAATACCTCCACATCTGAATTCCGGGTGACTGATGCCTGTCACCCAGACTGAATTCTGGGTGGCAGGTGGAAAGAACTTGCCCATCTCCAAGGCCCAGGGCCCAGCCCATGTCTGCTTTGTGAGTTCAATCCCATAAATCTTTCCCACAACCCACTGGAGCTACAGAGCTCTCAGCCCTAATTAAGTGTGGTGTCCACCTAGCTACTTATCACCTATAATAACTTGCTGTTTACAAGTGCCTTGCTGATATTTCAGTCGCTCTGTACTGTTGCTGTCTAGGAAACCATTAATACGGGTCCATGTACCAGATGAGCAAGTCATTCAGTTGCAAGGATTCTCTTGTGACGTTTATGCAAGCAGCAAGCCATGGGTCCTGCCAATGGTCAGTGGAATTTGCAGCCTTTCTGCAGCCAATATGAAGCTGTCAATGCCACTGGGGCTCTCATGGCACTGCCACATGCTTGTTCCTCCACCTGAAACATTTAAAATTACCATTGTGGGCCGGGTGTGATGGCTCATGCCTGTAATCCCAGCACTTTGGGAGGCCGAGGCAGGTGGATCACCTGAGGTCAGGAGTTCAAGACCAGCCTGGCCAACATGGCAAAACCCCGTCTCTGCTAAATATACAAAAATTAGCTGGGCATGGTGGCGGGCGTCTGTAATCCCAGCTACTTGGGAGGCTGAGGCAGAAGAATTGCTTGAACCCAGGAGGAGGAGTTTGCAGTGAGCTGAGGTCACGCCACTGCACTCCAGCCTGGGCAACAGAACAAGACTCGGCCTCAAAAAGAAAAAATTAAAAATTAAAGTATAAATACATTAATCAATTAATTACCATTGTGGTGGGTCAAATGGCTGGAAATTAACAATTCCATATATTTCACCAGCTATTTCTACAAATGGACGCCCTATACAACCTGACACAGGTTAAAATAAACGACATTCCAAGTGTGCCCTCCTGCTGCTCACTTCAGTTAACAGGAATCTTTCTCTCCTCCAGAGTCCCTCTTCAGCACACTTTTCAGTTGCCAGTATTGCCCTTCTTGACATGTACTTGCTGTTAAGCTGTGAAGTATGTGCCCTCCTGAGGGATGCACCTGTTCCCCTTCACCTTTGTATCTTGCAGACTCCCTTACTCCTTGTGAGTACTTAATCATTTTTTCCAAGAGTCACTGGGAATCCCACTGGGAATTGCTAAGAGGGAGTAGAATAAATGGTTACGACACAGACTTAAGGTCATACTGTTCATGCTGCAATCTTTTTTGTTTGTTTGTTTTGAGAATAAGTCTTGCTCTGTCGTCCAGGCTGGAGTGCAGTGGCACAGTCTTGGCTCACTGCTACTTCTGCCTCCCGGGTTCAAGCCGGGCTCAGCCTCCTGAGTAGCTGGGACTACAGGCGTGCATCACCACGCCCAGCTAATTTTTGTATTTTCAGTAGAGATGGGGTTTCACTATGTTGGCCAAGCTGGTTTCGAACTCCTGACCTCAGGTGATCTGCCCACCTCAGCCTACCAATCATGTTGCAGTCTTAACATAGTTCTTTCCTACTGGTTTATATCCACCTGATAATGGAAATAATAAGGGTTTATACTTACCTCTGGTATGAGAGTTAAGTAAGTTAACTCATCAACAAGTGCTTTGAACAGGCAGGGGTTGAGTGAATATTGGCTATTATTGTTATTACTTAAAGGTGACAAAAGCTCTAAACTTGTTTCATTTAGACTCAAGACTTAGCCCTTTGACAGAAATACCATGAGTCAGACTGCAAAATACTACACCATTGTTCTTATCCAAAGCCCAGGATGCACAGGCAATGGATGCCATCAACTGAGGAGAGCAGCAACTTTAGAATATGGAGCGAGGCACTGCCCCTGGTTGCATATTAGCCTCACCTGGAGTACTCCAAGAGCTGTAGACCCCTAGGCTCTCCCCACAGACCAATCAAATCAGGCTCCCTGAGGTTGGTCCCAGGGATAAGTGTTTTAGAAAGCTTCCTAGGCGATTCTAATATTATAGCATTTTCAGGAACCACTGGTGCAAAACACTCTTGGAACACACTTAAAATTACTTTTAACAGTTTGGTACCAGTTTCTGGGATAAAGGTAAATAGCCATAAAGAAAAGTCATTCAGAGGAAAAGTTCTTTTCCAAGGTCATCACAATCTCATTTAGGAAAGTATCACCATTCCTGTTTCTTCGATCTCCTCACCTGTGGCCACCACGATAAAAGGACATAGGAGGAGAGAACACATTTTCTAAATTAAGCTGAAACTTAGTGAAAAGCCTGTAGGGGTCAGAGGAAAAGCCTAACTAAGCTTCTAGTCTTAGAGAATGACGAACACACTTGAACTTGCATTTTTCTGTACAGGGCTATAGATAAAGACCAAGAAACAGTTTTCTTGTCTTTGCTAAGGGAACATTTAGATAAGACATCTCAACTGAATTGACTGTTTTATTTGCCCACAATAAGCCTTTCTCAGAGCATCTTAATCCAAATGCATATCAGACCGCCGCAGTCTGTGTTCTATATGGTACAAGGCTCCTAATCCTCACGAGTCAGATTTGTCAACTTATTATTTATTATTGACCCCCCCCCCCCGCCAAAAGCCTTTTCCAACTTTTATTCCTAATTGCTTCCCTCACCCCAAGCAACTTTACCACCACAGATAATCTGTTTTCATACTGTGGCCTTTGGAGGTTCACAGACCTCTATAATATCTAAAGTTTTGTGCCCTCCCCAATTAAAAAAAAAAACTATTTTTGTCCCCGTAGGGACATCATCACCCCCTTCCTGTTGAAAAAGCACAATGCAATTATTAATAAATGGCTCTGTCAGCCAAGAACATGACCTGCGGGGATTTACCTCAGAGGCAACACAAGAGTATATGCCTGCAAAGCTCAGACCAACAAACACAATCAATAATGGACTGCGCCAGATTCTAACCCGGATCCCTGCATCATGCTGCAGGGACCCACCGCCTGTTAGGACAGAACGCCTTCTTTTCAAGGAAGGTTAGAATATAGAAAATTATAAAATAAAGAATGACTCTACCTATTCATTATTTCAAATGTCCTTTTACCTAATCATTCCAGGTTTTCCTGCTCATTTTCTGGGTAAATTCTCAAAATGAGAATTCTGAGTATTAATTTTGATTAGTTTTAAAATAAATGGTTTGATGACTAGAGCAGCCAACATAAGTTGGTGATATATAGCAGCCAGTAATGCAAAATGTTTTATTATTATACCAACTATAATTACTTCCATTTACATACTGCTTTACCATTTAAAAATATGTTCCCATACATTCCTATTTAAATAATGAGAAGGTGGTGAAATGATGTATGTATTTAATAATATACTTAAGAAGGCATATAATCCAGTCAAATTATTATAATTATGCTTTTAAAAGAAATGAAAAGGTCATTATACACTCTTAATTCAGACAATTTTTTGATAAACATTAAGACAATGACTTCCATTTTTACCCTTGTCTGTCAATCAAAGCCTTATGCCACTTCTTGTTCATCACAAAGCCTTGATAAAGTATCACCCTACCTCTGCTTTACGTGAGTCCCCCAAAACCCACAGCAACAGGAAAGGGAGGCTACACTTTTGGGGAGGTCAGGATGGGGAGTGCACAGGATGTCCCTGCATTTCATTTCTGAATGTTATACTCATTTATTAACATCAAATCTTCACATCAAAATCTCAAGTCACATATATAAGTGCACTGGATTGTCTGCCATTGGATAAACATGTGTGCACCTCTTCTACCTCTCGTCCAGGAACAACAAACGAGAGTACTGCAGGTTAAGTGGAATCAACTTTCATCTATGTGACTGCTCAATCAGCTGCAGTCAAAATCATCTCATGCCTTTCAAGTCTAACTTTAAAAGTTATTCAAGGGCAACCAACATGGGCAGGGTCCTCTCATCATGTTCTATGTAGATGAAATCTGCAAACAGTCCAGGCTCTGCTACACTTCTTTGGGTTGAAATATAACAGGAACTAATCAGAAAGGTTATGGCAGTGTCCTCACCACTTAAGGTAAGTGTTCTCCGCAGATACAGACATTCCTTCATGTAAGGGAGACCCTGCAAGGCTTCAGGGCGGAAGACATTCCTTCTGACTACATACAGGTATCTACAGATAAAAAGCAGTCTGATGTAGCTTGTATAGTTTATGTTTATGACAACTAGATAGTCTGATGATTTCTTGTTGTCTTGTTTAGTTTTATTGCATTTTACCCACTCATTGATAATACAATGAATTAGGCCAACTTCTGTTAAAAGCCGTAAGTACATACTGGAGCTACTAAAACCACTGAATTTTACACTTAAATGGGTGAATTGCATGGCATATACATTATATATCAGTAACGCTGTTTTTTTTTTAAAAAAACCTAGAGCAGTTCTTTTAATGATAAAGATCAATGGAATTCCATTCAATTAATAGCTCAGTCTAAACATAAAGGAGATTCATAGGCATTTCAAAACAGAAGAGTCCTTACTCATGTGGTTTAATGCCCTGTTTACGTTACTAATGATGCTCTACCCAATACAGACTAATAATTTAGTTCAAAGTGGTCCTAAGTCAGCAGGATGCCCTCATACTCGGCAGAATAAAAGATACATCTTTCTTGGAAGACCATACCTTAAACTCCGACCTCATGTAATTCCCATAAATCAGTTACAAGGAACATGAATCCACAATCGGAAATCTTACACACATGAGAAAAAATGCCTCAGTGAGCAGGCTCTCATTAAAAACAATAAATAGAAGAATCAAAGTGAGGGACATTGAAGATTGTAGAATTATCAGATGCAGAAAAAATAAGGGAAAAGCATATGTAATATACTTAAAAATTTAAAGGGGACTTTAAAATTAAAATGAAGAGTTCTTCCATTATTCCAAGGCAGATTTTTTTTTTCTTTTTTTTTTTGAGACGGAGTCTCCCTCTGTCTCCCAGGCTGCAGTGCAGTGGCGTGATCTCCACTCACTCCAAGACAGATTTGAATAAGAAAAAATTGAACTTCTAGAAATGAAAAATAGAACTTAAAGTGGCATATTAGAAACAGCTTAATAGAACACTGATACACTGCCGATAGGATTAGAAAATGGTAAAACCACTTTGGGAAGTAATTTAAAAGGTTAAGTATATGCAAGCATATGACTCAATGATGCCACAACTAGGGATTTACTCAAGAAAAAGTAACAATTAAATCACACAAACACTTGTTCACAGCAGCTTTATTTGTAAATAGCAACAACTATAAACAATTCAAATGTGCATCAACTGGTAAATGAATATGCAAATTGTGTTACATCCTCACAGTGGAATACTACTCAGCAAAAAAGGAATGAACTGTTGATATGTGCAATTACTAAAACTGAATCGTTCTTTATGATGAAACACTTAGCAAATCAGCAATTAAAAGGAATGCCATGAGGGCTGGGCACGGTGGCTCATGCCTGTAATCCCAGAATTTTGGGAGGCCAAGGCCAGTGGATTACTTGAGGTCAGGAGTTCAAGACCAGCCTGGCCAACATGGCGAAATCTCTGTCTCCACTAAAAATACAAAAATTAGCCGGGCGTGGTGGCTCACGCCTGTAATCCCAGCACTTTGGGAGGCGGAGGCGGGCAGATCATGAGGTCAGGAGTTCAAGACTAGCCTGACAAACACCGTGAAACTCCATCTCTACTAAAAAAAATACAAAAAAATTAGCCGGGTGTGGTGACGCAGGCCTGTAATCCCAGCTACTTGGGAGGCTGAGGCAGAAGAATTGCTTGAACCCAGGAGGCAGAGGTTGCAGCGAGCCGAGAACGCGCCACTGCACTCCAGCCTGGCAACGGAGCAAGACTCCGTCTCAAAAAAAAAAAAAAAAAGAAAGAAAGCAAAAAAATACAAAAATTAGCCAGGCATGGTGGCAGGCGCCTGTAATCCCAGCTACTAGGAGGGCTGTGGAAGGAGAATCGTTTGAACCTGGAAGGCGGAGGTTGCAGTGACCTGAAATCGCACCACTGCACTCCAGCCTGGGTGACAGTGAGACTCTATCTCAATCAATCAATAAATCAATCAATAGAATGACCTGAACTAGATAAAATGAGCCTATAGAAAAGCTACATTTGGCTGGGCATGGTGGCTCACGCCTGTAATCCCGGCATTTTGGGAGGCTGAGGTGGGTGGATCATCTGAGTTCAGGAGTTCTAGCAGTGTGGCCACACCCTGTCTCTACTAAAAATACAAAAAATTAGCTGGGCATGGTGGCGGGTGCCTGTAATCTCAGGTACTCAGGAGACTGAAGGCAGGAGAATTGCTTGAACCCAGGAGGCAAAGGATACAGTGAGCCGAGATCACACCATTGCACTCCAGCCTTGGTGACAGAGCAAGACTGTATCTCAAAAAAAAAAAAAAAAAAAAAAGGAAGAAAATAAAGAAAAAGAAAAGCTACATTAAACATAAAGTGACCAAGCAATTCTGCTTGTCTAGCTATAAACCTAAGAGAAATACAAACATGTGTGTCCACATATAAACTTGTACATGAATGTTCATAGCAGAATTATTCACAATATCCAAAAGGTAGAAACAATCCAAATGTCCACCAACTAGTGGATTTATGTCATTAAAGTATAATTTATCCATACATACTTCTCCATATATATCTATACATACTTATATCATTAACTATGATTTATCCATACAATGGTATATTGTTTGGCAACTAAAAATAAAGTCCTTATATTTGGTACAACATCAATGAACCTTGAAAACATGATGCTAAGTGAAAAGAGCCAATAATAAAAGATCACATATGGTATGATTCCATGTATATGAAATGTACAGAATGGGCACATAGACACAGAAAGTCTAGGGCTAGAAGAAGCCTGGGGTTTCTTTTGGGGTGATGGAAATGTTCTAAAATGGACTGTGGTGATGCTTGTAAGAATCTGAGAATATATTAAAAACCATTAAATTTTATATTTAACTGGATGAATTGCATGGCATTTGATTTATATCTCAAAAAAGCCTTTTTTTTCCTAAAAAAGCCCTGCAGCAGTTCTTTTAATGATAAAGATTAATGTAATTCCATTAAATAAAAAAGGTTGTCTGCTCTCCCCCATTTCTTATCAGTACAAAAAGACAAAACAAAAATTATAAGATTTTAGAAGAAGACACAATACAGTAATTTTCACAGATTGCTTATATAAAAACCCTAAAGAAGTCTACAAATTACTAGAGATAATTAGCAAGTTTAGTAACTTTGCTTGGTATCAGATCAACATAAAGAATCTACTGCACTTCTATATAAAACAGAAATTCTTAGAAGATGTCTCTTTTTTTTAAAAAAAAGAACATTTCCAAGAGTAACAAAAACTCTGTGGAGCCTAGCAATGAGAATGAAACAACGAACACCACAAAACCTTTCTGGAAAAATGTCTAAATTTCACTGAATAACATTTGAGAAGAATTAAATGGACATCAAGTTCATGAATGAGAACACTCAAAATCATAAAGCTGTAATTCTCCCCCAATTTCTCAGAAGCAGACTACACATATGTGAAAAATTGACACAAGGCAGATATGGCATTAAAGCTTATGAGACAAATGACAGTCTGCTCAACAACAGGTATTAGGAGAGCTACTTTACGTGAAAAAAAGAATTGAATCTATGCATCCTAACATGCGAAAAAATCAATGAAAAATAGATTAAAGATTTTAATATAGGTCAGGCGCAGTGGCTCAAACCTGTACAGCACGTTGGGAGGCCGAAGTGGGTGGATCACCTGAGGTCAGGAGTTCAAGACCAGCCTGGCCAACACGGTGAAATCCCGTCTCTACTAAAAATACAAAAATTAGCTGGGCATGGTGGCAGGCACCTGTAATCTCAGCTACTTAGGAAGCTGAGGCAGGAGAATTGCTTTAACGCTGGAGGCGGAGGTTGCGGTGAGCCAAGATCATGCCACCGCACTCTGGCCTGGGCGACAGTGTGAGATTCCATCTCAAAATAAATAAATAAATAAATAATGTAAAAAGATATAGCTTTACAATTCACAGAATAAATAATGGGAAATTATTTAAATGTTGTTTTAATTCTGAAAATTGTTTAAATATGTCTTAAACAAGACTGATCAACCTAACATTAAAACCAAGCATTCTGTTCATCAAAGGACACTACAGTGAAAAAAAGACACAAACTGGGGGAACATGATTGTAATACATACAACTAACAGATTAGTATTCAAATATATTCAGAATTAAAATAACTAAAAAAAAAGACAAACCACCAATAGAAAAATATGCTGAAGACATGATTAGGCATTTAATCGAAGAAAAGACATGAGTAAGTGACAAGTGTATAAAAAGTGCTAATAATGCCTAAATCAGGGAAGTGCAAACTTCAAGCTCACCAGATTTGCAACAACAGCACCAAAATAATTAGGAAAATGTTAAGTTTTGCTGAATATGTGCAGCAATGGATTACATATTGCCAGTGGGAAAGTAACTTTGCACAAGTACTTTTGAAAGTTCTTTTGCATTATGGAGAGAAGTTGAGGATGTTCCAATCCTACAACCCAGTCATTTCTCTTCTGTGCCCGCCCAAGAAACCACTTGCGCGCCCACACAAGGAGACTCATATGACAATGTCCCTAGCGATATATTTACAGAAGAAAACCCTGCAGACTCTGCAAATGTTCTCAGGAGAAAGTGTAAATGCCCTGTGGCATATTCAAATGGTGGAGTAGGAGTCATCAGTGAAAGAAAAAAAAAATGCATGAACTACCAGCACCCACGACACCATGGGCAAATCTGCACAGAGTGCAGCAAAAAGCAAGGTGTAAAGAACACATAACATATTTATGTAAAATTCAAAATCAGGCAAACCACGTAATACTTTACTTATTAGGATGCATATGTGTGAGAAAATATAAAGAACTTCAAGGGTACAAATAAACACAAAATTGAGAAAGCTGTTTGACATAGTGGAAGAGAGACAATGAGGAGGGGGCCTAGAAGACTCTCCAACAATTACTGGTCAAATTCTACTTCTTCAACAGAGTTATAGCATTTTTTAAAACCATGAATATGCAAATACTGCATATTTGCAATAGTACATATCATAGATTTCATTATATTATGCACGCTACTATCTTAAAATATAAGATTTGTTTCTGAAAATTATATTTGTATAGCAAAATCTCAAACAAATTCTCTTTATAATTAGAGCCTTATTAATCAATGACAACATTTTAAAAATAGTCTATGATGTAGTTCAGTATAATATTTTTATTTGGAAGTATCTTATCATTGTGTCCAATTAACACCTCAGAGCTATATTTGGTTTTGTGCTTTTCTGACACAAAATGTAACAGTCTTCCTCAGGAACAACGAAGGAAGTTAAATCTTCCGTGTAAAGTGACAAATCCAATCCTTTAACAGAAAAACCACTAGTTTCTTTACATTTTGTTTCTTAAAATTCCCTTATTTTGTAGTTGTCAATATTTCTTTAAATGTTTTAAATATTCTGTGGAGTTTATTTCTTTATTAGTTGATTATTTATTTGTTCTGACTCCAAGATCTGCACATAAAACTAAATTCTGATTAATTTTCTTCCTCTGGAATGCTAGTTCATTAGTCAAACATAATAACTGTTTGAAATGGTCCAGTTGAAGCTTAAAATGCACTTCTGCATCCCTACCCCAAAAGGTAGTTTAACTAGAAAAGAGTTAATTTAAATTTAATTTCTTCTCTTGAATTTTGATCTTGCACTTGCTGTTTTATCTTGGTATTAATTGGTCTGTCATGCTTAGGAGGGTTAGCTTGATATACGTCTTGTTATTGATACCTAGGAAAGTATTTTTAACCAGCGCAAGGTCTTGCTATCATCCCTGCTAAGGTATGCATTTAAGGTAGCATAAAGACTATAGGTTGCTTGAGTGCAGGCAGTTTTTCTTATCGGGATCTATATTCGGCGTCTGTAACATTATATACGGTGTCTGCAACATTGTGTAACACATGGTACCTCCACAATTCATGTGTTGAATGAACAAACGAATGGATGGAGGAATAAGATTTCACCCTCCTTCCCATCAGAGCAGAGGATAGCACAAACTCATACTCCTATACATTTGTCCTTGATTGGCTGACCCCAGCATCCACTCACCCCCCACAGGCAGACTCCAGATTTTAGATGCAAATCCTGGAGAATGCCATACATTTCCATAATCCCCCAAATAATAATCCCCCAAATATCCGCAGGCTTTAAACACATTCAAACAATTCCAGTGTTTGGGTAACACTGAGGATTTTCTCTATTCCCACATTACTCTCTTTGGTAAAATTCTTTTCTAGTACCAGGTTACCAGGGAATTAAATGAAGCTTATTGGTAGTAGAATATAGACCCCAAAATTGTAGGGACCTTGAGCAACTATCCACCTGAGGGCAATACCATTTTCATAGTGATGAGACTGTGTCCTAAGGAGTGTGATATTTTCATGTATCACAGCTATGTTATCATACACATATTACTACATATTAATTTAAGAACATTGCTGTACTCTAGTGTTCTTTGGCAATAGCTACAATACTTGTCTTTAGCTAACTGAAGACATCATTATCATTCACTAAATAAAAGAAAGAAGGAAAGCCATAAGTAAATAATGTATCTGTAAAAATCAGGGCATTTCCTATCTATTCACACATATAACATGTCATAAAGATGTTTATATATTTCAATTAATTATTTAAGAAGAGAAAGAGCCCACATGTATGGAATACTTTCTCAGTGCCTAACACCATGCTAATTGTTTGAAAACACTTCTACATTAATGCTTATAACAGATTTCTGAGGTAACTGTTATTCTCCCGAATTTACAAATAGGTAAATGGGGTTTACCAGTATACTTTCCAATTACACATCACTAGTAATATGCAGAGCTGAGATTCAAATCTCAAAGTCTATGGTTCCAAACTCCGTTGTCTTCACCACCACCCTGGCTACTACCTCCTTAAATTAGAGCTTCAGAATTTGTTGAGCATTTATGATATGACAAGCAATACATGAGTCCAAAAGACAAAATTAAACTCTTTACCTTAAATGAGACATGTCAAAATGACAAGGAGTTCCCAACAGGTGGATGCCATCATTCCCACATTAGGGAGAGAAGGTTAATTGTTAAATTTCTAGGAAAGTTGGCAGTCAATGCCTTGGACAGATCTTTTCAATAAAATCTTGCTGAGAGTCCCATTCTCGAATAAGTGCATAAGACAAAGGAATAATGTGTGACAATTTTTAAACTTCCTCAGCTCTTGAGGTACTAAACAAACAGATGTGTGAGAAGACTGGGACTTATGAATACAGCGTTACTGTCAACTAATTAGGCGACTTCTTCGCTGCCTGCTGCTAACACAGCAATCTCTGAAATTTAACATTCCACGATAGTTTCTCCTGGATAAAAGGGAATTAGAATACATTCACATAGGATGAAAATTTTTTAAAAATCAAAGGGTTCTTGTTGAAAATGGAGAATGGTTGTGGTAAAAGTTAAGCCCACAATATTGGATTAGCCTACCAAATGTTTTGTTAAATGTTTTTTTGAAGTAAGTAATAGCTTCCCAATCCTGCCCTGTGTCCTTTGACAAAAGTGAGCCTCCAGATCTTCTCAGCCCTAGCTCTGCAGCCTCTGGAAGCCCTCGTTACCTTGGGTGAAATTTTTCTGACCTACCTCCTGGGTAAGGCCACCCTCTCTAACTTGCACTGTGGACCAGCCTCCCTGGGCTTCCATCCCTCCTCTTGGACGCTCTATTGCCTACTCAGCAACATGCAAAGTCTCTAGCTGGATGTGCAGTACGTGGCCTCTCAAAGAATGGGTATGCTCAGTCTCCATCCTTACCCAACACCAGCGTACCCCATCGGCTCCATTTCAACCATACTGATCCCAAATAGCAGTTTGTCTTTTGACTGTTCTTTCCCTCTGAGCAACGCCTTTACCCCATTTCTTTCCCTGCCAATATTTTGCATCCCTGACAAAGAAATATCCCTCTGTGAGCCATCCCCAGCACCACTTACTGGTTTTTTTTTTTCACAGCAGCAACATATTTTATCATGTTTTTTTTGATAAGGGTGTCTCACTCTGTTACCCAGGCTGGAGTGCAGTGGTGTGATTACGGCTCACTGCAACCTCTTCCTCCCACCTCAGCCTCCTGAGTAGCCGGTAACTACAGATGCATGCCACCACACCCAACTATTTTTTTTTTTTGTTTTCTTTGTTTGTTTGTTTTGAGATGGAGTTTTGCTCTTGTTACACAGGCTGGAGTGCAATGGTGCGATCTTGGCTCACTGCAACCTCTGCCTCCCAGATTCAAGCGATTCTACTGCCTCAGCCTCCCCAGTAGCTGGGATTACAGGCACCCGCCTCCACATCCAGCTAATTTTTTTGTATTTTTAGTAGGCACAAGGTTTCGCCATGTTGGCCAGGATGGTCTCGAACTACTGGCCTCAAATGATCTGCCCACCTCAGCCTCCCAAAGTGCTGGGATTACAGGTGTGAGCCACCGCGCCTGGCGTTTTTCAAATTTTGGATAGAGATGAGGTTTTGCCGTGTTGCCCAGGCTGGTCTCGAACTCCTGGCCTCAAGTGATCCCCCTGGCCTCAAGTGATCCTGGCCTCAAGTGATCCCCTGACCTTGGCCTCCCAATGTGCTGAACCCAAACCTGAGCCACCTTGCCCTGCTGCCTCTGTCTTTATTTGACAGTAAAACCCCAGAAGGCAAGAGCCACATCATAGTCATCCCTGAAGCACAAGGATCACTCTAAGACATTAAACCCTTGGGAATACTACATAAGCATATTTTCTTTTAATGGAACCAAATATTATTTCTTAAAAGGCCCACTCCAAGGTATCCCTCAGTGTGAAACACTATTCCAGTTCCTTAGCTTTAGCTCAAGTTTTAGTCAAACTGGAAAACATTCAGACCATATGAGGCAACTTACAATATACTTATAAATTTCTTTTAAATTGTGTTCTCCCTCATATAAAGTTCATGCCTTGACCTAACAGGAGATTTCTATATTTAAAAAAAGCTAAATAAATCTATAGATAATTCATCCGCTTTCCTTGAAAGTACTAAATCTCATTACTTTTTTACTAAAGTTCAATTAATGTCCCCATCCTAAAATATTCAGATGAACAGCACCAGAGGAGACCACTGGGAAAAGCCAAGGCTGTTTTTGTGTCCTAATTTACAGGTGAGCGAAACTGAGATACAGAAATCCAAATGACTTCCTTAAAGGCACACCTTAAATGTGTCGCTGCCAAGACCACAATCTTCTAGTACTCACTGCAACACTTTCTGCTATACCCCCCTTCCTTTTCCATCCTAATAATTTGAACACTTGGGATCATGTTCATGGTGGTCAACAAGCTGTAGTCATCCCAAGATTGATGACTGACATTTCAGCTGACTTTCCTCTGAAGCACGTCAAATGCTCATTGTTATTGTGTTGGCTAAAATATCACTGTTTCCAATGTTCTATAATGACCATAAACAGACAAACAAATATGAACATGCATCTTGGTAAAAGCTTTTGGACTCTCAGCATCTGAAGGAAGACAGAGTGGATATGATGGAGACACAAATGCCTTTCTACTCCTCGTCATATTTATACACTTACAGCAGGGAGAGGAATAAGCGTGCATGATTTGGGCAATCTGTTCCTCTCTTGCTGTTTGCTGTTTGAAGAGTATCTATTCAAAGAGTCACTGACTTCTATATATTAATTTATTATGCATTCCCTATTATACATGTTATTATTGCACTATCACTCTTCTTTTTACTATCACACAATATTGAAAATCTCATCTTCAGTTCCAGCAGTGCGTATGGAGACCTATTAAGGTGGCCTGCGTGAAAGAGAAATTGATTTAAGCTTTCTTCCATCTCATCTTGTCAATTTCTGTGTGGTTGTCTAGACTATATTATGAAGGAGACAAACATGGTACTACTCTGATACATCTTTTTAGCCCACAATGAGAGGAACAATTTTATAATCTTCTGTAGAAAAATTAGAAAAGAGATTTCAATGAAAGATGTTCTGTGTATTCATCAAAAAGGGAAAATACATATGATTCACTCGTAACAGTTGGTATGTGAGATGGTTTACTTACATTTCTCACTTAGCCATTGCAAATTTATAGAAGAGCATTATCCCCATTTTTATAGATGAAAGAAATAAATAAAAGATAAATTATGACTATATTTCAAGGCAAAGCTAGGAAATATCATAAAAACACAACAATGAAATTTAGCTATCATTTATGGAATTACAAACTCCATGTTTTGGATCTATGAGTCTGAAAAAGCTCTAAGAAGAAGAGAAAATATAAAGAATTTTCAACCCTAAATAAATTCATAAAGATTTCCAGTTCTCTACTGATTAGAGTATTAAATTTCAAAATTCATTAGAGTTAGTTTTTGTAAAACATCTGTTTATACTGCAATTCTTCTAAATAAAATTAGTTATATTGATTGTTTTTAGATGTAAAATTAATATTAGCTTTTTGAAGTAAGATGACGTTTAGGAAAGAAACCACACTTCAAAATTGATATAAAAGCATTAAGATACAGTAATTGATGTAAGAAATATGTCAAATAATTATAACCATAAAGTATTCAACCTTTCTAAGGCCCTACATCAAATTCTTAGAACAGCTGACTATTTATTATTCTCAAATAAATTTAGAACAATTATACGCTTAATATGATGACTGGTATTTTATAGACAAGAATATTAGTATAATTTGTCAATTGGCAATTTGCAAGAATTAATACGAAGGTATTTATACTAATGATAACATAAACTCTTAAGCTTTTAATTTGCATAAAAATAAATCTCAGAAATATATTTTGATGAAGAATCTCAAAACAACTATAATCACTGCAGCGTATGGAAAGGAAAAGAAGCAGAATATCAGTTCAAGAATGTTCGCATCCCTAGGGTGAAAACAGACGAGAGACATTTAGGTGACTATTTACAACACAATTCAAGATACTGTGTTAGACAGAAGGACAGCCTTGTGGTGTGACATTTGAATGCATGTGCTTGGGGAGTACAGATGCCTAGATTTGGAAATCAATGTCTAGACACCATTGAATCTATAGAAAGTGATTTTTTTCCTCTATATCTCAATGTTCTTATCTACAAAATAAAAACAATAAGACTTTAAAGGGTTAACGAGGATGACATGGTATAATCTATCTAACCCATTTAATTTTGTGCCTGGCCTAGGGAAACTGCTCAATAAACACTGCAATTATTATTATTAAAATTATTACTGTCATTACTATTGTTAGAACTACTATCATCGTTTTCTTAAGATCAGAGTGAAAGTATGAGACTAAATCAACCATAGTTCCACATTCAGAGGACATCAAGCTATCTGGCCCTGGAATCCAAGATACCACGTTAACAAGCAGATATTTTCATGAAAATTAACTATGATGAATATCAAAATGTAATATTATGATCTAGCAAGATCAGAATAATATATACTATTTAATGTACTGTATAAATCAATTATATATAAATATATCTACATATATAATACATATAAAACGTACATAACATAAAAAAATGAATGATACAATAGATAATATGTATACTGGAAGATATAAACATAGAAATACTTAAGATTAATAAGACTGGTGATACTGCCAAACAGTACCAATGAGATAAGAACAGTAATAAAATCAGTGTATGTTCATTCGTCTGTTCATTCATTTATTCATTCCGCACTAATTAAATAAATGAATACAGTATTAGTTGCTGTGTGCTGGCCACTGGTTTTGCATATGCTTGTCGTCCCCGTCCTGGAGAAATTACTTATAGACTAGCCAAGGAAATGGAAGAGAAACAGACACCTAGTTCTAGCAGTTGACAAGGCTCAGCAAAGCCTTAGTATGGGAGGCAGCAGCTTTAATCCAGTTTGTGTATTTTGCTTCAGGATTAGGAGATCAAAGAAAGCTGGGGTACTATATAGACATGGCTCAGTAGAGTGGCCTTGGACTCTTGGCTAGATGAGAAAGTCTCAGAGCACTGATGACTACAAAAAAAGAGAGGTTTAGAGGAATAAGAGCTTCCCTGTTAAAGAAGCAACGGCTGTAAATGCTCCTGCTATTCGGGAGGAGAAAGAGAATGAAAACCTGACCAGAAATTTGATGGTGCTTGGGAAGCATGGAGATGAATCTTGAGGACCCAGAAAGTATTTTAGAATATCCCTCCTGCTTTATGAGGAGAAAGGAAAGACTATAAGAAGGAATCTTAGAGGAACAATCTCAGCATTAAAAGGCAAACTACATGAGGTTAGAATTAAAATAAAAAAAACAAATAATGTGAAAGAATAAAGGGGTTATGACAAGAAGAACAATGATTCATAAGGAGATTTTTGAATTAGGAATATTTGTGAGGGAAGGTTCTGCTCTGGAATTTAAATTGGAAGAAAACAAAGACAGAAAAACTTGGAAAAAAACAAAATTGGCAATGCTGAGAAGTCTCCAAAATATGTCTCTAGTCCCTCTAATTTGTTCTTCTGGTTTTGTAGTGAAGCAGACACTCTCAGAGACTTTGGAAAGGACTACTGCAATGTTAATTCTGAATGACAATTCAATAAACTAATTGTCTTGTTTAAATAAATCAGTACAACTTTATTGGAGCAGTAATAATTTAGCCTCATGAGAAATGTTTTTTTTCCTAGCATGGAAACTAACAATTACTCCCTAACTTTGAAATAGAAATTATATTTAATAAAAAATTTCCAAAAAAATGATCCAAAAGCAATCTAACTTTTTTTTTCCAGCTGGCAAATGTGTACTCACTGTGGTAAGGATATAAATTCCTATGGCTATGGTTGGTAAACAGTAAAAAGCATATTCTTCAATATATAAGATGTCTGGTTTCCAAAAATAAATATTTTGGCAAATTGATTATTTATTTAAACAAGAATAAATCAAATTATTTCAATATTGTATCCTGCAGAAGATAATGAAACTATAAAATGTCTTACTTTGTGAAACAATTATATTCCTATATTATTTCCTCATGAAAATTCACATTTATCATGCTTTTGAAGAAATAAATTTTATTCTCACAAAATGTATGTGACCACTGGCTTCTGTTTCTTCACTAAATACTGTTAACTATTAATATATTAACTGGAAATCAGCATCTTCTCTAAAATAAGTCTGACTTTTTTTGCATATGTGGAAAAGATTTTTAGCCTCTAGTTATAGAACTGTTGGCATTTGGGCTCATGAAATTTAGCTAATAAAGAGAATGGCCTTTGATAGTATTTATAACACGTATTCCTTTTGCCCCCTAATATCCAAAGTATGGCAGACTTTGTTGGAAACCTCTCTTTGCAAAAAGTTCAATAGTTCAAAGGTGGGAAGAAAAGAAAGCACTTCTTTATGTGGAGCAAGCAACTGTTAACATTTATTACGTTTTATCCTTTTAGGTGTAGCTAACAACATCAACATCTTGGGAATCTATATAATAAAAATGGTGGGGTTAAAGATGATTGCTTTATTTAGTTGTCCTTATTCTATAGTAAACCATCATTCCACTCCAGATTCAAATTCTACCACTTCTCAGAATCAAAGCTACAGATTAGCTTTTGAGTACGAATGCATGCATATATATATAAATATAGGGTATATATATTTATATATATATATTAAACTTTTGAAGGGAATAAATATTGTCACAGAATAAAATTTATTTTCTCTCAAAAACTTTAATAATTCAGCTTTTTGTAATATATATCTAACATGACCGATTACAAAGCATTGTATTACTTTTCTATCATGCATAACCAATCACCAACAGCAACGTTCACTGTTTCAGCTAACAGTTTTATAAGTTTTGTCAAGTCAGACTTGGCAGGCAAGTCAGACTTGTAAAACTCTGTTCGGAGTTTTACAAGGCTATCATCAAAATTTGTCCAGGGCTACTTTCTCTTCTGCAGGTTCTGGGGAATCATCCCCTTTCAAGTTCATGCAAGTTATTATCTGAATTCAATTCTTTGGGCCATCAGATCGAGGTTCTGGTTTTCTTGCAGGTTGTGAGTTCAGGATCCTCCTCAGCATGTAAATGCCATCTGCATTACTAGCCCACAAAGCCCCTCCATCTTCAAAGCCAGCACCAGATAATTTATCTTGTGTCAAAACTCTCTAGCTTCGAATTGAATTTTCTGAATTTTCCTTTGTCTCTGACCTCCAGACCCAGATTTAAAGGACTTGTGTGATTAGGTCACACCCACCCAGATAATCTACCTTTCTTAAAGTCAACCATGCTATATAAAATAACCTAATTAGGAGAGTGAGGCCCCTTCATATTTACATTCCTAGGATTATACAGTCTGCGAAAACCAAGTGATGATGGGATTCTTGCTGGACACCTTAGAATTCTGCCTACCTCAAGCAGCAACGAATTTTCTTCCACCTAATAATCCTTGGAACCATGTTGGGAATGAGGGAGTTATTGAAGAGACATACACATTTGGAATCTCTTGATAATCCAGGAGGGAATTAGCCTGGCGGAAAATTCCAAAGAACGGTTCATTTTCTTTAGGAAGGGCACAGGTTGCTGCCCATTGGCAAAAATATTAAGAGGTGATTTCCAAAAAAGACAGAGGAATTATTTCAATAATTAACAAAGAGGGAGGTGACTGAAATCCATAAATCTAGAAATCCATAGCGAAGTTGGTTAGTTTCAGAAACAATGTTTAATGGAAAATGGTAAAAATCTCAAGACTACATTTTGGAAATTTTCAGTCATCATTTAGTCAATCAATAAGCATTTACTGGGGAAAAGTTCCATGGCAGGTACCATCTTGGTGCAGGGGATACAGGAAAGAACACATCAAGGTCATGTACAGAAAGGGCTCACAGTCAAGGGAAAGAGACATTTACCTAAATGCAGATAATGGTAATACTTTGGCTCTGAGAAACATGTGTGTGTGTGTGTGTGTGTGTGTGTGTGTGTGTGTGACACAAGGTCTCACTCTGTTGCCCAGGCTGGAGTGCAGTGGCACAATCTTAGCTCATGGCAGCCTTGACCTCTCCGACTTAAGTGATCTTCCCAACTTAGCCTCCAGCATAGCTGGAACTACAGGAGAGCATCACCACTCAAGGCTAATTTTTTGTATTTTTTTTTGTAGAGATGGAGTTTCACCATGTTGCCCAGGCTAGTCTCGCACTCCTGGGCTGAAACAATCCACCTGCTTTGGTCTCCCAAAGTGTTGGGATTACAGGCGTAAGCCACTGGCCTGTGAGAATACATTGGTAGGTATACACAGGTGCTGGGTGGGGCCCAGGTTGTCAGGATCAGGGTCAACCTATAGCTTTGAGTGGAAGAACATGGAGTTTGGAACCTGTGACTGAGGTCTCGATCTCAGCTATGCACTTACTGTCTATGTGGCATTGTGAAGATATTTAACATCTAAGCCTGTTTCCTCATCTATATGACGTGAGAATACTTACCTTGCAAGTGGTCGTGTAGACTAAGTAGGTAACACGTAATTGGGAGCTGTTAGGTTCTACACTAGCACCACTACCACCCCCTTTTCTGGCTACCAAATGTGTATTTGGTTTGGGCATCATTGTGCAAAACCATTGCAGAGGAGTCTGGAATTTACAAGATCCCCCAGGGTATGGCTGGCCAAGTGAGGCCCTCTGGGAAACATTTTTCATATATTTTCATATATCATTAATTATAGAATTAATATACTATATACTTTTATATTTGTATGTGTATATATTTATACACATATGTGGGTGGGATTGTGGAAGACAGACAGATAGGATATAAGTCCCTTCCCTCCTTTCCAGTTCTACATGCTCACAAGTGAGATTGTGGTGCCTAACAACCATCAGGTGAATGCTTGGGAATCAGAGACGTTTACTTAGGATCATGGCACCATTGAGACATCTAAAGAAAAGAACCCTGTCTACCTTCAGGCTTCATGTTAACTAAGGCTAAGACAATAAATGTTTCCACTGCTCTACTCAATTTTAGTCCAATATTCTATGCTCTCCACTTATACCACATAAAATGAATTTAGCACAACACTTTAAACTGTGATCCCTTCAATAGTAAAATGGTTGTTGTTCTATCTTCTATACCTAGGTCTTACCTGGAGGATTCACAAGGGTCAGAGCACCCCAAGTCTCCATGCTATGATATCTTGCCTGCTTGCCCAGCCTTCTGAGACCCTTCTCCCCAGCTCCTGAGATCCTTCTCCCCATTGGAGCCTTCCAGGAGTAGCTGGAGGGTGCACAAGGGCATGATGCATATAATCAGAACTGCCACCTGCTTCTCTGCCGCTTGCTGTTGTCACCATCTTTCTCCTTCAGTGGGGGCTGTGGCTCTGCTGTCCTTGGGCTACAGTCCACATCCTCACTGCTGGACAATTGACAAGTAAAGCTCCTTCCCTCTATGGCCTTCTGACGCCCAGTGCCAGCTCTGCTAGAGAAGTTACCTCAGCAAAGCCCTGAGACTACTAGTGACCTGGCTGCAGAGGCCATCTGCAGGGATGGTCACCCTCATGCTGTGTCTGATTCCCCTGCCCCTTGCAGCCTCCACCTGCTTTGTTCAATGCGGCCCACATTGCCAGACTCCTCCACGTCCTTGCAAGGATCCATTCTTCCTGCCTTGCTCTGCTGTGGCTTCCTAATTGACGAAGTGGAGACGTTGACGACACTTAACTGAAAGGGTTACCATAAGCATGAAATGAGGCAACATGTACAATTCTTCAAAGAGTACTAGCCCTCAGGAAATACTCAGGAACTGCTGGCCTCACTCTTTATAATTGCTATTATTGTCATAAATCATCATCATTTTCATCAGCATAAGTCTTCTAAGAGTTATGTGTCATTTAGGAGCAGTCCATAGATAGATCTAACTGTTGGTCACACTCCTCATAATTGTTGCTATTGTCATAAATTACCCTGATCGTCAATCACAAATCTTTCCAGAGTCAAGTCCCCTTTAGGAGATGTTCATAAGAGTGGTCCAACTGTGATTTGAATTCCACTTCTCCACCATTATGTTACTGATGCCTATGGAAGTCAAGGAATATGTATAGGTACCTATTTAGGTGCCCTTAAATTTTCATCAACACTTGGAGAAATCCCCACCCATTCTTTGACTGAAGGTTAAAATATTCTATGGTAGGGCACTTATGGTAAAGTCAATGGAGTGTTAGCCCCAACCCTTCTCCAACACTTTGTGAAGTTACAACCACTGCCAACAGTCCAGTGAGCAGAACAGAACAGAGAAACAGTCCAGTCTGTGCTGATCGAGAAGACATTCAGAAGGACATGAGCTCTGAGCTGGGTCACTAGGTCCATAGGCAGAGGTAACCATGCTAAAGAGGGAGGATATTCTAGGAAGAAAGCATCATAGGCTCTGAGATGAGAAATCATCATGCATTCATAGAACTGCAGAAGTGGGGAAGGATCCTTCACAGACATGGTTCTGGTTTATGTATCCTGCAGATCTATCTCACGCCATGTAGAGGATGGACTTGGGCTGAATACAGACAGAGGGATGAGTCTGAATGCTGTTATAGGGTTAACGGAGAGTATGACAAGGGCAGGTACTCAGGCAGGTCTCCAGGCAGGAGCCTCAACCTGGACGAGGACTGGATGGCTCATTAAGCTGCCGGATAACACCTCATTGACAGGCCTACAGCCTCAGGAATGGGCCTTGGGCTGGGCATGAGCCAGATCATTGTACTGGCCAGAGGTTAGGGCTGGCTACTACCAAGAGGGACTTGATTATCATCTTAAATAAAGCAGGACTTGATCATGACCCTTCATAAAAAAGCATCATCTGTATAGTGTTCCTGCCTCAGGTCTGCATAGTTCTTGGGAATCATGAAGAAAATATGAAACCAAAATCTCTATTTGTGGGAAAGATGAAGAATCCAACAGCTTTTTGATCTGAAAATAGGTTCTGGGTGAGGAAAGCCAAGACAGAAATGAGATAAGGTACAAAGTAAACCTTTAGCTCTAATAAAAAGCACCAATAACTTCTTTCCAGATGACTCAGAACCCTTAGACAATCACTAAATAGTCTGAATTCTGGAAACTATGATTTGCATTTGGATGTTTAGGAAAGTCTGTGAAGAGATTAAGAGAACACAATGTTCCCATTTGCAGGGAGTTATAACCTACAGAGGTAGATGCAGAAGCTGATCTGCTGCAACAATAAAGATCTCCAGATTGCTTGTCCCCCAAATTCCTAGCATCCTCCTGTACTATTGGATGGACTGTTAGGAAGTTGACTTGTATTACAAATGCATACTGATAATTTTTTTTTAAAGTTGAAATGTTGATGTGACTACCTGAAAAGAGATCTTTGGCTGGGTGCAGTGGCTCATGCCAGTAGTCCCAGCACTTTGTGGGGTCAAGGCAGGCAGATCACTTGAGGTCAGGAGTTCGAGACCAGCCTGGCCAACATGGTGAAACCCTGTCTCTACCTAAAATATTTTTTAAAATTAGCTGAGTGTTATGGTGCACATCTGTAATCCCAGCTACTCAGGAGGCTGAGGCAGGAGAATCCCTTGAACCCAGGAGGGGGAGGCTGCAGTGAGCCGAGATCGTGCCACAGTTGCACTCCAGCCTGGGTGACAGAGCAAGACTCCATCTCAAAAAAAAAAGAGAAAGATCTTGGGAATCAGATAGGTGCAATTCCTACCACCATTAAAGTCAGAGTAAAACTGAAGTATATTTATTAGTCATTTCTACCTCTTATATACAAATATGTCTGGCAGTTGTGACTTGATTTTGTTTCTTTTCTCCTAAGAAACTCTTTTACTCACTCGCTAGTATCATTAAGAGGTATGAATCAACATCGAAATTACCAGACTTTTAAAATAGCCCTCTTTTTTTAAAAAAAAGTTGACGTTCTATTTTTGTTTAAATATCCCTTTTGATGTGCTAACTAGGTTAGTCTATCACCTTTAATGAAAACTTGAATTTCTAAAGGTGCATTTCTGAAGCCAAGAAAACAAGTAGGTTATGACAAACAAATAAACAGTGGAAGTGATGCTATATGCATCAACTGTTCTCCAGAGAAGTATCAATAAATTGCTTGTAGTTATACAAATGCAGATTCATACATTAGAGATTTCCAAAATACAAAATAATTAAGCTTGATGAAGACTGGTATTACATATGGCAAAGGGAAATAATTAGGCAGTGTCATCTTCACTCAACACTATTATTTAGTACAGATTTAAGACAGATTTATTGATTATATATCATAAGCTGTGAGCTAGACATACAAGACACAGTGTAAAGAACCAAAAGTTGTCATGGTATCATTTTTCTGTCTACCTTGGAATTAACTGATGTATTTTATTCAAGACACTTTGGATGAAATAAATGAAATCAACTTGAGATGAATCAAATCAAATGAGGAAAGAGGACAGGTTTTAAGAAGGCATCAGGTAATGTCATGAATGCAGCATACATGAAACATACATTAGGCAGCCAGTCCTAATGAAAACTATACTGCTCTCACTGACTTTCAGGGCCATATGGCTTCTCTGTTTTGGGAGGCTCACTGTTACCACAGAGTCCTCCACTAGCACACAAGCCACTATGGCCACCATTGCCAAGCACCCACTATTGTATGTCACAGATTTTGGCTTGCTTATTTCATATCCTCCAGAGTAAGAGCCCAGATACTCACAGTCTGGTCAGGTCCATTTACAATACAACCAGGAATTGGAAATTGATTCACAGGTTACTAAACAGTTCCCTAGACCCATTCCTATCAGGGGCTGGAGTTGCATGAAACCAGGTAAAAGGTATACAACATGGGAAAATGTCACACAGAAATATCAGGAACATGAACTGAAAAGGTAAACAGACCAATAGTGAAACAAGAGGCTTCAAAGCCAACTCGACGTCAAGTCAATGGTGCATATGGACCTATAAAATCTGGCAGGCTTAGCTTTTCAAGTGTTCAGCTTTAACAGGAAGCTCTTCATATATATAAAATTAGATGGAGTAAAGCAAAAAATACACTTAAAATTATTATTTTTCTCTCTCCCTAAATTCACCACCTTCAATTAGTCCAACTTATAAAACCAACTTCAAGTGAATACAGTTTACTTTTTGTTTTCATTATCCATCCTGCTTTGGTTAATCTGGATGTTTAGGCAAGTCTGTGATGAGTTTAATACACCATGATGTACTTATTTGCAGCAACATATACATTTGGATGCAGAAGCAGATGCTTTCACATATCCTAAATAAGGTTTTATAATGGAAAATAATATTCCATCCATGTGGTTAACCCCGCTTAACAACAGAGAGTGCAGTGTTTTCTATTTAAAGAAAAAAAAAAACACTAAGCAATGTTAAAAAGTTTAACAGCATGTGACTCCAATATGAAATGCTGCAATTACAAAGTTATACTCTTACAAATATAAAGTATTTTGGAGCAATGAATACAAAGACATTTTTATTCTTTTGTGGCAGCAGGTAGCTAAGAGTCGACCAAACTCATGTCCCTGCTTCTGCAGAGTGGCTGCTGACCCCAGGACCCTGCCCCACTTCCATCGACGAGAGGTCATGTGACTGAAATTCACTAATGAACTCTGAGTGCAGCGATGCAATTGATGATGCAATTCAGGATGGAGCCATAGGGGATGGCAAGGTCATCAAGTTAGAAAGAGGGCGTGAGTCACTATATGGAGAAGAAGTAGGCTTAGTTGGCTACCTTAGAGAGAAACAAACGACTATTGTGTTAAGTTCACTGCAGTGTTGGAGTTTATTTGCCATAGCAGCCTTGGTTTTCTCCCTAAAAATGTAGCAGAGTGCCAAAAACACACCACCTAACAAGAGCGTTTTTGAGAAACGGAAGTTAAGCCTTATGTCTCTTTCACACACACATGCACACATACACTTACATTTTCATATACGAAAGCCTGGTTCTAAGGAGGATAATTTTATTTTGTGGTCAAGTGGCTAAAAAGTTATAGGCTTTAAAATATATATATTTCATAATCTCAAACTAATCACTAATTGAATAATCATTTATGTTTATGAATGAGGAAATGTTTTTACACATGGGGAACTGCACGTGTGGTTGATCTTCAAGGGGCAATTTCATAACTTAGCATTATGTATTAGCAAAAACAATACTGGTTCCACCAGAATGTTCTCACTTTTATTTCAGGAACCTGGAGCTCTGGATCATTTACAAAAAAAAAAAAAAGTCCCAAACTCGGAGACTGTGACTTGGCATCTCCTGATTTCCAGCAAGCTGGCTGAATGCAAAGCCTTCCTTTGTGTAAAATTACGTGTAATTTGCATTCAGGGCAGGCATTAATTTTGTTAAAAGAGTTTCAAATACAAATCAGGACATTTTGGACACCTTTTGAACATCTTAAATCAGGTCAGTTACAATTTCTTTCCAACGTTTGACTGAATGTTCCAATTCCACCACCGGGTTGGAAAGAAGAGAAACATCACGATTTACTTGCAGAGGCAACTCAAAGAACAGACAATGAACAGAGCGGCGCTAGTACCTCATGCTGCTCATGCTGCCAGTCTCGGATCCGAGCTTGCATCGCTCCAGCTGGCTGGCTACGATCTGCCGTTCAGCCTCCAGCTCTCGGGTCAGCCTTTCAAACTGTAATTCCTGAAAGAAACCCACCAACAAGATCAATTCAATCATCTACATGACAGGTGAAATTCAGACCAAAATGATAAGACGGCTGAGGGAGAAAAATATGATTTTCCAAGATGTCAAATTTGAGAAATGTGCAATAAAACTAGGATTCGAAGGTTAGACAGGCTTGTGGCCCACTGGCCATGCAACTTTGAATAAGTTAATTCATGTAAGTATCAGTTTCATCATTTGTAAAACAGACTTAAATACTTATTTAATAAGATGGATATGAGGATTAAAGGAGATACTGTCATGAAAAATTATCCTGTGCTATCTTTGGCAGACGGTCAGCACCCAACAGGTACCGATACTCCTGATACCACAAGTATAGCATTTAATGAGAAAAAAGTTCAGTTTTTAATTATCTTTTGGAGTTTTGTGTTTATTCCCTACTGGCCTTCTGGCCAACTCTATAGTGTATACTGCTTTCTTCATATTACTTATATATTGTAGATTGAAGAAACTAATGCTTTATAACCCACACTCTTCATAACTTTGCATTCCAGCAGAATGACAATGATACCAATTCTACACAGCCTCATTACTAAGTACATAACCTTTGAGATATTTGATATATCGCCTTAAAAACAGACAATTGAACCAATGAAAAATGCTTCTACAAAACTGCCTCAAATCCACTGTTGAAAACTTTAATGAATGATTCAATCAGAACTTCAAAAATCTCAGCTGTTCCAACAACAGGATTTTGTACCATATTTTACTACTGATATTTTCTTTTCTCATACACTTAAGTTTTTTAAAAAATGAAAATAACCAGAGCAAATCATGTATTTTAATAAGGAATGGCAGGGAAAGTTTTTACAATGTCACATTTAATACCTTTTAAAAAATAAATTATCTAAACAGTTATGTTTTGGGGATAAGAAACAAGAATGTTTTCTCATACTGAAAAATAGCTCAGGAGTCAGTTTTGGAGAATTTAAACTCAGAAGGTTGCAGGGATATATCTTTCCAGAAAATAAGATTTTACTTGCTACCCCAGGACACTCTTGCATGAGGTCTTTAAAAAGTAGAATCTGGTGTGTCCCCTATATACATTAAAAATATCCTGGCTCTTTTCCATAGGTGCACATTTTAATATTGACATTATTTTGGGAAACGAAGTAAAAGACACTTTGTAAATGAGAGCTTACTTTTCCCTTTAAGGTGCTGAAACTGAGGGAACATTTTGTTTTTTAACCTCAAACTTTTATTCTTACGTATTCTGAAGGGCATCAAAGTATTATAAGTAAGAAATTAATAAGATCTCGGCTGAATGTATTTTATGCATCTAACTTCTTCTCTCTTAAAGTCCTACTGCTTTTTTTTCTTTCTGGAAATTCCTTTTCATAATATCCAACTTCTAGAAGATTTTTTCACTTCTAGACTTCTTAACGTATTGCATCTTAAATCTCTCTGTGAAACAGGAAACTCACCCATACTTTTAAGTTGATAACACCTTTAAAAACATAATACTTGAAGACCATACAGAACTCCTCACATGTCGATGGAAATTCATTCTTTGTAGCATCTAAAGTACTTTGATTTGCTGCCCACTTTCCTGTGTTACCGAAGTTCAATATGGTGAAACAGTGCAGTATTTGGAGTCAGAATTCATCAACCAGGGGCCTCCGCTAGGACGGATGTTGCTCTTGGTCATCCCCGCTTCAGGTGGTGACTTCTCCATGGTTTTACCTCTCGTCAGTCTCACAGGAGGGGTGACAATGGGAGATGACTTTCTCGTTTGCAAGCTTCCTTCCCAGCACGCAGTCAGATTTTCCAAGACTCTTCATCCATTCATGTAGATGTGTATTTTCATCCGGCTTTATTTTCCCTCCCTCTGAAAGAACAACCTTAGAGTTGTTATTATGGTGCAGTTCTTTGGGTAAAGAAGTCTTCCAGCTTGACAGACCTTAAAAAGGTATATATGTGGTTCTCATTTTGGAAGACGTTTTTGCTCTATCATCCTCTTGTTTGCACTGTTTCTAACAACACCACCACCGCAAAATACAGTTACCCTTAAATTTATTTCTCTAAGTCTATAGTGTTTATTTTGTATTTTTTTATTTATTTATTTTTATTGAGATGGAGTCTCGCTCTGTCGTCCAGGTTGGAGTGCAGTGGCACGATCTCTGCTCAGTATATAGTGTTTCTTTTTAATTTTTCTCTGCTTTTAAGATTTTCTCTTTACCAGAAGCACTGGGCAATTTGATGATTATGTTGCCTGGTGTAGTTTTCTTCATGTTTCTTATGCCTGGGTTATTGAGCTTGGATATCTGGCTTTATAGATTCCAGCATATCTGAACATTTTAGGCCATTATTTCTTTATGAATTGTTTTTCTGTTCTCCATTATTTCCTTTCCTTCAATGACTCCAATTAAGTGCATTTTAGGCCACTTGGAATTGTCCCACAGTTCATGGATTCTCTTGCAATTCATTTTTTTTTCCTTTTGTGTTTAATTTAGGTAGTTTCTATTGGTGTCTTCAAGTTAACTAAGCTTTACTTCTGCAATGCTTAACTTACCATTTATCCCATCCAGTGTATTTTTATATCAGACATTGATGAATCAAACAGCTCTAAAAATTTCATTTGGGTCTTTTTTGTATCATTCATGACTTTATTTAACTTTTTGCACATGTTGATTATACCTATATTAATTATCCTTTTTGTTAATTCTAACATCTGTGCTAGTTTCAGCTGATTGACTTTTTTCTCCTCAATCTGGGTCACATCTTCTGCTCCTCTAGACATGTAATCATCTTTCAACACAGACATTTTCATTTTACTTCTTGGGTTCTGGATAGGTTTGTATTCCTATAATTGTCTTCAGCTCTTTTATGAAGCACATTAAGTTATGTGAAAGCAATTTGATACTTTTGAGCCTTGCTTTTTAGATTTGTTAGGGGGAGCAGAACAGCACGTAGTCTAGGGCTAATCATCCTGCCCTACGAAAGCAAGACACTTCTGAGCCCCAACTCAATGCCCCATGGACTACGGGTTCTCCCAGCTTGGCTGGTGGGTGCTGGCAAACATTCCCACCTCTGTGTGAGTACCAGGCACAATTTCCTCACATCCTTTCAGATGGTTCTTTCCCTGGTCTCTGCTAGTTTCCTTACATACATGGGCTGCTAAGTTGTTTGCTGGATATGAGAAAGGGCACCTTGCCTTTCTGATATTTGGACCCATGAACTCCCTGGACTCTCAGCACTGTCTTAACTACTCAGACCCTGCTAGGCTTCCTCCTTTCTGCACTGCTGTGTGGAAACTCTCTCAAGGCAATCATTTCCTACCTTAACCCAAGCCAAGGGTCTATGGCTTACAGGGAAAACTGGGCCTTGCCACACCACTGAGGCTAGGATCTGTCAAGATGTAACCACCCTGAACTGGAATGGTATTCTCTTTGGAGTTGATAACTGAGCTTGTGAATGGAAACAAGAAGAGCTAGAATGGAGGTTCTCTAACTTGGAAAGACTGACTGATTTTTCAACTGAGGATTAATTTTTCTCCTTGGTATAGACATTCTTGTGGCCCTGACACAGCATTTTCACAAGAATGGATGAGATTCTTTTGCACTGGAGGACACTTAAACCGTGGGGTAACTGGAAAGATGACATTATCCATCTCTAACACAGTTTGGGGTTTGAGGGAGGACAGACCTCTCAGGAATGAATAAGCTGCTGAGTTTCTTGGAAAATTTGAGATGAGACGGCATTCAAGAGAGGGATGTTGCTAATGAGGGCAGGTGAGTATACAAGAAGTTAACTGGAAAATTAGAACTATGTGAATATATTTACTGAAACTTGTAATTCTGGTTATAAGTAAATATGTAGTACTAAATTAATTCAGCAAAAGTGAGACTGTCAGGAAAGAAGAAATATCTCTAAAGATTATCTAGATTTGCAGAATAGAAGAAACAATAGAAGCCAAGATAATAAATAGAAGAGTAATTCCGGGGTAAAGGATCACTAGTATGGCCTTCTCCTGGGTAATTCTGGTGGAGATGTGGTGATGTAAATCAGGCTGCATAAAATGTAATACAGAGACTGCCCAGAGACATTAAGATTTCATGGGAATTTAGAGTACCTGGTGGTTTAGAGAGGACACCCAATGGTAAAAGAAGTTATAAGAAAAAGCAGAGCAGTGTTAGAAAGCCTAAATCTCCCCACTATGTGGAAATCAACTTATGTAAGAGATCATAAATATTCATAAAAGTATTGGAGATATGACGCAAAAGTTCATTAAAATGTACAAAGAACCAGATTTAAATGGTTTCATCCTAGCATAGCGCATTATTGAGCCATATAATACATTAGGATTATTATAAGAAAAATTATCAAACATTTTATAACTTTTCCTAAACAGCCTAAATTAATGATTTATTTGGTTTAATTAAATGGAGTTTATGAAATGTTTTTAAGTAGATAAAAGCATGTAAAGTCTCTTGGGGGGACTTAGCTAACTTAGTAGGAAAACTGAAATCAGAAAACTCATCGCCATAGTTTCATTACTTCCTTCAATAAATATGTTACTTAACTTTGTGGTATAGCATTAGTTGGGACGGTATCATCCAGATTTAAGGAAGTATAAAAATGGACAATTGTTAAGTCTTAACAATATTGAGGCTTCTTCATTTCTATGGTCTAAATGCCTGTGTCTCCATCCCCTGCCCAAGATTCACATGTTGAAATGCTATCCCTCAAGATGAGGGTATTAGGAGTTAGGGCCTTTGGGAGGTGACTAGATGAACCAGGAAGTGGGCCCTCACCAGACACCAAATCTGCCTGCACCATGATCTTGTGTTTCCCAGTCTCCAGAACTGTAAGAAATGTTTCAGCTATTTATAAGCAATGCAATTTATGGTATTTGGTTATAGCAACCTAAACAGCCTAAGACAAGATGCACATACTATTTTTTGCATAGTTTCATTTCCATTCACATACAACATTTTGTTTTCCCTAAGTTAAGAACTTGGAGTTTTTTGTTCCTTTGCTCAGTTGTCTATGGACTTATCAAACCCGAAACTCCTCCAATTTGTATAAAACTTCTCTTCACACAAACATATGAAATAATATGTCAATATCAACTACTGAAGAAATCTCTCCTGGAGTTTTTGACCTGCTCCAATCTGGCCTGGCTGCCTTCTTTGCACAGCTGTCTTCTGGGATCTCTCTCCATCTTCAGGCGGGAGATTTCCTTTGTCCCTCTCTTCCGTGGATTCCTGTCTCCTCTATGAGTTGTCTTCTTCATTCTCCTACTTTATTTCCTTTTCTGGTAGAAAATGTCTTTCCAGATAGACAGAGATAGAATGAATGAGAGGTATTATGTTCTGACACTTTGCACATCTTTATATGTTTTTATTCTACTCTCACACTTAGTGAATAATAGGACTTAGTAAAGAAATAGAGAATTCTAGGTTGGAAATCATTTTCCTTCAGGGTTTTGAGACAGTGATTTTTTGCTTCATTATCTTCTACTCTCCAATGTTGCTGTTGAGAAGTGTGAAAACTTTCAGAGGTTTTCTTTTCTTTTTTCTTTTTTTTTATGAAATCTGCTTTCACTTTCTCTCAGAAAACATGTTGTATGTGGTGACATATCTTGATATACCTCTATTTTTAGACATGTTTGCTGGATATTTTGTGATCTATTTATTTAGGGATCTTTCAATCAAAAACCTATTGTTTATTCTAAGCAATTCTTTTGAAAATTTTTAATGCTTTTCTCCTCTTTTTTTAACATTACTTTTGTTTTTTCTTCAACTCTCATTATTCAGATGCTAAAATCTAGTCCTCAAGGTTTCTTCCTTTAGTCTTCTTCTCTTGTATTATTCTGTTTCTTTATCTTCTGTTTTACTTTCTGAAAAGTTTTATCAATTTAATCATGTAAGTCTCTAATGAATAATTCATTGCTATTATTATGCTTTTAATTTCTCGGAGCTAGTTTTTATTCTCTGAATATTTCTTTTAATTTGCATCTGGCATTTATTCTATGGATGTAAAATCATCTCTCTTCTTTCTCCACAGTATTAATGTGGTCATGTTTGTTTTCTTCTCTCTGCGTAGTTCCTATTTTATGATTTTTCTGTTTGTTTTAAATATGTATTTTTGAAGGTATCTCAACTTCCCTGGCAGTCTGCTCATATGTGACTGTTGGGGTGAAAGAGCTGACACTTGTATGAGCGCCAGCATGAGTGAGGCTTGTTAGCTGTGCCTTCCAGGAGAACCACTGTGTGCAGAACATCATGCAGAATCCCCTGAAAAGGCTCTTCCTAGCTGCAGCTTTGTGCATAAACATTTGCCTGCTCTTTTTCCGCAAAGCTGAACAAGGTTGAGGAGGGGTGGGTCTCAAAATTTAGCAAGTAAAACTGTATTCAATACCTCACTTTTAACAGTTTTTCTTGTGGTCCCTGCGTCAAGAGAATTAATTTCACCCCTTCCAGAGAAAAAGCCTCTAGTTTTTGGCATGGTGGGGTAGGGGATTTGGAGATCTAGCTGATATCTAAATGAGTGTTCAGCCAATCTCTGGAGCTTACCACTATACTTCATGCCCCATGCACCCACACCCCGCACCTTCGAGAGATTTTCCTGTGTAAATTGGTCTACGATTTAACTCACCCCCCTGCTTAGAACTCCATTCCCTTGGGTATAATAAGTCATTTCCCACTTTGTCCATCTACCTTCTTTCATCCATTCTAAGTCACACATTTTTCACACTTTAGTATCTCTGGGTTTACCAGCTCATGAATTGGGATGACTTGCATTTGAGAGTGTGTGACTCTTTATTGGAAGTACTGTTGCTTTCTTCACAGTGCTTTAAGTAACCCTAAAAATTGATGGCCTCTCAAACTTGATGAAATATGGTTCTTTATTTACCCACTCTCTATGTTTAGGGGGTTATAACCCCTTTTAAAAGTCTTACTGCCATTTTGGCAAGGAAGCAGGGGTTAACACAAGGGTTCAATGCATCTTCTTTATTTGGCAGTCAGATCATCTTTTAAAATAACTTGGCAAGCTCAGGGCAAAGAAGGACAGGTCAGAGCAGGAGTGAATCTAAAACGTCCCAGGTCTTTGTGACATCTGCTGAACCCCTGAGCTGGAATATTCTAGTGGCATAAGTTGGTCCCTCTGCTCTCCTTCTAAGCATAACCATATCCCACACCAAGACGCTGATCATGTTCCTGTTTAGAAAGATTTAAAGAATGTCTGAAGTCCCATACTTCAAGTTTCGGTCAACTTTCCTGCTGTGTCCTCTATTTCTGAAATTTGGGTTCATACCTAGTTCTATTTTGAGCAAATCCCTGGGTCAATAATACAGAGAGAAATCCTTCTCTAGGCCTGGGCCTTTACAGAAGCATTTTGTTGACTACTCAACCTTCCTGGGGAGGATGTTCTGCCTCTCCACACCTGTTCCTGCTGGTGGCTCCACTGGATGGTAGGTTGGGCCTGTTAGATGACATCCTCCTGATACATCCTTCTGCTCCACTTCAACTTCTTCCCTCCTCCTTTCCTACGACTGACCACTAGCTAATATACCCACTGGCTCCTGACAGAGTCTCAGCAAATTATCTATTTCCCCCAGTGGCCCGCTATAGTCCCCATGTTTCATTCACTATCCCTATGTCTGGCCCATCCTGTCTATAGATGAGACCTGGTTCTCAGATGCACAAATGCCACCATGATCGAGTTGGCTGCATGTAAAATAAGAGAATGAAACAGCAATTCTGTATTTCTTCTGCAGCTAAGATTGAATGGTTTTATGGAGTCTGACTTAGTGACAATGTTTGCAATAATACAGCAAAATAACCGCTCAAGTGCTCTGAAGTATTTAATTAGAAAGCAGATTTCGGTCATTATCATTGTCTAGACTTTTTCCTTAGATGTTCTACCTGGGAGAGGATCAAGGTACAGAACTGTGGTTTCTCTGTCCTAGTTTCCCACTCTGTAGGTGAGTTCTTGCCGCCTGGTGTCTCTCTTCTCTGCACTGACCAACAATTAATACCATTGAGTATGCCTGGGTGATCTTTTTTCTTACATCACTTTTAATTCCCATTTCGCATGAACGACTTGACTCTACAGCCACGTCTCTTGGCAATGTTAATTTTACCCCACTGAAACATGTTGCCAAGCCAAGTTTGAAGGGGAAGTGGCACAAATGACAGGGCAATAATTGGAAGCCTACAGCAGAGTGTCCAACAAATCTGGACAGAACAAGCCATGATGTCAAGATGGAATGGAACAAATCAATGTCAACTGTAAAGCCGTGTACACCTCATTGGTGAGTCAGAAACTGTGGCAAAGAGCTGTCTGTGAAAGTTTACAAAACTGACAGATTAATGTTTTCAACAACGACAGTGTCATCCTGGGTTACCCAGCAAGGCAGCAGATGACAGGAATCAGAACTTGGAAATGGAATCATAAGCACCTTTCCAGAACACATTCAATAAAATAAAAATATAACGAAACACCTCTTTCTCTCCAACTCCTTCATTCTGCAGTGTTCCATCTGCTTTTGCTCTGCCATTTTCTCTTGCCAAATGCCTTGTTAGCCAAATAAAGCATGTTTAATACAGTTTATTTAATTCACTAGATGACAGGACTCCATGAAATTAACAAAGGCTACATTTCTTGGTATTTGAAGATGATGTATAATTCCATTATGCTTAAAAAATTAGTAGCAATATTATATGGGTGACTCTAAACTCTATCACAGTAATCTCTAGAACTGTTTAAAATGCCTGGTCCATTCCCCGAGAACTGAAGACACAAATGTGGAGGCAACAGAGCCCAGCATGTGCATTCTGAAAATGTTCCATTAGTGATTATTATGCTCATATCTGCTTGGGGATGACTATTCTACTTATGATAACAGCACATAATGGCAGTTAATATTTTAAGCAATTACTTATCATGTACCTTATTCTGCTAAGTGCTTCACATGTATTAACTTATTTATTCCAATGTTGACTCAATAAGGTAGGCATTTGATTGTCGGGGACATCTCAGACTTAGAGATGTTAAGTAGCTTCCCAAAGATTAGCTGGAACTGTAACAAGAAGTCTAACCCACACTAACAGTTCAGAAACCCATTGCTTCCAAGCTCTAGGAATATTTATTTCCACTGTTTTAATGAAGGCTATATAATCAGGAACAATACAGCAAAAATAATAGCACAAATTTCTTTAATGAGGAAGAACTATAGCTCATCATTTCACACTCTCTTTTATTTTAGTTTTCCTCGCCTGCCTGGAAATAAAATATTAGAATTATTATGTCCAACCACAGAAAGAATTATACTTATTGTACTGTTCAAGTTCACACTACAACTGAAATAATTCCTTCAAATAATGGCCCTTAACTTTTAAGAGGAGCACTGCCAAACTCAGATATACCAAACAAGGGCAATGAAGACAGAGAGGGGGTGTACACCAACATCTTTGCCTGTACTTATATCACAATAGAGAAAGCAGCCTTTCTATATTTAAAGGGTGAAAGACAAAGTACCAGAATCCTAGCCTCAGCCAAAATCGATGACTTGCATTTCCTCAAATGAACTTTGCATGTGTTCAATCTGCATTTATTCACTCATTGCTCCAAATATCCATTTCCTCTTCTCTATCCTTTCCTTGTTCCTCAAGTCTAGCAAAAATGCCTTTGCCTTTCAATTTTACAGTGATGAATCACATTACTTCATTTAATTGCCATCTGTTCTATATATATGTACATTTCTGACCTCACCCTCAATCTCAGCACCTGAGAAGAATTGTTCACCACTCTCATAGCACTAACAACGCTTTCCTGAATTCTGTTATTTACATTCCTGTCTCCTCTCCTGGACCATATATGCCTTGATGACAGGCACTATGCTTTTGCATTATCACCTTCTTCTCATCTACCATAGAGTGCTCTCAGTACATGAGGAATAGATGGATGAGTGGATGGATGCCTTACTTGACCTCAACAAATAATGTTTGCATCCATATGAGAAAATGTGCAATAGCGAAGAGCAAACTCAAACTATCGATCTGGGAAAATCTAAAATATGACATTAAATCACTTTTATAGCACTTCCAATGCAGAATTTCTGTTCAATGATCTTTTTCCATGAATTGCTCACTCGCTCTACCTCTCTCTCCCCTCTACTCTCTGTGTCATCATTGTACATCCTTTGTATAACTAACCCATTTTAGGAATAATTTTTTTCAGAACAGAAATATTTGAGTGACAAAGTATGATGTTTATCCTTTCGTACTCAATGCTCTTTGTTGAAATTTAAATAGCTAAATATCCATATCAATGGAATAATTATACATGCTCTTATCACCAAACATCATGTACTTGACTTGACCTGGTAAGAGCATTTTACTTTGTTGGTCTCCTGTTCCTTCCCGCACAAACTCTTCTGATGGTTTCTGACACACCATCTCCTGCTTTCTTTCCCACCTCTTTTGCTGACCCTCTCATTTTCCTCTGTGGCTGTCTCTTCCTCTCTTAAGCCACCATTCTCCTTGTGATTCTTACACTTTCTCTGAACAAGCTCATCCATTCCGAAAGCCTCAATGACTAGTTCTTGGTGTTTATCCACTGACATTCATTCCCAAAACCAAGAGGTTCACATCCAAAACCAAAATCAACCAAATCCTACAAACCTACTCCCACTTCTTCATTTTCCTATCTCACAGAACGACAGCATCATTTGCCCAAGTTGCCTGATCCACAGATTTGCAAATCTTTCTAGACTCTGTCCTCTCCAGACATACATAACAAATCATCTTTAATCTGCCGAGTGATGCACTAATACCACTCCAGTTTTGGCCACAAGTATCTCTTGTCCAGATTCCTAAACTCAGTATCCTAATTAATCTCTTGCCCTGTTCATACTTGCTTTCAATCTGTTTTTCAAAATACAGCCAAAATTTTTCATGAAAAATAACAAATGTGATTATGTTACGCATTTATTTAGAATATTTTAGTGAATCCTAATTTCCAAAGGATAAAAATTAATTTTTCTTAACATATTAATCATATAAAATATAGTTAGATATAATTATATACAATTAAGATTAAATAATTATATATAAATATATATAATTTTAAAAGGTTACTTATTACAGTACAGTTATATTAGAAGATGACAGCATCTTCAAAGTTATGCTCCATTTATTGGCCACCAAGAAACGCATGTAAAACTTTTCAGAGTGAGGAAGAACACTGTTCTGACTTTTCAGAAAAGCATCAGTAGATACTTGATTTCTATCAACCTAGCTGCAAAGCTCTCTGTCCAAATTGTGAAATCTACATTAAAAAAAATAAACTCAGTCATAAAACTGACACTTTCAGATATTTTTATCCTACATCATTACATGGCAGAATAATCCATTTTCTCATCATTTACCTCCTTCCTAGCAGAACAGTCTGTTTTCTCATCATTTGCCTTCTTCCTAACGTAAAACATTCTAATGAATTTCAGAGTGCAGTAGCTCTTTGAGAGTTGAATGTCTGTCAGTATTTCAAGACTAGGAATAGTTTCCAGTCTCTTTGGTGGCTGGAGAATTCCCAGTGAGTTACCTAATTTGACCACTGGAAATCAAAATTTGCCCCCAACAATATGGTGGTACTGCTGCTGAATTTCTGTTAAATACCCACAATGTCAGAGTTTTCTAGTATATATATGAAATACCAAGAGAGCGCCATCTTCTCACTAACAATGACCACAGGGGTGTATTGAGTCTTTCGCACTTTGCCTGGCAGCTAATCAAAAGTTCCAATTATTTTTGACTTATCATTATGTTTTATTTCAAGGCAAGAATGACATTATCTTCTTCATCGAAATCTCTAGTATATTATCACATATTAGGTATCAAATCAACATTTATGGAATAAATAAGTAAAACAGCAGTAGGGCAACAGATGCTTATGTGGAAAGCATTCTGCAAGGTGCTGAATGACGCAGTCAGGGAAGATATGAGCATAAAATTAATTCAGGTGTGGATCCTGTTGACAGTTCTAAGTCTAGTAAAATAGTTGAAATCAACACATCATTAAATAGAATGCAAAGTAATGCTAAATTGTAATGAGATGCAAATGAATTTCAAAGATGACTTTCCCTTAGAAAAGATGGAAGGGTGTGGGGAGAAGGAGGGCAACGTCACATGCAGGAACTAGTATTTGAGACGGACAATGGGAGATTATTATTTGACCATGTGAAAGGGATGTCATTCCAGGCTCAAAGAACAACAGGGATTTAAGCACAGACCTTGACAAGTACTGAATGTGTGTGGTTGTGTTTCAGAGAGCAATTAGATTCCATCTTATTGGAGTTTAGGGGCAAATTTACCATCAGGCAAATTACATTGGAAGTTTGACATAAGTAAAAGGTTGATATTCAACAATGATCCTAATTTTCTTCGTTTACTGAATTTGATGCAACACCTCATCTATTTCCATACTCCAAATAAGAAACCCTTTGAAATTTTATGGAACTCATGTGTTTCACTGACAAGAAAATAGTTAATAAAATTTAACTATGTTTTTGACATTTGAGGGTCAATAGTGTAAACATGGATCTTGCACTATATTGCACTGCAAGGATGTTAGTTTGCCAGTCCCTAAATGTCCCTGTCAACTGTAGAGCTTTTTCGTAATTAGGCAAACACAATAAAGTCCACTGGGGCTATGGACACCAGTAGATATGGGTTCTTACACCCAAAAAAATAGTCTCAGTTTCTTCTGCTTCATTTATGTTGACATTTTTTTCACCCATTCCGTGTGTTATTTTTCACAGCTCCTGCTCCTCATTGCCTCCAGAGTGAATTTTAATTGCTGCTGTCACATCCACTGTTGATTGAGGGGACTGAGGTTACCATAGGGCTGACATCAGGTAAGAGGGAGTTATTATTAAAATTGTACCCTAACGTAATAGCATAATAGTTTTATTATTTGTACAATAACAGCCATATTGTTACTCTAATTATTTTATCTTCACAATGACCCAATGATTGATTTAGGGTATAAACTATAATCCATTTATGTAAAGAGTAGTGAACTGGGCCAGGCGCAGTGGCTCATGTCTGTAATCCTAGCACTTTGGGAGACTGAGAAGGGCAGATCACGAGGTCAGGAGTTCGAGACCAGCCAGGTCAGAATGGTGAAACCCCATCTCTACTAAAAATACCAAAATTAGCCAGGCACGGTGGCACGCACCTGTAGTACCAGCTTCTTGGGAGGCTGAGGCAGGAAAATCGCTTGAACTCGGGAGGCGGAGGTTGCAGTGAGCTGAGATCATGCCACTGCACTCCAGCCTGGGCGACAGAGCGAGACTCCATCACAAATACATGAATGAATATATATATATATATATATATATATATATATATATATATATATATGTAGAGTAGTGAACTGGCAATCACACAGGTAAAGTGAACTGGCAGTCAGAGAGGTTAAGCGAATAAATCAGGATCACTCAGTTAGTGGGATAGCAGAGGCAATACAGAGATAGCTGGCCCATTGGTATTTCCTATTCTTGATAAGGTATGTAATATATGTATGCATGTCAACGCTTTTGTTTCATCTGAGAAATATATTTCCCTGCTGCTTAGGAAGTAATATATTCAAAACATGAACATTCTTATATTAACTTGTTTAAACCTATGTGGGACAACAGGATTGATTTTACTGTTCATTTCTTACAATACCGCGCATTCAATTAAATACTCTCTTTACTAAAGCAGCTTAATGATTTGAACATTTCAGTGTGATCCGTTCTCAGATCAACTTCAAAAGACTGAATTTAAACCTATCTTCAAGCTGTGAAGGTTTTAGTTCCTTTCCTTTTTTTTTTTTTTTTTTTAACTTTTTAAAATTCCTCTGCTGGGAACGAATTAAGTACAGCCTAGCAAAGGATAGATCCATATTTGCATCCTGCTAATCAAACAAGAACTTGTAAGAATGTAGCAGTGATAAATGTACCACCGTTGAAATCATTTGTATAAGTTGGAGCAAAATGAACTGTGACCAACAGATTCCTTCCACAGCCATCACCCGTCTACATTGCTCCAATGTGCGGAAGTGTCTTAATGGATGTACATTATCAAGTTTGCAGGCTTATTTTCAGTCATAAAGAATAGTGTACCAGATGCTCTTGGTACACTGAATTTGCCACACCATAGACAAGCTAATATCATTATGTGAGACCACAGGGGAAAAAATAAAAGATTCACATTTAATCCATATTAACTACCAGGAGACCCATCAAGGCAGTTGGGCTGGCTCATGATACAGCAGCTTCTAGCAAATTAGCAGCCCATAACAACTTAGTTATAATGAGCTGCAAGATCTTACACCATAAGCTCAACTCCATTAAACCGAATTCAAGTACATGAATTCATGTACAAAGTATAACCTTAACATCTGTCTGTGCTTAGCCAATATTTTGTTTATGCCTTTTTAGGAACAACCAAATTATCTTTGTGTCCCCTGAAACTAGGGACTGTAATTTCCATCAACTGCAGTTTTACCTGATAGAGAGGGCTGGACTGATCACCACTGGCCTCCCCGGCTGCGGCGTCCAGCAGCAAGTTATGCATCATCCCGGCAGCTGTTCCCTACATATTGGGCCAATTTTTTCCCAAACAATTTTCCCTTGCTATTCAAGTGGGGAAAGCAATAGTCTCCTCAGAAATTAAACAGTCAACAAAGCATGCATATCTAATAAATACTGTAGACCTTGTATTTACTTAAGCCCAATGAGTTAAATCCTATCCTACTCTACTCAACATGGAGAACATGTTTTAATAAACTTAAGCCATTTTTATTTCTCAAAAAGCAATGTCCTCCTTCTTTTCCCATAGTGGACTGACTACTCTTTAGGGACTCAGGAAATACTATCACCATTATTATAACTGTTATTTCTGTTTTACAGATGGGGAAATAGAGAGATAGACTACCCATGGTTAACCAGTTGCTAAGTGAGGAAACAGATATTCAGTATATAATTTAAGGTATTTTCCATGGAGTTTTATGTAAAGAATGAATACATATTTATGGGAATAATCTAACTTTCTTATTATTTTCTGTCTTACATAACAAGTGTACATTATTCACTTGGGCAGTGTTTTCAAAATTCACATCTTACCTGCAGAAACCTTAGCATGCAGAAAAATGGGTACTGCATATATTGTTATGTCTTTTGTAGAGTTTTACATATCCAAATCTGATCTAGTTCTAATCAATCTAAATGCAACGTCTTAAAGTCTCATAGAATTTTATATGTGGATGGGATCTAGAAAGTCATTTAGTTCATCATCCTTCTCCTTCAAGCGTCAGCCTTTCCAGCAGTTTCTCAATGAAAGTTGACAACAAAAGCAGTTCAAACCCCAATGCATACCATTCCATGGAAGGATAGCTCTGGTAATCAAATTCATAGTATGGTTTCTTATAAAAATAAAATGATTCTACCTTCTGTTCTACTTCTGGCTTCTAATTTACCAAAGCATGAGACTGACTTTTTCACTGACACAGTAGACTTTGAAAAACCATTTGAAAAATCTTCTCTTCTGTAATTCAAACAGGGGTAGTTTAGAGGTTTCATCATTGTTTTTAGAAGCCCCCTTCTCCTCCTCTGCCCACACCTTTGCATTGCCCTCTTGTTTTCCATGGCCTCTTCCACAACTCAAAACACCCAACAGTTTATATATGATTTCACATATGGTCTAAAGGTATCACTTTTCTTACAACTTTAAAATTAAACTTCCAATAATATAACTTAAGGTTACAGTAGCTTTCTTCCCATTATGAAATAGCTGCTTTATAGGAAACCTGAATTCAACTATAATTTTTTTTTTTCCTGAACCCCTGTCAAACCAGACTTACCTACACTACAGACTCTTCAGATGATAACTTTGAACCTGCAGACAAGGTGGGACATGCATCCCAAATTTTTATTTTTTATCTTATATTTTTCAGCGTTTTATGTTCTTCTTGGAACAGAATTCTGTATCAAACATATGCATATTTTCTTAGCCCTGTGTAACCTGCAAATTCTATAGCTTGCTATGAAGATATTAGTCCAAGTCTTTGATTATAGTTTTGAATAGAAAGTACAGAGCTCAATGATTTGCCACAGACTCTTTTTCAGGTTGATGGTGATCCATTAAACAGCGTATCCAAAGGGATATATAAACATATGTCTACTATATGTCATCAACATACACAGATCAGCAAACACCTTGGATTGTTTTCCAGCCCCTAGATGGATTGCACTGTGATGTCAACGTTATCTTATTGGCTCCCTATCTGCAGAATCACTGGTGGTGATGGACTCCTTTGCAAACCAAGAGCAATCATTCAAAATTATAAAACTGTCATCTTTGGTTGACCCCCAACTCCAGTAATAATCAAGACAGGACAAGGATAAATGTCTAAGCTTCATAAATTACCTATTTCGCATATCTCAGGTTTCAAATTTGATTGTTAACTTCCTTACAATATGCTCAGTGATGCAGCTTAGCTAGTAGGGGCAGCAGTTGCCTCTGAAGTGGGGTATGGGAAGGGGAAGGGACGGTTTGAACTTATGTTTAAATGTACTGTTCTTTGCTTTAGGTTTTATTATATTTTTATATCATAAATGTTAGTACAGTAGTATTTGTATCATGTATAAATAAATGAGCATAAAATGGATGTTCTTACTCAGAAGACTTTTACTGACCAAGGACTGAGATTAACAAAGGATGGAGACCAGTGGATGAGACACCCACACAGAATAGGCCACAGAATGAAGTGAGCCCATTTCTGCTCATCTGGTCTGCATTACAGCTACAGTATACCCTAACCTGGCACTGGGAAGCCCCTGTATGAGAGACAATAAATTCCTACTCATTTGGAAGGGATCATAGAATTGAAGCTTTTAATTTTGCAGTTATGGAAACTGAAGTGGAGAGAGATTAACTGACTAAAATGAGCAGCTTTAAAGCCCATTTGGGACATTCCAGGGAAAAGAAAATGAAATGAAATAAAGTTCACATCAGAGTGGGACCTGATTCTATTCCATTGTTCTTTCTCAAAATATATTGCCCCAGTTAGGAAATAAACAAACCAAAAACCAAAACAAAGAAAGAAAAGAAAAACAAGGAAATGGAGAACGACAGTCACTGAACTACACCTTTTGGCACCACATAAATGCTGGCAGATGTTCTGGTGAGAGCATCAAGCACAGTGAAGTAACAGCAGTGCATTCCCTGTGCCGAATATTCACCTTGTAACTTAAATTCCGTCAGCATTCAGCCTTCAAAAATTGTGACTATCCACCTTTTCTAAAATAACACCAACACATCATCAAAAAATAAAGGTTTACATATAGAAATATTCAGTCCTAATCTTGCTCCAGTAAAATATTCTTCTACAGATGGAAGAGGAAGACACCACACACTTCATAGACAGCATCATATGGAGCCTGGACCACAGTGATAAGAAGGTTGCCACTGTTACTCTGAGAAAGTTATATTAAAAACACATGCATCTTTTCTTAGACTCATACAATTAGAATGCGTCGGTGCTAGCACAGAAAACAGCCTCTGACCACCAATCTCATATTATTTCCTCTACACTACAATGAAGGGGCCTATTTCATACCTGGTTAAATACACTAAGAATTTTGGATCTCATGAAAACTCACGTTTTCTCAAAGTTTCTCAAAGACATGAATGCTATTTTTAAGCAAGGCTGATAAAGTTTTTCTGGCTTCCTTCTAAAAATGAATGCAAACAGTAAGCTCTTACATAAAATTGACAGGGATAGACTCACTTGCCCTCCTTAGGATGGGCGTAGCCTCTATGCAGCCACAATGCAACTGAGTCAGGAAGCTGCATTTATAACAGTTGCCCTGGGAATTCTGACACCAGTAGTTCACATGGTATCCACCATCATCCTGAGCTCCATGCTGATCAGTGGCTCAAAAAGTTTCTTGTAAGGGAAAAGTGCCTGGAGCACCTGGATGGAGGTAAATCGTAAAACAAAACAGAAGGGGCATATGCAGTGAGAGTGGTCTATGAACAGGCAGAAATCTAGGAGGGTTTTCTAAAATCTAAGTGAGATGCTTAAATTGAGCAATGCCCATGGATAGAAGAAGGCTGAAGGAGGGAGGGTCAGCTTCAGTTAAGTACACGTGGATACAAAATCCTGTGTTCATTTAATTCTGTGATCTCAGAAATACCATGTAATGGAATAATTACTTAGCGTAAATTTTCACATCAATCATACTGAGATAATGTCTAACATGTAGGGTCCTTGTGAAGGTTTAATGAGATATTATGGGTAAATAATCAAGAGCACACTGGATGTGCAAAATAATTTTATTGATTTTTATTTCAGAATAATAACAAAATAAATGGATAGGTCAGGTTTATAAATTTTTAAATGAAGAAATGTAAATTTCCTATTTAATTCTACACACCCAGAGATAAAATAAGTTCCTAAATGGAATATGCATGACATCTGGTCAATATCTATGCACTCAATTTGCCAAATACATGCCCAAACGTACCAGCGTCTACAAACTAAAGTCAGGGCCAGGGCAGCACCTCAGGGTTACGTCTGATTCTACAGACACAGCCACACAATTAACTGAAAGTCTCCCTTTTTAATTCTTTTTCATCTCCACCTCTGTTTTTACGGTTTCCAATTTTTGGAAGAAGTACTCCACAATAATGTGGGTGCAGTTAATCCCCCACCTCGGCAAGTAAATTTAATTACATTTAACATTTCAACACTGAATATAGTATCTCTTGAAGAGATTCTATTAATGCTGATGAAAATTACCAGAAATTGGTTCAGAAGAGCATGGGGGCTTGAAATGAACTGACGCAGATAAAATTCATGAAGAAGGAACGTGTGACTAATGCGAAAGCTATGCAATAAATAACCATCTTCAGAGTTGCTCTCCTTGTAGGAACACGTATGCAAATGTTACTCTATACATGCAAAACAGTAGTGGAGGCGGAAAGGATGCAGAAAGGCTCTAATAATCGTTTTGCCTTGTACTAAAACAATTAGACAGTTGACCAACACTTAAAATTAGTTTTTGTTCTATATATACATATATATATTTTTTTTGGGGGGGGGGAGGAGGAAGCTAGTACTGTTTAAAGTCACAGACTAACTCAATATTTTTTATTCCTAGAGGAAGAAACGCCCATAATGTTGAAAAATATTTACACACTGGAGAAGATCACAATGTAATTAGCCACAATGCAGTGTTTATTAAATTCCTAGAGATTACAGAGTTTATTTTTAAAATCATATATGCTGAGTTTAATTAAACATATCAAAGGTAGCATGAACTTCATGGGATAGAAGCACGTAATTTGATTCAAAAATAACAAAAATGCACCCACTTTTGCTCTGTTTTCTAGGTAAGCTAGTATTAGATATGGCCAAATAATATCACCATGCACATGATTAACACTGATTGGTAATTCTTAGGACCCTAAAGATACGTTTTGTTTTTTTGAGCAGAACTTGATCAGAGCTACTGACTGAATATGATTCTGTAAAAAATCCAGGCCACTGCATCATTTTTCTCCTGCTAATAGAGGATAGAAACATAAAGAAATACATGATTTAGTGTTTTAGAAATTATATATACTTCTTCATGTGTTCTGTGTTGAAAACATACTTTGGAGAAAATGCAGATAAATCACAAAACCCTAGGGAGAGCTGCGGCATTACAATAATGGCCATGCTTTTCACAGTGGAAGGAACAGGCAGAGCATACAGAAGTCAAAGGCATTTGTGACATTTCCACAGCCGGAGGGTGGTAACAGGAGACAAAATTTAAGGTTGTTTCACTAAGAGTCTGTCTGATATCATATACCATGCCATAGAAGGGAAATTCTCAGGTCTTACTCTGCTCCAATGCAGAGTAAGAAGGGTGGAACATAAGCAATTGTGAATCTGCTGCCTATAACTGACCACTTATCTCCTACTTAAGAGAGAATACGGGGTTGCAAGTGATAACCTTCAATACTCACTACTGTATCTGTTTCACTTTTTTAATCGGGGGAAAAAGAACACTGTATATTTGATGTTAGAAAAAATGTATTTTTTCTAACACACTATATTTATATATATATATAAAACACACTATATTTATATATTTTATCTACATCTATCTATCTATCTATCTATCTATCTATCTATCTATATCACATTCTCATTTGTTTGTTCAGTAAATACACCAGGCACAGCCTAAGTGCTAGAAATGCATCAATGAAAAAAATCAGACAAAAATCCCTGCCTTCATGAAGTTTACATTCTAATGGAGAAAACAGACAGTGAACCAAATAAACAGATTACATAGAGCTACCTGTGGTAAAGGCAATTTAAAAAAGCAATTCAGGAAAATAAAACGATGGGGAGACAACTTAAGTAGAATAATTGAGAACAGCATCATTGACAAGGTGACATTACAGAAAAGATGGGGAAGAATGAGGAGGTGAGGCGTGTGTATACCTGGGCTGGGGGGTGAGGAGAAAGGAGGGGCTAGGATGGTGTTTCACACAAAGTCAACAGAAAATGCAAAATCCAAGTTCTAGGGGCATGTTCTAGGAGAGGTGAGGAGTTTCCTCTGCAGGAGCAAAAAGTGAGAGGAGGAAACATCTTGGGAGGCGTGGGAGGGATGGGTGGCTGGTGGCAGAGCACAGAGGCCCTTGTTGGCCACTGCAGGGACTTCTGCTCTGCATAGAGTAGTAACATGATAGGATTTACATTTTCATAGGATTCCTTTGCCTGCTATTCAAAAATAATCTTTATATTCATTTATTAAAGGTTATTTTGTGTGTCACTTAATATTTATTCATCTCAGCTACATGGGGAGGACCTAATAAACACAGTTACATGCATCATATAAGCTACCTCACTGTTCATGCTCTCCTTGGCCATGACACCAGCACAGCAATTACTTTACTACATCCTAGGTACTAGTTCTCACATCTGGATCCCACCAGACCTTTTAGTTCTTGATCCCTAGGGAATGTCTCTTCCATTTTTATATGTGGCAATTCAATATTTAGAACAGAGGAATGACTCAAAAAAAAACATTTGTTGAATACAAGACATTTCGAATGCAAAATATAAGACTTCTAAAATAGCCACAAAACACAACTCTAAATCAGAATTCACACGTTAATAAGCTACCTGTAGAAACACAAACATAAATCTTTGTTCCCACACCATTCCAACTGGAACTTTTGATCAGACTTATTAGCTAGGATTCTCCAATTTGGCCATTATCATCACATAAGAGTTGAACCACATCTGGAATTGTGTGGACAAATAAATACACATATATTTAACAATGAAAATTCTTTTTTCTTAATTGTGTGGATAAAATTTATGAGTCAAATGGGCAAATATATATTTTTAAACACTTGAAACTATTTTTTGTTAATTGTGTGGATACAATTTATGAGTAAAACACCCCAGAAAAGATTTTGTAACATGGCATTAGAAAATTCTCACAATTTTTTTTTATCATGTTTGACTCTCTGCTTTTGTTTAAAATGCCACCTAAAGGGCCTACTTAGTATGTTTTCAGATATATCCACATAATATAAATACCTGGATTTAAAAAAGTAAGTGTTCAAATTTAAAATATTTATATTTGGAAATATAAGGGAATGGGCAAACATAATCATACCATCAATGAGTTAACTTAATTGCGTTTTTAAACTCTTTATTTGGATCACATACATATACTGTGTCCTACAGTTTGAAGACTTAGTGTCACATAAATCTATTAGATTGATTTACAAAAAATGTGAGCACCCAAACACTATATTCCTAATGTGAGACTTCATAGTCATTTACTTTTATAGTTCAGCAATATTATTAAATTACAGTCAATGTGGAAAACACTTCCAAAGGTCAAAGTTTTCTTAAATCACTTTCTAAATCCATAGCATTGAGAATGACTTTCACGCCTTAAAAAGAAAAAGATTTCCTAGCTTTAAGACAATAAACATAAACTTTTACTTTTATTTAATAATTAGTTGAAATGAAATACTTAGTAAGAGATGCCCTCAGAATAATATCTTTCTTCTGATATTATTCTGATATTCTGATATAATAAGGGCCTTTCTTCCTCAGTTTCTTTAAAATAAAAATATCCATGGGTAGGCAATTAACATATTAAAACATGAAAATATGTTTCTGATAAAATTAAATCATTTTTAAGTCAACTTGGTCATTCTTCACACTTAGTTTATAACTTACAAAGTCATTCAAATTTCAAATAATATTAATCAAACATAAGTTTTATCTTGTGTTTGTCAAAATTAAGGTGAAAATCATTTTCTATCACTATTATTATTCATTTGAAAATACTTTAAGTTCAGAGATAAATACTTAAGGACTTTTTTATAAAGACTTTATAAATACTAAAGAATCTCTTAGGCATTCCATTTTACTGCACTCACAATTCTACAAGGTACAGCTAACTTAAATATATAACAATCCAAAATATAATTCCACAGATTGTCATTTTATTCAATCACTGGTTTCAAAAAATCAATTTGTTTCTTTAATCTGTTGGGTATCACAATTTTTTTTTTTTTTAACTACAGTGGTGGCACAGGTGAAATCTATGAACCCATTGTAAATTTCGGGCAACGATTTTCTCAATGAGTTATTTGAATAAAAGCAATCTTGAAACACTTGGTAAAGGTTTTCTATAATTAAGAGGTGTGTGCATCTTATTTACACCTGCACCATTTAGAGTGATCAAAACATGTAATTATTGTATTCTAGTTCTAGTATAAACTTATCACTGAGAACCAAATAATCTCTGCCAAAAAGAGAAAGCTATGCAACAAGTTAGCTGCCCAGTATATTAAATTTTTGGCTACTTTACATGGTGACTCTGGTTGGGTGATTTTTTTTCCTTTACTCTCCATGAATAATTTCTTTCTGGATGGGGTTATTCCTTTAACTGTGCATCGAAGGAAAAAAAAAAAAAAAGACCTACAATTTCCAAATTAACTCTTACTTAATTCTTACAGAATTGTATGTGATTACTTACATAGATAATCATAACTTTCATAAAATCTAAAGTATATATCTATGACACACCAAGTCTTACTAAAAACAATAATTAAATGGTTATAATGGTTAGTTAATAGGGAAATGACCCATGAATTCTTACAACCACTTTCTGTTTAATTTGGTTATTTGGTTTTACAATTTCAATGTTCAGATGCTGAATAAATTGATAACTGTGAGGTCAGAAATAAATTCTTACCATATTTTCTATACATAACTTTAACCTGCAGTTTTAAAACTTTAGTTAAAATTATCACAAAAACAACATTCATAATGAAAGCATTGAAAAACCAAACACGGTTAGTTTTCACTTTTTGTCTTTTACCTTTGCTGTACCTTTTGAAATAAATGGTCCTTAAATACTTGAAAACTGTAGTCTAGGCAAACAAGACGACTAGTCCCAAAGATGAAGGGTTACTCTTCCCTCCTTCCCCAGGCTGTGGAGCAGGCGGTTCCTGGCATCCTACCCACCTCCCTCCTCCCTCCCTGCACCAGGGCTAAAAGGAACCACAGAGCAGCTCAAAAACCGAGAAGGGAGTGAAGAACAGCCTCGAAAAAGTCAGGACGCTGAATTATCCTATGGTAATTCCTGCTTTCACTCGCAAACAGTTTAAAAGAAAGCAAAGCAAGACATATCAGAGATACCACAAGCCCAGTGGTTGCTGTCTTAAAAGAGAAAAGAATAGAGTTCAGCCAGGCACAAAGGTCTCCATGGCAACAGTGAATTTAGACCCCCATTGGCATTATTTATGCAACATTTCATCACAAAAGGACCCTCCCACTAGCCTGCCTGGCAAATTCTAGTTTTCTAATCTTCCGTTCTTTTGCTTTGAATGTATCTGGATTCTTAGCTATCTGTATGTTAACATTAAAATACACACACACACACACACACACACACACACACACACGACAACAACAACAAAAAAAAAACAGATCATGAAATGATTATCAAACTCAAAATAGTCTTTATTTCCTTGATGAATTCAAAAGCAAGAGGCAGATTCAAGATTGTTTAGAGTTCTTACTCAAAGCCAGTCCGGTTTTGGTTTCAAAGATGAACAGCTGTTCAACAAATAAGTTTATTCAAATTATTTGGTTTTTTGAAATAGATTACAATTCAAAGAGAGTACAAAATGGCAAAATCCTACCAACCCAAAAGGCTCACAGGAAAGACAGCTTGCTAGATACGGACTTTGAAGCTAAATTTTATATAATGATATCCATCCCCACCCACTCCTAGCTATTATAGTACCTCAAACAACTCCTTTGAGTCTTTTACCTGATTCTTTCTATTTTAGCCACAGCTTCCAAAAACATGAATTCGGCAAAGTATTTTAAGCACTTTTTATTGACCTTTGTACCAAATGGATCCCAGGTCCACATTTTATAATTAGACGACCTGGGACAAGTTATTTAAAACAGAGGTAACGCCCCAGTGGAATTAGGTTGCTGTGAGTATTAACAAGATGATATCTGCAGAAGTACTTTCTTCAATTCTAAAACAATATACAAATGTAAATGGTTGGGATAATATTTGATGGCACTGAAAGGAAACACTAGTCTTCATTTGAAAAGGGCTGTATTTAGTATTAGTTCAAATAAGAACTAAACAAGGTGACTTCTTAAAAATAAGATTTTGTAAATTTTTTTTTTTTTTTTTTGAGATGGAGTCTTGCTCTGTTCCCCAGGCTGGAGTGCAGTGACGCGATCTAAGTGCACTGCAAGCTCCGCCTCCTGGGTTCACACCATTCTCCTGCCTCGGCCTCCTGAGTAGCAGGGACTACAGGCGCCCGCCACCAGGCCCGGGTAATTTTTTGTATTTTTAGTAGAGACGGGGTTTCACCATGTTAGCCAGGAGTCTTGATCTCCTGACCTCGTGATCCGCCTGCCTTGGCCTCCCAAAGTGCTGGGATTACAGGTGTGAGCCACCACGCCTGGCCCTATAAATTATTTTTTAAAAACATACAAGCTTATTATTAAAAATTCAGAGTACATATTTTGATAAAGTACAGGGTAGTCCTTATTCCATACACTCCCAGCATCAAATCCATTCTCCTTTTTGTAAGGTCCTCTGAGCTGGCCGCACCATGGTCAAGCCGTCATGACATCCCCCTGCCCTTGTGATAATGTACTTTGTGATATTCCCCCGTCCTTGTGAATGTACTTTGTACGATACATCCTCCCCGCCCTTGTGAATGTACCCGGCCCTTGTGACAATACACCCTCCCTGCCCTTGTAAATGTACTTTGTAACACCCTCCCCACCCTTGTGACAATACACCCTCCCTGCCCTTGTAAATGTACTTTGTAACACCCTCCCCACCCTTGTGACAATACACCCTCCCAGCCCTTGTAAATGTACTTTGTAACACCCTCCCCACCCTTGTGACAATACACCCTCCCTGCCCTTGTAAATGTACTTTGTAACACCCTCCCCACCCTTGTGACAATACACCCTCCCTGCCCTTGTGAATGTACTTTGTAACACCCTCCCCACCCTTGTGACAATACACCCTCCCAGCCCTTGTGAATGTACTTTGTATGACACATCCTCCCCGCTCTTGAGAATGTACTTTGTAACATCCACTCCCTGCCCGCAAAAAAACTGCTCCTAACTCCACCACCTATCCCAAACCTATAAACTAATGATAATCCCACCACCCTTTGCTGACACCTTTCTCAGATTCAGCCCACTTTCACCCAAGTGAATAAACAGGCTTGTTGCTCACACTAAGCCTGCTCAGGTGGTCTCTTATAGGGACACATTTAACACTTTTTATACAATTGCTTGTCTAGACCTAGATGCTTTATTCACCTTTACTTAGGTATTGATTGACACTATGTTGTCTTTAAAACAATTTTGCAAGAAAGTTCATGGGTGCCTGTCTTTCCTGTTAATGCATGTTTAAGAGGATTTTCCATTACCTGCAAGGCAGGCAAATGTCCCCATTATGTAACCCTCAGAGGCATTTTTCACCTAGAATGGAATGTTTGTGGTACCTCCAGAAGCACAACTCACCATCATTCTCTGTGAAGGTGTCCCTGGAATTATGCCCTACTTAGAAGGTTATACAACTTTGGGATCACACTTTTCCTCACTCACAATTCTGAAGAAATCATTCAGTTACCTCTGACACTGAAAACTGCCGAATAGAATTAAAAAGCCAGATTGATATATCCCTCTTGTAAGAAAATTACTTTCCCAGGTGAGAACTATTGTAAAAATAACAACCCATACATTAGCTCCTAGTTATCTCTCTTCCACATCTATTGCCTTTTTTTCTCTCTTCTGCTTTATTTCTTCATACCAGTCCCGTTTATTTCTGCACTATTTGTCTGCTTGATGCTTCTAACATGGTTTCATTTCAGCAATAGCTATTTTTTTCTTTTTTTTTTGAATAATCTTTGCCAGCTCATTGTTACTCCTTTCATGCCTCCTCTGTCCTATGATTTCTTCTTTGATTTCATTTTTGCTCATAATTTTAAACTTACTCAAGTTACAAAAAAATGGTTAACTTTCTCTTACATCACCTGGGGGTAATTTTATTTTTCTGTGGTTATACTTTCTCTGCCTTTTGTGTATTTGTGTTTTTGTGTTCCTTTATTCTCTTTCTGATTTCTTTGTTTCTTACTTTTTATGGACAATGTCAACCCACTATCTTTAAACATTTCAGTTTATTACTTATTTTTGAATTATGGCAACCTTTTCTTGGCCTGACTTTTGCTTGGTAACAGGTTGGGGAGGGGAGCAATTCTAAGTATGAAAAAAAGTGAAGGCAGCTGGTAGCTGAAAATGTAGTTCTTATGCTACCCACCCCCCAACCCCTGACATTATTTTCTCCTATTGGGACTTGTCCTTCATAGAGCTTCATCTCTCCTGTGTCCCCTCATGTCTTCAGAACTCAGTGTTTCAGTTGAGGATTCTGGCTCAGGAACCTATCTACCTTCCTTCCTTCCTTCTTTCCTGCCTTCCTGCCTGCCTGCCTTCCTGCCTGCCTGCCTGCTTGGCTGCCTTCCTGCCTGCCTGCCTCCCTGCCTGCCTGCCTTCCTGCCTTTCTTCCAGTCTGCCTTCCTGCCTGCCTGCCTGCCTGCCTTCCTGTCTTCCTTCCTTCCTTTCTGCCTTCCTTCCTTTCTCCCTTCCTCCCGCCTTCCTTCCTTCCTTCCTCTTCTTTTTTCTAAAATGAAATATGCATAATGTATGATATCTGGGAAGATACGTGTAAACTCACATATCTCCTTCATGAGTTTGTGCTGATTTATTTCCTAGTATTATTGTAAATGGAATTTTATTCGCAATCCTCTTGTATTTTTGGTTCATTTTAGTGTTTCCAGGAAAGAAGTACAATAAAATCAACATTGTGAGATAATCATAACAGTGGTTTAAGGGAAATCCCAAAGATGCAAAAAATGTTTACTCTTGACAAAGTTCAAGAGTATTCTTAAGTAAAAAAAAAAATCTTTGCACACCAGAAATAGTGGGGGAAAGCCCTCAATTTGATCAAAACAACAACCAAACATCTACCTAAAAATTATAATCAAAACCTCAGCATGCTTTTCTGGGGGGGTAAGGGGCCTGACTTAATGGACAGTGGATTCTAAAATTTATACAGAAATGCACAGGGCTAAGAAGAGCAAGCAGTCTTAAAGGAAGAGAATAAATCTGGAAGACGGCCTACCAGATAACATGGTGGACTAGAAAACTGCAGTCATAAAGACTGTGTGGTATCCACGTAAGGAGAGACAAAAAGAACAGTGGAGCAGAAGAGAATCCAGACATGAAGCCACACATACACCTGATTTACAAGAAACATGACACTGCAGTGCAGAGGGAAAGATAGTGCCTTCACCTGTTGAAAAAAAATGCAACGTGACCCCAGTTGCGAAAAAATTAAAAAAATCAACTCCATCTGGAGTGAAGGGCTAGATGTGAAAGATTAAATGAAAATGCTTATATGCAGCACATGCATGACCTTGGAGTAGCCAAGGCTTTCTTAAGCAGGACACAAAATGAGCTAACCGTAACGGAATATTAAAAAAGTTATAAATTGGGCCATATTAAAATTGAGAAATTCTGTTTACCAAAGACCCCATCAGGAAAGTGAAAGTACACTAATGGGAGAAGATATTTTCATTCTGTCTTTCTCTGTATATGTGTTAAGTCTGAAATGCAATGTAATATGACATTAATAGGCAACCCAATAGAAAAAGGGTAAAATACTTAACAAGCACTGCACAAAAGAAAACAACCACATGACCCACGTGGCCAATAAATAAATTGGCAAACGATTGATATAGTTTGGCTGTGCCCCACCCAAATCTCATCTTGAATTGTAGCTCCCGTAATTCCCAGGTGTCATGGGAGGGACCTGGTGGGAGGTAACTGAATCATGGGGGCAGGTTTTTCCCGTGCTGTTCTCATGATAGTGAATAAGTCTCAGGAGATCTGCTGGTTTTATAAAGGGCAGTTCCCCTGCATATGCTCTCTGGCCTTCTGCCATGTAAGACGTGTCTTGGTTCCTCCTTCACTTTCCATCATGATTGTGAGGCCTCCCCACCCATGTGGAATTGTGAGTCCATTACACCTTTTTTCCTTTTAAATCACCCAGTCTCCAGTATTTCTTCATAACGTATGAAAATGGACTAATACGACAATCAACTTCACTACTCACCAGAGTACAAAATTTTAACCACTATAGGGTGCCACTAAGTACTCATTAGAATGATTAAAATTCAGAGAGACAGATAATGCCCAAATTGGCAAGTATTGGGTGTTACTGGAACTTTCATAAAACTGTAAGTGGGAATATAAAATGTTAAAATAAATGTGACAGTTGTGAATTTCTTCTAAAATTCTTGATAAACATACTCTGTTTCTCAGCAATTCTACTCGATAATGCCACAAACTAAAAAATGTGCACATAAGCACACCAGAAGACATCTCCTATAATGCTGTCAGTCCCAACTGAACACTACAGAAATGCCCAGTCACTAGAATGAATATAGTATAGTACACGTACACAGTGAAATACTATTCAGCAAAGTAAATAAATCATGTATAACCAGGCACACTATTATGACTGAGTCTCACACACATAACAGTGAGCAAGCTGCACTTGCTGGAATATATTAGGCTGGTGCAAAAGTAATTGCAGTTTTTGCCATTATAGCAAAAACCAAAATTTTTCTGTATGTATATTCTACTTTTGAAAAGGTTCTAAATTATTTTAAGTCCTAGATTTTTGAAAGCTATAACAGGCATGCATGTATGAAAACAGGAATATTATTTACTTACTAAATGTTCTTGATTTTAAAAAATCAATTTCAAAGGTTTCTAGCAATATTGTTGCCAATTTCCTTTTTAAAGAAAATGAAGGATTTTTACTTTTTACAAAATAAAAGTAGAATTAAAGTATAAAGGAATCACTATTTGCTGTGGTATCATTAACTTTAAAATAATTGACTATGCTGTGGCCCTTTGGACAAATAATCCAATCTTTTGGACAAAAAACAAATATACACACACAAACAAAACCTACATGTTCATGATGTCCATGTCCTGGCAATTTTTATCTACTTATATGGACAGAGGGGTGGAAGAATAAGTAGCATTAACACAGAAAAGCTTTAACATGAAATAGGTGACTTGGTAGTGATTTACAAATAAGTTAAAGTTAACATTTAAAATGTTTATGCTAACAAAACTTGATATTTAGGAGAGACTTTAAAAGACATGACTCCTGAAATTTTGGCTTCTTATTTTCTGATAATCAGCATTTCAGTGTAAAACTGTGTAATTCTATTTATTATCCTTCCAGACGCTAAGGTATAAAATTACACACAATTGACAGCCAAATTACTGCGTCTGCCTTCCAAGGGACACGGGGAAGCTCCAACACAGATTCTTTTGCAATTAAATCCTTGCAAGGAGTAATATTTTTAGGGCCAGCTCAGCTTTTATCTGTAATCCAGCAGTTATCGCTGCTGAAATGGATTGCAGGAGGTGGTAAGGAAAAAAATGGGAAAACAGGATGAGGAAGGAAGTCAAACAAACAATGCTGGACTTTTGCCTAGGGGCCTTGTAGTGACAAGTACTCAGATGCAACTGAAACCCCAGTGCTGCCTACTGCTGCACTAAACTCTTGAAACCAAGTGTCAGACAGACTCAAAAATAGAACCATTGGTACTAAGAGACTAGATGTATATGTCATCACACACTAGCTAATATCCCTGAATCCAGTGTAAATTCGAAGTCTGTACTAGCAGTGTAGGGTATATTAAATCTATTAATAATATATATTCTGGCAGGGTATAAACCTCTTATTTGAGACCTCACAAGCCTTTCTTCAATCTGTGCCTCAAACTAAAGCTCATGCAATGACAGATGAAGAAGACAAAATCATTTCAGAAGCAGCTCTCTACCCTGGCATGAAATTAATTTCACTGTATTCAAAGCAGGGTTTCTCAAATGGAATGTATAGTTGACCATCTCGGTAATAGTTCAGCTTTAAACCCATTGGCATACCTGATGTTGTAAATTATCAATCCATGAAATTCACATGCTTTTATATTTTTGGGATTAAAAAGCTTGAAGACAGCAATTTCCATCCAGTTATCAAACACACAACGACAACGATTGCCAGAAAATTAACTTAGAACACACTTTTTAAAACACATTAATTAATTAGAGGTAAAGAAACACATCTGCTATATGGAATCAGCACCACTGCCTCCTAAAATGCCACAATGCACCAGTTTTACTATAAATATATATTCTTTCCAAATAATATCAATAATGACAAAGGCAGGATCTCATTTTTAAAGTAATCTCTTTCTCCAAGACACATACAGACATGCACACACGCATGCGCACCTTTGCAGAATGCAAAATTTTAAATTAACAAATTGAGAGTCTCTTTATGGCAGAACTGGGAGTATTTTTTGTTTATTACCAGATGGAAAGCATCTATCATATTTTATCCTTTTCTAGACCTCAGGCATAAATTTAAGGCACTGTCTTCTAAGAAATAACTCGACTTGTTTGACTACTAAGAATACTGCATCCTAATCACCCAGCATTAAGAGTGGCATTTGTTTCAATTTTTTGCATAATTAGCTCATGTCTTTACTTGATATCCTTTAACATTCATGTAAAGTGGTGATCATGAATAATACTCTGTCAAGACAGAGTGGGCCCTGTTTCTTTGGCTGGGCTTAGGTATTATGTCATTGCCCTTGGCTGAGGCACCTAAGGAATACCAATAAGAAAAGGCACATGACTAAGCATTTTAAGTTCTTCCCACAATGTGCTTGGCTAAGGCACTAGCCAAAGAGACTACTTTAAAAATATTTATTTGCAAAGAGAAATAAAACAAATGAGTAATTTCTTGAAGATATATCACATTTCAATACATCAAAGCGTAACTATATACATGTTTTTGTATAACCATTCCCTGTAGGATATATTTGCCTTTGGTATTATAAAAATCCTTTACATTTAGGCTGGAACATTTTGTCCTTTAAATAGTTAACTTCCTACAGCCTTGGGAAGTTCAGATGCGTAGAGGGTAGTGGTTAAAGGTGCTGCCTTGGAGGTGAGGGTTACAGGTGGACAAACAGGCTGAACATGACTGGCATTCCCCTGTGTCTAGGACTCTAGTGTTCTCTTTGTGCTTTTTGTTTGCTTATCGGCATTTTTTTAACTGATAGCAGTATTTAAATATTTGGCAATCAATCTTTCATGAATTCTAGTATATTTGTTCCATTTCTTCTTGACTGCCTGAGAACAAGCTCTCATTTGTTCTTTGTACTATGGTGAGGTTTGGTTTGTGTGGAACAGGACAGGCAGTGAACCCAAACAAGTCCAGCGGAATCTCTGACGATAAAAGGATGCTGCTCACAGATATGGCAGCACTGTATATTAAACCGATGTGAATCACAACAGGCTCCGTGACTTATCATTTGTAGAAACAGCACATTGTTCTTCTAGAATTTTGAAGACTTTTCTGTAAGACTTGTTGAATATACCTCTATTTCCGAACAGTGCCTATACATTGGTATCTTAAAAATGGGGCCCTTCCGTTTATGTTACAGCTTAAGTTTGTTCTAGAACTGATATTGCATTATTTGAAATCAATGTTTAGGTGTCCACAGGCTTTGCTTACAGCTTTGTAAAGGTCTTAAATACTGAGTTTGCTCCCTTTTTACCCAGTCGATCTGGAATGAGATGATTCCTTGGTATTTCAAAGCTGCTGACATATCTGATGGACTGGATGAAAATTTAAGGCTCATTTCGCTCTACAGATTTATGTTATGTTCTCTATTTCTTGCTCTAAGCTTACAATTTGGCCTTAGCCAATAATGTGCTTTTCTTAATTCACCAATGAGCAGTCCAAATTAGGGAATATTCTTTTTTTTTTTTTGAAACAGGGTGTCAGTCACCCAGGCTTGTGTGCAGTGGTGTGATCACTGCTTACTGCAGCCTTAACCTCTCAGACTCAGGTGATCCACCCACTGCAGCCTCCCAAGTAGATGGGACTACAGGTGTGCTCCACCATGCCCAGCTAATTTTTGTATTATTTGTAGAAAAGGATTTAGCCATGTTGCCCAAGCTGATCTCAAACACCTGGGCTCAAGTGATTCGTCTGCTCCGTACTGAGACTATGGGCATGAGCCACGAAGCCTGGCTGGGAATACTCTTTGAAAATATAATAATAACAATGAAGATAAGTAGAGCTGGTATTTTATTGAGAAGTCAACTCACCACTGGATAATGAGGACAACTCATTTCCTATATCACTGAAATTACCCTTTTCCATATTCTCATGTGATAAAAATAGCTGTATTTTTGTTGTTGTATCCAAAAAGCAGTTTAGCCTTAAAGTAAAATGTTATCATTGTTTCTGTGTACATCCAATGAGGCAAGTTATTATTATCTCATTTTATAAATGAGGAAACAGATTCAGAGAGGTTAAATAATTTGTCCAAAATCATGTTTGTGTTCTTAACCACTAGAGAGACCTATCTATAATCATTTATAGTTTTAAGTTTGTCTTCTAGGAGCCATGGCTAACAACCACCACATCATGTTCTTATTGGGTTTGTATAATAATGATAAATCAGATTCTCCATCCCTCTACACCACAACCAAGGGGGATACGTGCTGATGAGGAGAAATTCCAGCTTCCTCAGAATCAGGTAAGTTTCTAGGTGTGCCAGGACTCCAGGGGGGTCTCCTACCCAGTAATCCCACTAAGCGATTCTTTACCACCATGGTTTTGTCAGCCATTCTAAAGGTAATCAAGGTTGATATTGTATACACATTTTAAAATCCTTTATCTGATTACATTTAAATGGTATAGTGTCGTGCCTCCTTAAATAAGAGGAAACACCTATCACCTTTCTTTTCATTAAGCCTCCTATGAGAGGGTTTACAAGTTGAGGGAAAGGAGGAAGTGTCTATTTCTTATAGTCTTAATATACGAATTGAAGATGAAGAGCTGGGAAAATATATCTTCTCCATGAAAACTGATGAAAAATATGAGACTTAACCAAAAGATTTCACAAACAACTGCAAGTATAAAACTTTAATATTTATTATAGTGAAATTCATTAACAGCTGGGTCAAAAAACATGAAAAGGAAGTAAGCATCTTGTATTAGTGCATTCTCACGCTGCTATCAAGAACTACCTGAGACTGGGTAATCTATTAAAAAAAAGATGATTAATTGACTCACAGATATGCATGGCTGGGGAGCCTCAGGAAACTCACAATTACGTCAGAAGGTGAAGGGGAAGCAAGGCACGCCTTACATGGCAGCAGGAGAAAGAGAATGAGCGAGCAGGGAACTGCCACACACTTTTAAACCATCAGATCTCATCAGATGTCATGAGAACTCTATCACAAGACAGCACCAGGGAGATGGTGCTAAGGCATTTGAAACCACCCCCATGATCCAGTCATCTCCTACTAAGCCCCACCTTCAACACTTGGAAATTACAATTCCACATGAGATATGAGTGGGGACACAGATCCAAATCATAACACATCTAGAGCAACATCAAAAATGTATGGGACAATCTACTTAGGCAGTTCATGATAACATAGCAATATTTCCTGGAAAACTAAAAAAAATTAATAATAAGTGTTAAAGGAGGAAAGTTAACTATTCTAGTAAACTTCATCTTGAACAGGTATTTCATTTCTAATAGATGTTTTTGGAAGCTTGTGTCTTCTAGAACTTTTCTGTAGTTATAAATACATTTACACATATTTAATGACCATTTTTGGAGTTTTGAAAAAGTAACTCCTTTTGTGTATGAAATTTTGAAGTTGCCCGCAATAGTTCTTGCCATATATAGCATTTCTTCTCAAACGTGACATCCATGACTGGCAAAGGATTTGGGTTTTTTTGCTTGTTTGTTTGCTTTTGCTAGTTCTTAAAATCCCAAACAAGTAGAACTTGTACTTATTCATGAGGTCCACGTAGATCAAAGGTTAGATTTATACCCGTGAGTACAATTCAGTGAAAAGTCAGGAAAATAGAAAAGTGATTGCGAAAATGGAGTTTAGACTTTCCCTTGGGGTTCTCAGACCAGGAAGCTTGCTATTCTGGTGATGAGAAATGGCACACTGATTTGACTATCTAATTTCTTGAGAGTCTTATTGCATGCCCAGGAACCATAAAAGTGGAAGTTTCTTCTGCTCTTCTGTCGGCATTCTATGGCCATAGAGTTAATACTCGGGTTACACTCAGGAATCCGAGTTAAGAAGTGCCTCCAAAATGCATCAAGGTACCTACTTTTAGCAAGTCCCAAATATTGAGACCACAAATGGTCTTTATCCAATTCTAAAGCAAAACTATAAATATGGATCTGAATTTAAATTGTCTATGATTAAAATATGTGACTTAAATTTCCATTCCTCCATCTACCATCTAGAGTTTTCCTCAGCTGACACTGTCAGTGTTGGAGGCAATCACTGAAGTATTTACCTGCTTACAGAATTACATACCTATGCTAATACAGCAAGTGTGTGGACACACCGTTTTGTCAAGTATGGGAAAAACATTTGCTGACACCTAAATTCTAAGCAGTATGTGAAGTACACTAAAACTAAAAAAACAAAACAACAAAAAAAATTTTTGTATTATATGTATCAAATATTTTCCACAGATATATTAAGTATATTGTGTGTTGTAGGTGAACAATTGTACCAACATGTGTGCAAATTTTTTATATGAAGATTAGGCCAGGCATAGTGGCTCACGCCTGTAATCCCAGCACTTTGGGAGCCTGAGGCAGGTGGACCACTTGAAGTCAGGAGTTCGAGACCAGTTTGACCAACATAGTGAAACCCCATCTCTACTAAAAATAGAAAAATCAGCCCAGTGTGGTGGTGCATGCCTGTAATCCCAGCTACTTGGGAGGCTGAGACAAGAGAATTGCTTGAACCTGGGAGGCAGAGGTTCCAGTAAGCCGAGATCACACCAATGCACTCCAGCCTGGGCAACAGAGCAAGATTCTGTCTCAAAAAAAAAAAAAAAAAAAAATGAAGACTAGCCCAGGAAATTGTATTTCAAAATTATTGGGCAGAACACTCCCAGACAACGATGTTAGTAAATTAGCTTAGTAGTAATAAATAGCACAGAAATCAGAAGGTAATGAGAGTATTGGTGGTAAAAATGTGGTGGGAAGAAGGTACCAGTAGACATTGTGAAGTCATCCATGAGTGCTTGCCTCCCAGTGAGAAGGCAAGCTCACAGGTAAAGAGCTAAACTAAATGAAATGAATCCAAAGAATTCTAAATCTGACAAATATTCTAATTTGACTTGCATAAAACAGCAAGGTTTTTTTATACATGATACTCTATTTTAGTAACACTATATATATAGATGTCAAAATATCTTAGAATGCCACATCTCTGAATGTATAACTAAGGACTATGCGAATAACGTGTTTGTATCCATAGATGTATAAACGAGAACATGCATATGCATATTTCACATAAACATAATGTTGAGCAGCAAAATATTTGAGAACAACAGGAAAGCTAGTATCACATTGTTTCTGTTTCCCATAGCATTATTTTCACTTTTTTTCTCTTTATGACCTAATTGGAATGATCAGATTCCATTCTTCTCCATTTTGCATAGACTCTTTCTTGCAATTCTATGGAAAATGATGTATTGCTCTATAAGAATTTTATTTTTTTGTGAAAAAAATGAAAGGAAGGCACATCATATTAAGTGATAAATAATTGGAACAGATTTAATTCCAGTTATTAAAAATAAAATTTAGATCTCTAAATTTTAATGTGGTCTATTTGAAAACCCTTAATCATTTTAAATTTATTCAAATTATTTTATTAGATGTAATTGTTAATATTTAATTGTTCACTTCTCACAACTCATTAAGATTTTAATAACATATTTTTCTAAATGAGAATATATCATAATAATACATAAATACATCTGCTGCCTTATAGTTTATAAAATGGATTTACATAAATTATCACTTTTGATCTTCTTAATAATCTTTTAAGTAGCTATTAAAATCTAAAACCAAAGAGAGATTATGAATTTAATAACAGAAAGCTAATTTAGATCGAAATTCTTATTTGGGAAGTTAAATTACCAAGCTAATTACTGAAAATACTCAGGCACACATTCAAATATGCTTCGGTACTTAGGTACTGCTCATTAAAGAAAGCACCTAGATAGTAGTACTATGTCTCAGAACATTCACCAGAACCTGTTCAACTCAAATCTGCCCCCACCAAACACTCTAGAAGATTTCGCCAGGTGGGGAAAAGTGCCCTCCTCCCTACTACTCTGTGTTCCCAAGGCTCAGGCAGGCATTCCTCCAAGAGGGTGTTAATTAAGTTCCCTTAATAATAAAGGGATGTAAAGCACTATGGGATACAATTTCTCCCCTTAAGAAAGTTAATAATATAATTTCCTTAAAAATATATTTTATTATTATAAAATACTCCATCATAATTTAATTTTTAACATTGTAAGTGGCTCATAACAATGCAGTAGCATCATCGCTTCAATATCAATATAATCATAATTAGGAAATTACAGATAGAAATCTATTAGAGTTTTACACCGCTGGTACCAAGAACTCAATGATTTTTGTCATCTGGGAAGATCTGAGAATCCAAAGAACACAAATGAATATTTCTTTTCAGGCAAGTTCCCCATGGACATGTGTCAGTATGCATAATAAACACGATGACATTAGATAGTGCTATTCAAACACCCTCTTGGCAGTTGAAGCAAGAAACAAGGGCACTGCCCTTTGGCCACAGAGACCAGAGCGTCTCCTCCAGTAGTCTGTCCAGATGGGAGAGTGACACACTGAACCACTGGGGGCACTAATGGAATAACCTTACAATATTCATGTTCGAAAAAGACAGAAACCAAGAGACAGCTTTGCTTTCTCTCTCTCTCTAGATATATATAAAATATATATATTATATATAATATATATTATAGAAAATTATATATAGTATATATTTCATATGTTATATTATATATTATATGTAATATAAATATTATATATAATATATTATTAATAGATATAAATTAATAGATATAAATATAATATATTAATATATATTTATATATATTATTTAAATCAACTGTCTGGAATACTACTTTCCATTTTTCAAGCTAATATTGAAGTATGATGATAGAATGAAGCAATCTTTGTCCTATAATTCTCCTGTGCCTAAAATTGATGAGGGAAAAAATCCAGCACATTACAACATAATACGTAATAATGATTTACTTAAATATTTTGATAAGTATAACAGAAACGAATAGGTTGGTAATTTAAAAGTAAAAATGCTTCTCAGATTATTCTCTAACCTATTAGAAAGAGGCATTTAGGAGAGGGTACTTCACAATGGGCATCTTAACAGTAACAATCACAACAAACTGTTGACCCTTTATGCCTCTGCTTCCAAAATGCAACCCATACTCATCATCGGGATAGAAGTATAAATGCCATTGCTTCGTAAATCTACTGAACAGATTCCATGTATACTTAGTATATTAAAATGTTGGCCACCTGCTTTTGCAGTATGAACATCAACAGTTCTGGTTTCCAAAATAGATCCCACAATGAACCATCCCATGAAACAAACACAATTAGTTTATCCACATTATAATTTTAATGTCACAGTTGCAGTGGCTCTCAATTTTCAACTTTGCTGCCCATTGCTGGTGTCACCGTCAGGACCTCACGTGCTGCACCAGGACTCTCAAAACATCTTGCCTGTCTGTAAGTATCCAAGATTACCCTGCCACATTCCTGCTTTGACAGTGAAATAGACTAGAGGCCTCAAAGGAATTCAGAGTAAATGGCTAATTATAGAGTTTGCTACATTCAGCCTTATTATCATATTATTTTAATGTAAAATGCAAAACCCAGGATGATTATTTTCCCTAAAAATAAAAGGCAAGGCTATATGACAGAGCTTGAGATTACGATAATAAACAGTTCAGAGAAGTCTATTATACAGTCCAACAAATTACTAGAAGAATCTCATTTTTATTATCATTCTACAAATAGTTATTAAATACCTATTTTGTTCCAGGCACTCTTCTGAAGGGCAACGACAGATGTGGTCCCACCCTCACACAGCTTACCATCCAGTTTTATTTTGGAAACACTCCATATTTGATATCTGCTTTTCTTTCTTCCAAAAGCTCAATTTTATCTCTTTTAAACAAATCAGCATATTTATTCCTAGAGTTACTTGCATATAGCAAACATTTAATCATTGCCTTACAGATTGAATTGGTATTTTCCTTTTTAATTAATAAGCGTATAATATTAAGGCATATCTGAAACTTCAATATTATTGGCTACTTCACTGTCACAGAGGGTAAAAATAAGAACACAGAAATTTACTATTTCATGTTTTGTGAATATTCATATTCACAGGCTTCTTCTCCTTTGAGTGTTGAAGTTTCAGTTTCTGGAATGTGGTTTATGGGGAGTGAGACTTTGGAATAAAAACAGTGTTTCGTTTATGCAGCAATGAGCTGAGGCAACCTGTGACCCATGTCTTCACAGCCATCCAGTTGGCATGAAAAATTTACAAACTCTCTACTTGCTGCCGTGAGTTGGACAGTGTCCATGATCTACACATAGTACAAAATTCTTTACATACACCATCAAAAACATTCACCATGGAAAGGAAAGCACTATTGATCTCTTTCAAAGATGAGGGAGATTCAAGAATGGGAGTGACTCATGTCAAGCCCCGAAGCTGATGTCTTGTGGAGCGTGACTCATGTCAAGCCCCGAAGCTGATGTCTTGTGGAGCATGGGTCTGTGCACAGCTCCGCCTCCAAAGCCTTGAGCTTCCTCCCGCAACACGTGAACCCCAAGCTTTGCAAGTCCCCTTGCCTTTGTGTATACAGTCCATATTCTTCTGCCATCTACCTGTGTCCTCTGGCTTTTCACATCTTAGTTCTTCCTCTCGCTCCTAGAAAGTCTAATTCTCACCTTCCCCAGATGATTCTAAGGCTCTGATATTACCTGGACTCAATTAATCACCCATGTCCCAAGATCTCAAAAAATATTCTGTTAAAACATTTACTTTGGTATTTTCAGAAGCATTTATAATACCAAGTACATCAGTGGAGGAATGAGGGAGATATTCATGGGCATTTGTGTCAGCTTTTGGTTTTAGAGATGGAAGACCTACTTGTGCATTTGTCCAGTTACATTTGTGCAATTTATTTATCTGTGCTTTAAGAATGTTGAGAATAATTACAAGTTTGGTATGTTGCAGAAAGGTATTTGGAGCAAGGAACAACTGCTCTGAGTTTTAGTTATAGCACCAGGATTCCTTGGAGAGATTGCTGAACTCATCTGAAATAAAGTTCCTTTATTTATGAAATGGGAAAAACTCTTGTACAGTACAGTTCAAGAGAAGATTATAGGAATACGATGAGATGAAACTACAAGTTCTTTGGGGTCAAGGGCTCAGTCAGGTGCACATTCATTCTCCTAACAGTGCCAAGAGGGACTCTGAGAAGAGGCACAGCAGTGCCCACACAACAGACATGCTTACTAAATGAACATACACATATGAAAGCAACTTATACACAATGACCACGTTTATGTCAATGTGCTGAACATCTGAGCTGTAGCAAACAGACAAGGGTCTTACATTCTAATGAAGCATCACAGACAAATTTATCATCCACACTAAATGAAGAAGATGGTTTCTCAAGGTGGTAAGTCCTACAAAGAAAGTCAAACAGTCTGGTAAAAAGATAGAGCCTTTGCAAGAATAAAAAGCCCCTTATAGACCATATTAAGGTTTGGATTTTATTCTAAGTACTAAAGAAAGCCATTAGAGGTATCTAAGTGACATGATCTTGCAGGTGCTGTTTTTAAAAAAGATCAACTTAATGTATTATGCTATATTTAATGTGACCCTATCTAGAATAATAGGAGTCATAAAGAAATAGCCTTGTTTGGATCTGAAATGCCATGGTTCATAAAGATCACATAAGGGACCAGTGAGGAGTCTTTTGTAACTATGCAGGAACGGTGGTCACTGGAAATCTGGTGGTAGTGATGGAGGGAGAGAAGAAAAGTGTGCTAAAATACAGCTAAGAGGACATGGCAGTTGTGAGAGGAAGAATTCTAAAGATGTCCCCCGCCCAAGTCCCTGGTCCTGTAATTACTCAGTCAAACATTCACTGCGGTTCTACTGTGAAAGACTAAAGATAGACTTAAGGTTACAAGTCAGTTGACCTAAAATAGGGAGGCTAACCTGGATTATCCAGGTTAACCCAATCTAATCACATGAGCTGGTAAAAGCAGAGAATTCTCCAGCTATACCCAGTACTGTATGTCAGAAGAGGCAAGAGACGAGACAGAATAGGAGATAAGAGAGATGCAAAGCCAAAGATGGAGGAATGAAGCCACGAGCCAAGGAATACAAGTGGACTCCGGAAGTCAAGAATGATTCTTAGCCACCAGCCAGTAAGGAAATGGAGACTTCAACACAAGGATGGCATGGAACTGAATTTGGCCAAGAACCTAGATGCAGATACTTCCCTAGAACCTCCAGAAAGAAATGCAGGCCTGAAGACAATCTGATTTCAGCCCAATGAAACCTACATCGGACTTCCGAGGCAGTGAGATACATAAACTGGTGTTGTATTAAGCCACTAAGTTTGTACCAATTCACTTTGGCAGAAGCAATACAAAACTAACACAGCAGTGGAAAGTATCAGAAGGCAGTAAGGGAAAGAGACACATTGGGATGGCTCGGCTCTTTGGACAGAGTTTGAGGGAATGGAGGGATCATTTACTGAGATAGAAAAACATGCTGGAAGAACATTTGGGGAGAAAAATGGAAAACAAACACTTTGTTTTGAACACGTGAAGCTTGAGATATCTTATCATTCATCCAGCTGGAGGTGACAGGAAGGCAGGTACCAACACAAGTTTGCAACTGAATGAAGAGGTGAGGGCTGGAGGCATGAGTCAGCTTTATAAGTGTGTCATAAACATATCAATGATGTTTTTAAATATGGGACTATATATGTGTTCCCAGGATACCTATATGGACAGATAAACAGAGAATGTCTTCAGGATTTGTTCATCAACAATGTCTAAGGAAAATCAGGAACATTAAGAAGCACAGGAGATTACACCTTGTTATGGGTGGAATTGTATTCCCTCCAGAACATATGTTAGCATCCCAATCCCCAGAACACATGAATGTGATTATATTTGAAAATAAGGTCTTTATAGACGTAATCAAGTTAAAATAATATCAATAGGATAGGCCCTAATCCAATATGACCAGCGTCCTTGTAAAAAGGAGAAATTTAGAGACAGGCACACAGGAAGAATGTTACATGAAGATGAAGTCAGAGGTCAGGAACCTGCTTCTGTAAGCCAGGGAACACCAAAGACTTCCAGCAAACCAGCAGGAGCTAGGGGAGTGACCGGGGACAGATTCTCCCTTGCAGCCCTCAGAACAAACTGATCTGATGACACTTTGATCTTGGACTTCTGGCCTTGAGAACTGTGAAACAATAATCTTCTGTTGTTGAAGCCACTTGGTTTCTGGTAGCTTTTAATAGCAGCCCTAACAAACTAATTCACGCACATAATACTGTGAAGTCGATACCTAAGACAGGCGTACAGATATATTTTGAGTGGTATGGTCTCCGTATCTGACATATATAATATTATCTCCATCTTTAAAATTTAAAAAGATGAAAACATGGCAAGAAAAAAATAATTTTATTAAAATGATTACAACAGTAATCATATAGTTTTGATTACTGAGTTTTAAGAAACAGCAAACATGTATTTCTCAAGCACAAATTACTCAGAAGTTAGTTTCTTTCATTAGATGATCTTAAAATCTATGGCAATTCAATTGACACAAATGATTGTTATTTGAATATTAATCCTCCATTCAAAATTATGGAAGGGAAGTTGCTCAATAGTCTTAGTTATGAATCCACTTCTGCAAGATATTCCTTGCATTTATTCAAATATTATATTACTTAACTTAGACCTGTTAATAATGTCAAACTGTCAACATCCCCAATGAAAGAAACTCAAAACTTGGGCTGAAAGTCTGTGAACACGGCAGGTATCAAACCACATCCAACTTTAAAAGGAGCACACCTTCTGCTATGAGCAGAAATTGATACCTAATTAGGCCCCATGCAAGGAATGTGTTTCACGTTGACACTGTGCATTAGAAGAAATTCTCAAGTTCATTATCAACCATAAAAAACCCAGGGGAAAATCCTCTTATAAAATACAACATCTCTGAATTTTATCAACAGTTCCCAACAAATCTAGAAATAGATGCTGCTGTCTTAAGATATTATGCTGTGATGATTAATACTGTCAATTTTGACCCTCAAGACAACCCTGATGAACACACATACCAAATGCAATGTGAACCTACCCACAGCAGTGGAAGCTATGAAGAGTCCTGTTAGATTCTGAAACACTATGATTCATAGAAACCCAGAAAACACATAGTTGAAAGTAGAAAATTAATGCAGTGTTTTCTCAGCCTGGCCTAAGGCTTTAAACATCATCTATATGCTGATGATTTCCAAGGCTTTCATCTCCAACTCTGCCCTCCCCACTGAGCACTAGATTAATCTAGGCAACTGCCTACTTCCCATCTCCACTGGGTATTTACTTACTAGACTTCTCTAAGTTCACACACCCAGAATAAAATCTGGCATTTCTCCCATTATTCCCATTCCACCACTCTCCACCTTTCCTCTCTCCCAGGTGCCCTTATCTTTGTAAATGGTACCACCGGCAACCCAGTTGTAGGGAACATATAGAAAAGATTCTAGAACAGCCTCTTTCCCCCTACCCCACACAAATACATCAGCAAGTTTCTGTTGGTTCTGCCTACAAAGTATATGCTGAGCTCCTCCACTTCACATAATCTCTACTGCTGCCAACTAGCCCATCATCTCTATTCTAAATTTCTGCAACAGCACCTTACTTGGTTTCTCTGCTTCCCATCTTGCACCCCCTGACACCCACCCACCACCTCCAGAGTCTTATTTTCCACAGAGCAAGCAGAGTTTTCCAACTGTTTAATCACATCATTTTACTCTTTTGCCTAAAATGTTCAAATGCCTTCCCATGAAATCATCATCAGCAGCAGCAGCACCATCATCATTCCAAGGGTATCTGAGGCTTCTGGATTTGGTAGGACTCTGCCTACCTCTCTGATTTAATTTACTTTCATCCTTCCCACTTTTTACTAAGCCCCAGCCATATGGCATTTTTTCTTCCTCAGATCCATGAAGCAATTCCTGCAGCCTGGACCACGTTTTCATCACATGGCTTCCTCTACTGGTCCTGTGAATCTGAGCACAGGTGTCGCTCATCAGAGACACCTTCCCCTCAGCCAGCACTGCCCAAGTCTCTCTGGTTCACTCATAGTTTTTTTCTCCGTGTATTTTGTTTCCTTCATCCATTCATCCCTATCTGAAACTGTACATATTACTTGTATATTTTTTCATTTTTTGTTGCTTATGTTGTTTCTGCCTACATAATTATCACGTGTGTCCCAGTAAGTCATGTGGTTTAAGAACTACACCTTCCTATCTACTGTCCACTAAATCTGAGAGTGTTTATTTTTTCTTTTTGATGAATTATGAGTAGTTGATCGAAAGTTTCAGCTTTTGGTTTCTAGTGAACACAGAAAATGTGCCCTCTTTAAACGTATGAATTTCTTTCCAAATCAGTGACTCTCAATGGACCCTCTGTCACTGCAATGGTCAGTCTTACCTGATAGAGAATTATTAATCACTCAATGACACTCTCATGGAGAGAATGATATTTCTTGAACTTTTGGGAGGACAATAGTCTATTTTATAATACTATTATATTAAATAATAGTATTGGACAATGAACATAATTCCAATACTTATTTTTTGGCCCAGTATAGACTGATAAGGCCCAACACTGACAAGTGAAACAACACAAAGGAATGCCTTGTCCATGTGTCTGAGTGTGCTCCAGCCCTGGGAGGATGTGTCTTGGCAAAACCTGGCTGGGACCCAGGTGGGTTTGAAGCCACCTGCTCCAGGGGAGGCTTGAACCTGGGAGCCTTCTGCATCTGCAGCTGTGGGATCTTGACCTCATGACCAAGTGACAATGAACTTCTTCCACTTAGTCAGGCTCTACTAACCTTTTACCATTATAGTTTGTCCCTAACAGAATCACATTGAGAATCTTTTAACTTACACAATGACCTCCTTTAAACATGAGGAGAAATTTAGTCTTGATTTATTTGACAGCAATTCGGTTTGAATTTGTTATGTTGATTTATGACAACAATATAAGTGCCGATGACAAAGAGTTTTATGACTTGTTCCAGACACAAATCCACTTTAGCTCCCCATACACTGAGTTCTCTCTACATGCACAGATCAAAGCCGCTTGGCTGTTCCCTGGGAATGGAGCCCAGTAAGACCTGGCCAGCCCAATTATAGCAGTGACCTTCATAAATGGATCCTAAGCAAAAACCCAGTGCCTTCTCTTGGCCGGTCGGTATCAATGTCATCAAGGAAATAACATTGAAAAGCTTCATCTCGCCTCATACACTGTAGCTTGAAATACCCAACATTTCAAACTCTTTAGCTGAAAAGATGTCAAATAATTTATTTGTGAGAATAGCCGATTTTCACAATCCTGTAAGGCATGCAATTCACATAAGGCAGCAATAATATCCCCGTTTCAGTGGTGAGAAATTGAGGCCTAGAGAAGTGATGTGACTGGCATAGATCTATAAATTACTGTGTTTTAACGCCAGAAGGCTGCCTCAATTTTCACCCTCAGCCCAGGGAACCCACCGTCCAATAAGCCACTCTCCTCCACCTGCCTATCTTTGGGTTCTAGTTGGTAGTTTACAAGTTTTAAGTAATAGAATGTTATTTCCATGAATGTTGGCTGAATGCATCATAGCAAAAATATAATGACCCCAAAATATCCAGAGAGTTCTATTTATCTCTAAGCAGTGTGATCAATTCATATTTCAGCTATCAATGACATATTAGAGGTTTGCCTACACTGTTGTCTTGATGGATGAATTGTAGCTGCATATTTGCTCAGGTAGAAAACAATATTTTTTACAAGTGATCAAAGGAAGCTCTTGTTCACTTAAATGAGAAGATATTATACTTTACTGAGGTCAAAAAGCTTAGAAATAGACGGTAATCTGGAGTCAAGATTTAGGATAAAATCTAAAGTCTAAGTCAGTAGATGATATGGTTTGGCTGTGTCCCCACCCAAATCTCATCCTGAATTGTAGTTCCCATATTCTCCATGTGTCATGGGAGGGACCTGGTGGGAGGTAATTTAATCATGCGGGCAGTTACCCCTCATGCTATTCTCATGATAGTGAGTGAGTTCTCATGAGATCTGATGGTTTTATAAGGGGCTCTTCCCCCTTTAGCTGGGCACTTCTCCTTGCTGACACCATGTGAAGAATGATGTGTTTGCTTCCCCTTCTGCCATGACTGTAAGTTTCCAGAGGCCTCGTAGCCAAGCTGAAGTGTGAGTCAATTAACCTCTTTCCTTTATAAATTACCCAGTCTTGGGCATGTCTTTATTAGCAATATGAGAACAGACTAATACTGTAGAAATATTCTAACAGCAAAACCTGTCAAGTCTGCAGCCTTCAAAGCTTGCTTTAAGCAAGATTTAAGACTATCATGGTTTGTTGTCACTTAATCACGAAGTCTACATATCTTCCCTTTATCAGGATGCAATGATAAAGGTTTATCTTGGGCCAGGTGCAGTGGCTCATGCCTGTAATCCTAGCGCTTTAGGAGGAAGAGGCAGGTGGATTACATGAGGTTAGGAGTTCGAGACCAGCCTGGAAAACATGGTGAAACCCCGACTCTAATACAAATACAAAAATTAGCCAGGCATGGTGGCATGTGCTTATAATCTCAGCTTCTTGGGAGGCTGAGGCAGGAGAATCACTGGAACCCGGGAGGCCGAGGCTGCAGTGAGCCGAGATCGCGCCACTGCACTCCAGCCTGGACAACAGAGTGCAGACTGGACTCCATCTCAAAAAAATAAAAGTTTTTTCTTGAACTCAAAACAGATTGGATAAGCACACTATCTAGATATTTCCTTCTCTTCTGCATCTCTCACTACAATGTATTATCAACTTTTGTCTCTCTGACAACCAGCTCCCTCCAGACTCTGAGCTCTTTGAGGGCAATTATTCTATTTCATTTCTAGTTGTGTTCCTAATACAAATAAGTGATCAAGAAATATTTGACATTAAAAGCAAAACATATCATATTCATTTCTATTTACAGAAATCCTAATATCAGGGGTTCACCAAGCCTACACTGTAATGGAAAGTCACAAAAGTTCGAGAATATAGCACCTTAAAACTAACAATGTATATATATGATCAGGCTGATAGATAGGAAATCCCAAATACCAGAAAGTAGACACTCCTTTCTGTCATTTAAATGGTGTTGACTTGGGGAATTAAGAGATGTGACTTTACAAAAGGAACACTTGAAGTGAAAAGTTTTGCTTAATTATAATTCCTATCAGTAAGTCATTACTCATGCCTTCTGACTTGGGAATTTTGTCTTTAAAGAAACCAAAGTGTTGCAGAAGTAAGAGTTAATTATTTTTAAAGACTAGTACTAAGTAATTCAATATCCTTGAATTATATTTAAATTTCTAATGGCCTAAATAAGCAGATTTATGCTAAGATACATGGGATCTTAGCTATGTACCTTCTTCGTTCTTCATGGTATACACATTAAGTAAATTTGATTGTGAAGTGAAAACTATTCACTGAAAACATAGCTGAAAGCAACAGCATTAAAAAGGTATATTGCTTACTAATACTACGATGCTTACTATTTCTAAAATCAAAAATAGGTTGGGTACAGTGGCTCATGCCTATAATTCCAGCATTTTGAAGGGCCAAGGTGGGAGGATTGCTTGAGCCCAGGAGTTTGAGACCGGCCTGGGCAACATACTGAGATCCCCACCTCTACAAAAAATAAAAAATTAATCAAGTGTGGGAGTGCATGCCCGTAGTCCCATCAACTTGGGAGGTTAAGGCGGGAGGATCACTTGAGCCCTAGCGGTTGAGGCTGCAATGAGCTATGATAGTTCCACTGTACTCCAGCCTAGGTGAAAAAGGGAGACCCTGCCTCAATATAAATAAATAAATAAAATAAAATATAAAAACACAGACTTTCATCATTCTCCAGGAGTAATTAACAATAGCTTAAATTAATTTCCATAATTAATAGAGTTGCAGAATTTGTCTACTTGATAGTGGTATTTATTTCTTGAGTGCATACTCTTGTGCTTTGGTTGAATAATGCTGCCAATGAGATACATGGGCAATACAAAACAGCTTCTTTGTGACATTTTCTAAGAAGTTTTTGCCAATGTCAAGACTTCTTAATCAAAATCCATTTTGCTTTGGGGTTTTTATTTTAATGTCAAGATGGTATTCATATGGCAATTATTCTGTTGCAAGTAGCTTGGATAAGTAATGAAATTGTGGCTTACCTGGCTTCTTCTCCATAATTTTGTAGATATACGTGTGTGTATATGTGTATGACACTTATTGAAGCTTAAATTAAAATAATCTTTTTAAAGTGCTTCTTATTAAAACCACTGATGACATTTATGAGAGATGTAAGCAAACCCTGATGCTTCCTTCAAAATGATAAGAGAAAAATGTCACAAGAACCATCATTTTATGGTATTCAGAATTCATGAAAAACCACCACTAGAAGCTAAGGAACTAGCCAAAGCTGCTGTCCAATCAGGCATTCAAAGACATTAATGGACGCCTCTGAATTGAATTTGTATGTATTAACCTATGTTTTCTTCTTCCAGCAATATATTGCTTCAGGGCTGAATTAAACGCTGGTGTGGACTCATTTCCTGGAGATAACCAATGTAACCAGCCCATGGAATTAGAGCCTGTTGCCTGCTAAAGTCTCAGCTCTTGGGTCATCTCTTTCTTACCAGCTCTCTTACTGTCCTCAAGCTGGGTAAAGCTAGGATTAGAATTAGGCCTTAATCTGTGTTTCCATGATGGTTAGTACATGTCTGTAGCTTAATATCACCCTACCAGGGACTGAAAACTTTTGCTCCCCTGTCTCTATATCTGACTCCTGGACAAAACCCCATGTCCCCTTCATTCAATGCATCAATTGCTTTAAGTCCTTTAAGTCTTGTTTATTTTTTCATCTATAATGACATGACAGAACTGTATTTAAAATATACATGCATTTATGTAGTGAAGAGTAAAATATCTGCCAATTGAAAAAGTTTGAATACTTTCAATAAAAAATTTCGATAATTCTTCCTTGACAATGGACATTTTTCCTATACTTCTTTTTTTAAAATAGTGTGATTATTTTGAAGGTAACTTGCTTCTTACTAAGAGTACAATTATGCTTCTGGTTTATCCGCATGCCCTTTACATTTTCAGTTAACTTATACTGATCACCTTTTATGTAGAGACTATGTTTAGCAGGTTAAATAAAATATCTTTAATTTACAAAGTTACATAATAATGTTCAGAAAGGTTAAAAAATGTGCCTGAGGTCTGACTTCTGGTAAGTCTGAAGAAACAAGATTTCTGCCTCCCCTTTTCCCACCTGATGTATTATTTCTGCTTCATTCTACCAAGATTAAAAACTCCAAGTCATGCAAAAAAAATGTGAATCTACAGAATCACTTCCACTGCTGATGGGAATACAATTAGACAACCATTCTGGAAAATAATTTGGCATTAGTGTATTAAGATGAATTTTAACTCTTGGGTGTTTAACAAAGAGAAACTCCTGAAAAATGTAAAGGCAGAGACATGTACAAGGCTGTTCATGGCAGAAATGTTTGTAACAGCAGAAACTCAGAAGCAGTCCAAATGCTCATTGAGGAAAGAATGGATGAATTGTGGGTATAGTCACATGACAGAATATTCTAGGGCAGTGATGAACTACAGTGGAGCACAGCATACAGGCATATCAACCTGTGTTTCATCACTGAGTGGGGTGGCATAACATACACTTGAGAGTCCAGACAGGGGAGCCAGACCTGCTGTAGCACCAATATCAGTGTGGCCCTGGACAATTCTGGAACCTCTTTCATCCTCATTTCCACATCTCTGGAGTGGGGACAATAGTACCTACCTGATAAGGTCCTTGTGAGAACTAAATGAATATACATATAGCAATTAAAATGGGCAATGATGCAAAATATGTGTTTTGTCTCACCATTTAAACATCATTTAGTAGAATCTAGTAGAATTTGAGTAGATATTCAAATTACTTATGAACTATATTTCATATATATATTTCACATATAGTTCAAATTACTTAGAACTATATTTGCTGTATTTAACATACGAAAAATTTTGACACATTTATTAGGTTGGTGCAAAGGTAATTGCAAAAGTAACTACTTACTTCCTGAGACATCTCTTCTTTCCTATTTAATTGCAAAAGAAATCGCCATTACCTTTAATGGCAAAAACCGCAATTACTTTTGCAATGGCCTAATAACTGAAACCATGAAAAACAGTGGTTATAACTTTGAGGGACAATATTCATAATTATTTGTACACAGTCCCTTAAAGAAACACGTATACACTTAATATAAAGTATTTTCCCCTATTAATTGAATTTATACTTAAAAAAATTATGTTCTTAAAAATAATGTAAGGCCATTCATCAAATAAGCATTTTAGCATGACTATACATTTTTAAGTACTGAAATTAGAAATGATGGAGATAGATAATCTTAGAAATACAAATAAAAAAATCCAAATTGAAGTAGTAGATCTTTGAAATCATCTACTCAAAACCCTTGATTTTTCAAATGAGGAAAACTGAGAACCAGAGAAGTTAACAAGTAATCAAAAAATCACATGAGTTGGAGGACAGGACAATATGTAGAAACTCTATATTCTGGCTGTTAGTTCTCTCTCCAGTGTGTCATATAAGTGTATTTTAAATAAATATATCCCATGACACAAGAGCTATGCATGTGATAAGACCACAGGCATTTATTCTATGGCCTGGGACTATGTAGTGGACCATCAGAAGTCCCAAGGTCATCAAGGATGGCCAAGTGGCTACTGAAAAATCACATGCATGACAATGGTATTCTCTTTTACACAAATATTCCTGTGTGGTGGACCATCAGAAGTCTCAAGGTCATTTTAGCACCATGAGATGGTCCTCTATCTCCATGATGGCCAAGTGGTCACTAAAAATCATACACATAACAATGATTTTTCTTCCTTAGACAAATGCTTCTATTTCTGACTTCTCTCTCTTGGTTTATGACATTACATTTTTCCTGTTACCCAAGTTTGAAACTGTGATATTGGCTTTAAGCTCTCTCGCTCCTTTGCCGACTACATTTACCTACTTACTTGCTGAGACAGCTTTTCTTTCCAATTTAATCTCCTTCTCTCCTCTGGACCATTTTCTCGCTACAAAAATGATCACTTTTTACAGTTTTCTTCAACTCTTTTTTGTCAAGGCATGATCTACTATGACTTTGTCAAGCACCTAAAAATATTTCCTTTTATTTTTCTCATGCATTTACATTTTAGTCCACTGCAAAAGAGTTTCTATCATTCCCACTCTACAGAAATGCCTTGTCACACATGACCAATAGTTTCCTATTTATTTTCACATCTGCAGTATCTGATGGTTAACTACACATCCTTCTTAATGTGGTTCACATACTTTGGCCTTGGTGTTAATAATATTCTAATTTCTACCTGTTTTCCCTTCCTTCCTTGCTTCCTTCCTTCCCTCTCCTTCCTCCCTCCCTCCCTCCTTCCCTTCCCTTCCCTTTCCTTCGCCTTCCTTCCTTCCTTCCTTCCTCCTTCCTTCCTTTTTTTTTTTTTTTTTTTTTTATGTAGTCTCATTCTGTCATCCAGGCTGGAGTGAGTGGCGTGATCTTGGCTCACTGCACCCTCCACCTCCCAGGTTCAAGCAATTCTTCTGCCTCAGCCTCCTGAGTAGCTGGGATTACAGGCATGTGCTAACATGCCTGGCTAAGTTTTGTATTTTTAGCAGAGACAGCGTTTCGCCATGTCAGCCAGTCTTGTCTCAAATTCCTGGCCTCAAGTGATCCACATACCTCTGCCTCCCAAAGTGTTGGGATTACAGGCGTGAGCCACTGCGCCCAGCCCTGTTTGCTGTTTCTTTTTGCCAATCTCTTTGTTCAGTTTTGTTTCCCTCAAAATGCAGCCTTTCTCCTAGGTATTGCCTGTAAGGATTTATTCCTTTGCATACATTTTCTTCCATTATTTGGTCTGTTCTTAAAGCATCATCCATCATATCTACTCGTATCAGACCTGTGGCTATGCATGTGCCAAGGTTTCCAGAAAATTCCAGGAATACATTTCTAATTGTCCATTACCTCCGAGGATGGCCAAGTGGTTACTAAAAACCATACACATAATAGTGTTTTTCTCCCTTACACAAATGCTCCTATTTCTGAATTCTCTATCTTGGGTTACGACACTGATGTTGGCTTTGAGTCATTGACCTCTACTGACATCATCTTCGTAACTTCTCACCCCTGGAAGGAAATTCCTTGGACATTCCTCAGTAGCTGGATCTCTGATACCCCATTTCATTCTCACCTCATCTAACACTATTTGATATCACTTGATGTCATAGTTTCTAGATCTGATTTATGTTTTGCCTTCTATGTTGCCATATTTTAGCTCATCCATCATTCATTCTTCATATATTAACTATGTATACTATAACAGGTACATACATTAGAAGTTTTTCTTCACCTGGTTACTTAACAAACATTTACTGAGCAGCTATTATTCTAAGCTCATTGTTAGGTCAGAAGCACATTCATACAAAAATGAATATTAAATGGCTCTTGATCTTAGTTCTGTGTCATATTGGTATATAGAGGAATATGAGCCAGTTTGCAAAATGTCTTCAAGGGAACAGTATTTCCACAAGTGTTACAGAGAAATAAATAAGGGCACACACTGGGTCAAAGTTAAACAAGCGTCTTTATTACGGAATTCTCAGAGCCACTTATATGTGAATTCACATTCTCAATTTCCCAGAAAGGGAAGGGAATACAGAACTGCCAAATTATTATACCACAGGCTTTTGCCTCTTTTCTCAGTCTGATAAAGTAGGTGTGTTTGACTGCCCACATTTTATGGATGGAAAAGGGAATTCAGGTAAATATAGTAATAGATGGTACACTGATGGCTAATATCTATCCTTCAAGGGCTGCTAAAAGTTTTGGCTCCTTTATTTTTCACGTATTTAGGACTTTAACAACATGCCCTATACCTTCATCATTCTCTGCCTCCTCTACCTAACCCTATCAGGCTTTTTTTTTTTAATACCATTCATATCTAACCATACGAGCTACTTGTGTCATGATGTCCATTTCATATCATTTGAAAAATCTCAAAGGAAACTCTCCATCAATTACTGACCCACAATCCCCTACACAAAACACTTGGAGCTAGACGTATTTCTGAATTCAGAATGTTTGAATACAGATATATTACTATACCTACAGTGTGGAATCAAAGAGAAGCACTTAGGATCAACACGTTAAAGTTTCTGCAAAAATATGCGCAATTTTGCTCACAGTTAGTGAGATAAAGAGCTGCATGCTAGTTCAGGTCAGGTTTGGACCCAAAAAGGAAAAAACTTCTGGCCACTTGTGTCCTTAACATCTTGCTTCGAACAAGCTGCTAATTGCTCCTAGGAAACGTCTTCACAACATTCACTACACACTCATAAACGCACATACATGTCCACACAGGTGCATGCACATATATCTTATAGATTTTGGAGTCAAATGATAATAAATGTAATTTGGTAAAAATACTACTTAAGCCTCTTATTTTTCCACACCTCTGACTATCTGAAATTTTACCAAGAAATAATTACCACTGCGTGGTACAGTTTACCATAAATTGATTTTTTTCACAGTCATGTCACTTTATTCTACTCAAAGCAAACACTTATGATTATTACCCAATCAATCTTTCAGGAATTAGGCGAGCTTAATTTTACATATATTGAGTATCATTTGTATACTCATTTTATATGATTTTATCCGATTATTGTATCTATCAGATATTCATGCTCAGCTAAATGTAAAATACATTTGAGGAAACATAATTAAGTAACTAGAAACCATATTCTGTTTACCTCCATTTTAAAAAAATTATGCAACTTTGGAACTTGTGTGAATTCAAGAAATATATTTTGCAAAATTAATCGACAATCATTTTTAAAAGTTATTATGTTATTTCTGAAGTTTTGTGGTGTATGACTTTTATTTACATGCACTAAAAACATAAGAGTCCTAAAAATAAAAACAACTCAAAATTATTCTCAGGCCAGGCACAGTGGCTCATGCCTGTAACCCTAGCACTTTGGGAGGCCAAGACGGGAGGATCACCTGAGGTTTGGAGTTCGAGACCAGCCTGGCCAACATGATGAAAACCCATCTCTACTAAAAATACAAAAAGTAGCCAGGTGTGGTAGTGCATGCCTGTGATCCCAGCTACTCTGGAGGCTGAGGCATGAGAATCACTTGAACCCGGCAGGCAGAGGTTGCAGTGAGCCGAGATCATGCCACTGCACTTCAGCCTAGGTGACAGAGTGAGACTCTGTCTCAAAAACAAAAAACAAAAACCCCAAAACCAAAATTTATTCTCAGTATCTTTTCTTTCCTTTATCTGGCACTGCATGCAGTCTGAGAGTACAGTTGATATGTAGTCCTAGTGGGTTACTCATTAATTAGTCTTTTTAAATCCTATGTACAGGAGTCTCTGTTGATCAGAAGCCATATGTACTCTCTACATGGGTTGTAATAAATATATTTTAAATTTCTGAACTTGTTTGCATGATGGCATAGAAAGAAGTTTAGATAAACATTCCAAACAGAAGGCATATGCATTTTGGCTTGGCTGAGTTTATAAAAATGACATGATCTAAAATATCTCAGTTTCTTAATGCTGCACAAGTAGCTAGAAATTTCTCTCCCTGTACTCATCCCAGCTAGAGTCGTAACCCTTCTCCATTAACTACTGGTGCCATCTGTTGGTATGAAATGAATGGGCATCCAGATTGGTGGGTATTTAAATCACTCACAGAAGAAAAATCATGTGATTCACCTTATTATCTGACTTGTGAAGTTGCCATCATACTTTAGTGATTAGATATTTTCAAATATGTTTTCAATAAATGTTTAAAATAATGTATGAAATGCATTTCAATATCAACAAAAAGCATTTTAATCGATGATATTTTGCATTTCTTGATTTTAAAATATAAATCTTAAATAAAAACTTTGAAAACAGTAGCTTCATCATTATTTTTGGTATTCTTTCCAAGAAATGAATAATGGCTAATAGGTATCCTAATCATCCTTTTTTATTTTCTGTAATGCTGATGTTTTGACATCTTGGGACCTGGCTGACCTGGAAGGGACAGCTCCTGCCAGTGCTTGTGTACCCCTAAAGAGAGTAAATGACCAGCCCAACAGCCTACCTTTCATATGCAAGGTAACCAATCCAGTGCCCAATCACATCACTGCCTCCTCTACAGGGTTGTCACATTCAGGACCAATATTCCCCTGCCTAGTCATCCCAGGGGCAGAGAGCACACAATCCAGGACAGCGCCTACAGCCCACAGCCTGCTGAAATTATTCAAACTATCCAAACCTAAACCTGTTTACCCAGCCTTATTCTTTCTTCATACAGAAAGCCAAATAAAGGCGCTTGCCCACATTACCCCTTTGCTCCCTCTGCCTCCTGACTGGCCCAGTGCTTCTCCGTATAGCCTGGGATATCATGGGGTGCCCCTCATTTTGGGAACTATGAGTAAAGAACTATCTTTTAATAGCAGTTGTCTCCTGGTCTGTTGGTCTCACAATGCCTGAGTTATAATAAAACTTACCTTTCAAAACAATAGGTCACTGGGTCTATTATCTGTTTTGAAGTCCCCATGATTATAACCTGTGACATCCTGGGCTCTTTATATCTGGAGGCTGGAGTTGTTCTTCCTAGTTCCAGGCAAAAGTGCCAGGTGACACTTAGCCTAGTGGCTCGGAAGCCTATTCCCAGAATTTCTGGATGTCGAATACCTGAATAGTCTATTTAGTGCTCAGGGCATATGAACCTCAACATGGCCCTGATGGAACACATGACCTATTAGCCAAAATGTGGTCTGCTTGACCCTGTCTGTCTCATGCCAGAGATCAAGAATAGTTGTAGGTCCTGGCTCACTGCTGTTTACTCAGCCATTCTCAGGAGTCTCCTGAAAGAACGGTGTATATGTGAGTGGATGAGTATCTGCATGTGTGTACACACACACACATGAATCCATCTAAAATAATTCTGCCATATTCAAACATATAAAACCAATATTTAAAACATTATGGAAAATAAGTATCAGATTTTAGACTACCACATTTACACTTCTTAAAAAGTAATTTTGTAATATGGATACATTGGTGGATAATTACTGGTAATATTCTGGCAATGCAAAAAAATCTGTTCAGTGTAAATTTCATGTTGATTACATTAATCATTATATTTTATTTGTAAGTAGGTTTGAATGATCAAACATAAAAATTTTATATTTCCAGTAGCATCTTTGCTGATTTCACTATTGAAAATTAATGCAGAGTTGATTCCAGATTTTTCATTTATATTATATTAGAGGTTTTTGTTAGATCACAGATGTAACTTTGGAATTTGTATTTTTGGTTGAGAAAAAATCGTGTAAATGGCATGCATTTGTAGCTTATAGAAATACATTTAAATCATTTAAAAACATGAAAGAAATCAAATATAAATACATAACAAATACAATATGGTACAGTTTATTTTATTTAGATGTTTATAGATAATATATCAAAATGCACTTAGCTTCCTTCATGCAACAAAAGAGAATGTTGTAAAAAGGTGACTCTGGGTAGGAAGCAGCTTTACTCCCAACCTTTAGCATTAATATCTTGGGAAGAGTAAATTATCTTTGTTATATGTTTCCCATCTGAAAATTTTAAACATCTAAGCTGTCTCCTAATGCTAAGGATTGCCTCATTAAGCATATGTAGGCGGGGCTGTCATAGTTGGCTGATTCTATAAGCTGTCTTCAAGCACTTTCCTTCCCTTGTCCCAAACTCTTTGCATCTTGCAAATATAATACACAAACAAAATACAGTATTTTTAGATGAAATATTCAGCATCACTTAAAATTAAAACTAAACTCAAATTTGTCAAATGGATGCTTAAAAATCCAAAAAGATCTAAGTATGAGTAACTGGGACCTGATACCAGGTTTATCATAATGCTCACTAAGAAATAAGACAGAAGAACATCACCCCATGCCTTCTTTGGGATTTACAAACAATTACCCAACATAAATTTCTGGTAAAAAATCATGCAAGTTGTTCCTCAAGGTCTAAAAATACCTTAAAATTAGGATTTTTCTATAGAAGTTTATATTGAATAGATTCTGTTTCCTAAGCTAAGATTTAATTTAAATGAAGACCAAAAAGTAAATGAACTTATTTTCTTGCCAGCATAAAACAAGATGACTGTACCCTTGACTGAGGGTAAGAAACTAGCCAGCTTAATATTAAACATCAATTGCATGCAACTACATATAATAGTTTTGCAATAAACACAATAATAATGTGTTTTGACTATTTGCTGTAAGAGTTCTTATCAGAAATGGACATCTCAGTTATATTCATATGGGTTCATAAACTGAAGAGTTTTTGATGATTTGGTCTTATTCCAAACCATTCTAAAAGGTGCAATTGATTGAACTGGCCATGCAGTTAAAATGGCTAAAATGATCAGATTGACTATAGCTGTGTCAGGTGCTTATCAGAAAAACACGATCTTACAGAGGCAAATCTGCCCCCACAAAAGCATGGCTCAGAAGCCATTCCTACCTCCATACAAACCTGGACCCTCAAAAATATATTCTGAAGTATTCATTTATATCCTGTCTACTTCAAAATGGAGTTGAGACAATTATATCAAGGGAGAAAGAGCCCTAAAAGCAAACAAGCAAGTAACACTAATATCATTCATATTAATTTCAGAATGATTAAAACAACCGTTTTACCCCTTAAGCATGTAAGATTTCCACTTCTTAAATCCTTCTTTTATTGTTGCTATTTTTAATCTACTATGACTATATCCTTCAAAGCAACATTAACAACATGACTGGTTTATTTTTGGTACCATAAGAGGACAATTTACTAGCAAACTGTTTCCACTGAATGAGAATGAGAAACTTAATTACGCTGTTGGTCTTCGATATTTTTCCAGCAGAAATATTCCTTCCTCCATGTAGTACATGAGACTTTCAGCCTCCAGACAGGCTCTTTATTTTAGAGGAAAAACAATGTCAAATTGGTAGAAGTGTTCATGACTTTGCTTTATTTTCATTTTCTTATAGGCTCGTTGATATGGTTTGACTGTGTCCCCACCCAAATCTCATCTTGAATTGTAGCTCCCATAATTCCTACTTGTTATGAGAGGGACTTGGTGGGAGATAATTGAACCATGGGAGTGGTTTCCCCCATACTGTTCTCATGGCAGTGACTAAATCTCACAAGATCTGATTATTTTATAAAGGGTTTCCCCTTTCTCTTGGCCCTCATTCTCTCTTGTTTGCCTCCGTGTAAGATGTGCCTTTCGCCTTGTGTCATGATTGTGAGACTCCCCAGCCACATGAAACTGTGAGTCCATTAAACCTCTTTTTCTTTATAAATTATCCAGTCTTGGGTTTGCCTTTATCAGCAGTGTGAAAATGGACTAATACACCCATCTCACATGCAACGACACCCATAGGCTAAAAGTAAAGGGATGCAGAAAAATCTTCAAAGCAAATGGAAAACAGAAAAAAGTAGTGGTTAATATTTTAATTTCAGACAAAACAGACTTTAAACCAACATAGATCCAAAAAATACACAGGGTATTACACAATGGTAAAGGGTTCAATTCAAGAAGACGACCTAACTATCCTAAATATATATCTATGCACCCAAAAAGGAGCAGCCAGATTCATAAAAGCAAGTTCTTAGAGGCCTACAAAGAAACTTGGATAACCACACAATAATAATGAGAGATTTCAACACCCCACTGACATTATTAGATCAATCTTCGAAGCAGAAATATAGCAAAGATATTCAGGACCCAAACTTGACACCTGACCATATAGACTTCTTTTTGTTTATAAATTACCCAGCCTCAAGTATGTCTTTATTTGCAATGTAGGAACAGACTAATACACTCGTAAATAAGTGAAAAGTTAAGGGCATGTAAACTCCCATGCATTGAGTATTTCTGTGTTAGACAGAACACAAAGGTTTTAAGGTAAAATCTCATTGGATCCTCGGGACAAATCTATTGTTCTCTCAATTTTAGAGATAAAAATATCAAAGCTTGTTAAATTTACATGTCTTGACCAATACTGAACAGTAGTCACATAAGAACTCTCAGGTCATCTCCTTTATTCTAAAGAAACAGTTTACATCAATTGGCTTGTTGAGAAGAAGGAGGAACATGTGAAATGTGAGTATCTCTATTTATGAATAAAAATGTTGAATAACCTTGCTGTTTTCATTTACAAAAGAGAGCATAGAATTCCTTTAATACTTGACAATGGTGTTATTGTATTCATGGACAATGATCAGTCAAAATGTACTCTGTAGGTTGTATTTTATTAAACAGTTTTAATTTTAGATGTAATTTTGTTGAACAGATGTAATTTCAAGTACAAAATTAAAAGGAGACCTGAATAGAGCAGTAACATTCAGAAAAATTAACTTTTATCAAGAGTATCTTCTCTTAAAAGTGGCTTTTGTGATTTTGTTTTATAAGAAGTTAGAAAAATAAAACAAAATGATTCTGCTCCTGTTAAGGAAAATTAACAGTTGGAACTCACACAGGGATATTTCCTTTCCCTCCCCCAACATTAAGGAATTCCAAATTTTTACCAAACAACCACAACTGCTAAAACTGTACCTACCTATACATTTATTCCATATATATTTATTTAGCATCTACTGTATGCCAGGTACTATGCTTGAAGTTGCATGTAGCCTAATGTAACTTGTGGTTTATATTTTAGAGGCAGCTATCTGTAAAACCAAAACAAACAAAAATCCATTGACAACAACAACCAAAAAAAACCAAAGTATTTTTGAAAAACTAAACACACTTCAACAATATGCACTGTAAGTAGCATACAAAGATATGACCACATGGCTGAAACTGTCAGAGCACAATAGCAGATAAAAGTATTTAAACAATGACGTTACATGAAATTGCTATGAATCAGTGTACCTTTTGTTTCTTGCTTCTAATCTTCATAGGAAAATGACTTGGTCCTCAAAAATTCATTCCACTAACTCTCTTGTTAGAATGATTGGGGGAAAATATTTTGTCTAAAAGTTTGAATATGACATACATGCAAAAACTGATTTTAAACAAAGAGGTCAACCGATCTCATAGGGAAAGAATAATGTTTTCAACAACTGATGCTTGAACAACTGGGTAATGCAAACAGAAAAATCTCTCTCTCTCTCTCTCTCTCTCTCTCACTCTCTAGCCTACTCTTATTTCACATCATTTACAAAAAATAACTTAAACTAGGTCATAGACTGAAGTGTAGGATGTAAAATTATAAAACCTCTATAAGGAAATAAGGGAACAAAATCTTTGCAATCATGGATTAAACATTTCTTTAAAATGACATGAAAACACAAAATAAAAATGGATATACAGTATTGCAATTCATCAAAATTACAAAGTTATGCTCTTCAAATAACAGTTGGAAAATTAAAAGGGAACCACAGACTGGATGAAACTAGTTTCAAAACACCTGTCTGATACAGGACTTGTCTCCAATATACATGAAGAACTTTCATGACTCAATACTAAAAAGAGAACTCAATTAAAAAGATAGGTAAATTATTTGAATGAACTCTTCAATCAATAAGATATGAGGGTGACAAATAAGTATCTTAAAATTGGTCAGTATTACAATTTGTAAATTTACCTTAATAATGCCAAAAAAAGTTTAATGCCATCGGTGTTTGCTACAGTTTACAGATTATAAATAAATTTAACTTTAACTGAAATTATGAATATATTCATTTCACTTCAAATATATAACGTTTCTGTTGACAAGTATAGAATGGTATTGTCAGCCTATTTCAAAGACTGAATATAAAATAGTAGGTGTCTCAGATACCTAATGTGAAATAAAACATGAGGCCATAATGTAAAGGCAAACCAACTCAAATGCCAGAACTCATTTGGTCACAGAGATTTCCATTGTAACCTCAGCAAAAGGACAATTTTCTTCCACTCCAAGTCTTTTGTTGCACATTGATGCCAACTTGTCTACCTTCCCCTTAATGCTCAGGAGTTTTGCCTTCGACTCCATTTCATTGCATACGTAAGGCTGATTGCTTGTTGTGCTTACTGATTACCTCATTTAAAGTTTTAAATTGCATTGTCTTAAAAATGAACACTATACTATGTGTGATATTTAGTAATGAGGTAAAACCTAAAACATAAACTTGCAGGTAGGAAAGATTTGCATAATTCATTGAGATTCTATGAAACACTATCATATTAGGAATGTACACATTGCTAATTGTAAAATTATATTCCATCAACCATCACAAATTGAAGAGTCAGAGTGTTTAAGTCACTTAAGTTGTTAAGTGGTTGAGTCCTGGAATGTGTTTTCAGTTTTGCTAGACACTCTGACTTTGTCTCTGGTGGCTGCCACTGTGTAATTATGTTCCTTCTCCTTAGAGAAGCAAAGACAGCAAAATTAACACTCTCAGATATAGGAAGCTATGACACCGCACATCACATCCACAAAAATATACCTACTCACGCTTTTTCTAAAATGAAATATTTGCTCCATACAAAGCATTAAACTTCACACGCAAATCGGAAAAGAAAAGTACAAGAAGAGTTTTACAAGTGCATGAGCACACACATTCACACACAAATTGAAGAACCCATTAGTGTTTTAATTCTAAGTTTTAAAAATTGTGCCAAATGGTTCTTATTTCTTCTTTTTTTGGTGTGCTGGAGGCTCTCTCCCTCTTCTGCTAAAAGTGAGAGCCTTATTTCATCTATTTTCGCCTGCCAGGTAGAGGATAGATGATGAATAAAATTTGAGTTAATTTGCAGAGGTGTTAGGAAAGTGTTTGAAAAATTGCTGGTGATCACTATGCTCCAAAATTGGGTCATGAGGAGCAAGTCCCATAAGACAGCTCTTTTGCCTTTTGGATAGATTTATTAACACTGGAAGAACTAGGGAATTCTGTAAAAAATAATGTTTCTGGACTTTGGCCAAACATCTGAGAGGGCTAGTGGTAGTGCACTGAAATGCCCTTCTAATTCTCATCACTTCTGATAATTCTTCAAGACCTATCCAGATGTCCCCAGTTCTGCAAAGCAGACCCTACATAATCCAGGTGGAGTTACCAGCAGTTCTTCAGCGGCTCCACAGAACAGATGCTCTCTATTGTGCCCTTTTATTGGCTGTGTACCATGATGTTTTTAACAATTGGTTTTAACACAGCCTCATCTATTGGACCATGATTCTATAGTATAACAAAATGTTCAGACTCCAGGCAGGCATCAATAGATATTTGATGAAAGCTATGGTTGAAATCCTGCAGACAAAATGAAAAAAATTACTATGGGTAACAGTAGATATAAATAGATAGTTAATCACAATGTGGAAATAGTATTTGTTATTTCAAATGATGAGGAGTACCCTTACAGAAGTGGTCCCCAACCTTTTCAGCACCAGGGACCAGTTTCATGGAAGACAATTTTTCCACAGACTGGGTGTGGGGGAGGGCAATGGTTTCGGGATGATTCAAGTGTGTTACATTTATTGTGCACTTTATTTGTAGTATTACACACTCATCACAATGTACAATCAGTGAGAACCCTGAGCCTGTTTTCCGGCAACTAGATGATCCCATCTGGGGGTGATGGGAGACAATGACAGATCATCAGGCATTACATTCTCATAAGGAGCACACAACCTAGATCCCTCAAATGTGAAGTTCACAATAGGGTTCACACTCTTATAAGAATCCCTTGCTGCAGCTCATCTGACAGGAGGTGAAGCTCAGCTTGGCTCGCTCACCAACAACTCATCTCTTGCTGTGCGGCCAGGTCCCTAACAGGCCATGGAGTAGTGCCAATCCATGGCCCAGGGGTTGGGGACCCCTGCTTTATAGAATACAACTTTTTAATCAAATTTGTGATTTGGATAGGGATAGCTATTATACAGATTCCACACGTTTTCACCATGCGGAACAATGGGTAAATCCAAAAAGACAGAATTTAAACAGGATAAATTAAAAAGTCTTAATTTTAGTTTAAAATATTTAATGGTCCAGGATCAAGACACTGAGGCTTAAAAATCATAATATGCATATAAGACAACAAAATAATGGATAATGTTCATTAAGCTCTTGTTCTGCATTAGCTTAAGTGGGAAGTGCTTGCCAAGTGTCAGGTAACTCAATTCTCAAAACAGTACAATGTAGCAATATCAGAATCTGCATGTAAAAGATGAGGCAATTGAAACTCAGAGGGCAGAAGTAACCTGCCCAAGGTCACACAAAGAGTATGTGACACAACATGAGTGTGATCCTCAGCTCTCTGGGGTTGAAATTCCCTATGCTCTTTTCTAGTTAATCACTGCTTCCAACCTCAGCTATAAGCACCATGATCTACCGATTCCCAAAGCCGTCTGGGAGTTACTTGGCCTCTAAAAAATTATAAGACTCTATGCTACATTAATAGATGTATTACGGCCAGACTAAGAGGGCTGATTGTTCTTCACCACTTTTTGTACTTTTTGTAAAATTATATTTGTCTCAATTGTAGTATCCCCAGGATGGGAAAGTGTCCAAAAAAAAAAAAAAAAGAGTGGTTAAAGCTTTTGAGAAGACTTGGAACAACACAAAACACAATGGCCATCTTGGAATGCACAGAGAACGGCAGGCGCAAATGGCACTTTTACTTTTTGCATGCCTCTTGGTGATGGGACAAAAGCTGGCAGGAAAAACTTTTTAGCAATTAGAAATGTCTAAAAATAAATAGACTAATTTGTGAGATAATAAATTCCTCTCTACGGGAAACCATTTTTGTGGAAGGTAGATGACACACAATTGGGAGTGGTATGAGGCTAGCAGATTTGACTAGGTGACTGCAAGTTCCTTTCCTACTCTAGGGATCCACACCTTTAGTGATCAATGACCTAGGTAGCAGAACAAATGAAAATGTTAGAGCTATGCTTCAATAACTAATTTCCATGCCAATATTTTTAAGTAATGTATATCAAGCATTTCTTAGTTACTGACCATTAGCCTTGTTGCCACTGCGTAACCCGGAAAAGTTAAACAACAACAGCAACAACAACAACTCATGCAAGAGACAATAAGCCTCTTAAATAAAGACAAAAGATACACAGGAGGTAGAACAGATTTATCTGGTGTCTGATATGACAGCTGTTTTCTACAGGTGGTTCATAAACCCCATTCCCTACCCCTGGCATCTCGTTAAAATTCTCCAGGTCACTAAAAGTGATAATAGTATTTGTTTAGAAAGAATGTATTTCCACCCCTGAAACATAAGAGTTTGAACATATCAAATAAAAACTACCAGCAATTGGAGGAGAGATCACGACATAAACAGCCAAAGATGGAGTAACACCACTGGTGAGTTTTCAGCATTTACAGTTGTATACATTTTATGTTTCATTTGTAGGCACATGTGTTTATATCTGAATACAAGTTCATTTCTTATTTTATTTTATGTTTTTTAGAGACATGGTCTTGCTCTGTTGCCTAGGCTGGAGTGCAGTAGTGCCATCATAGCTCACTGCATCCTTGAACTCCTGGGCTCAAGCAATCCTCCCACCTCAGCCTCCCAAATGCTGGAATTACAGGCATGAACCACCACATCTGGCCTCACTCATTATTTTAACATACCATTGGTCTCCAAATCAAATAGGCTATGATATGTCATGCTTTAATTGTTGAAAAAAATGCTAATTAAAATTAATTGAAAGTTAAAATGCCTCATTTTATAGGAGAAAAAAGTAAACTTTTTTTCCCCAAATAGTAATGAACTCTAGCATATTTAATATATGTTTCTTAAATGTTCCATATGGTTTTCTACTTATACGTGCATTTTTGAAAAAGACATATGTGACTTTTATTTCTCATTCTATTTCCTATTTTTCTCACTCAACATTGTGCTTCTGAGTCCTGGCATCTGCAGAGAGACATAACTCATTACCTTGGGCCAATGCATAGTTCACCATGTGCTACACTTTATTCCTTGCGGGATCTCCTAGCTCTTTCAACCCACACAGTGCTGTGATAAATGTCTGCTACACACATCTCCTTGTGATCTGTAGGAGGATGTCTCTAATAATACACACCAGGGTGGACTGCAGGACACTGGGCAACACGCAGACTGAATCTCATCAATTCAGTCCACTAGCTTCCGGAGGGACTGACCAGCAAACACCGCAACCAGGGGTGCAGGTGTGTTTCTATTTCCCCAATTCTTGACAGCACCTGGTATCTTTTGACTTTTGGCAAACCAATTGGTGTAAAGAGGTCATCTTTTTCTTAAACTGCATGTAGAAATTACTAAGAAGAATTCTACTTTGGTTTGGTAACTTACCCATTTATGTGATTTGCTCAGTTTTCCATTAGGATAAGTTTTTCCTTTTTCCTTTATTGGTATTGTTTCCTTATATATCCTAGTTCTTAGGATATCTTGCTGTCAAATAACCCTACTGTCAATAATCACACCTGTTAATCCCAGCACTTTGGGAGGCTGAGGCAGGTGGATCACCTGAGGTCAGGAGTTTGAGACCAGCCTGGTCAACATGGTGAAATGGCATCTCTACTAAAGATACAAAAACATTAGCCAGGCGTGGTCGTGGGTGTCTGTAATCCTAGCTACTCAGGAGGCTGAGGCAGGAGAATCACTTGAACTTGGGAGGTGGAGGTTGCCGTGAGCCAAGGTCATGCCACTGCACCCCAGCATGGGCAACAAGAGCGAAACTCCATCTCAAAAAAAAAAAAAATACATAAACAATCATATCTTTTCCCAGTCACCTGATTCACACATCTCTTAACTCTTCAGATTGTCCTTCACTAAATAGAAAGATCAATTTTGATGTAGTAATATAATGTCACTTTTTCCCCTTAGGATTTTCCTTAGTGGGGGAAAAGAAAGTCCGTTCAATAAAGCTTTTCCTATCTTGCTGTCATTAAGATATTCTCCAATATGTTATTCTAGACATTTTATAAGATTACTTTTCACATTTAGGTCTTTAAAATATTGAAAGTTTTAAAGGATCTTTCCATGATAAGCCAGGTTTCTGTACAAGGTTATGCTACCTTGTACAGGTATATTCATTCAATTAAACATATATTCATGGGGATACTTTGTGGACTCCTCTATAGCAAGGATCTATGTCTTATCCTGAAGACTATACACACACTTTACTACTATAAAAATTTTCTTATTATTTGGTAAGGAAAGGCCCTATTTTAATTGTATATATGAAAGATAAGATACTTAAGTTTAAAACATTCCGTTCTATATTTTACAACATCCAATTAAAACATTAAGTTCTTGATAATATTCAACTAGATTATAGAACACATCATTAAGTTTGTCCAAAGACATCCAAGTATTATTATGGATGAAGACTCTATTCACTATCTTTGCTCTGAAAAATAAAGTTCTATTTTTAATATAAGGGAACATTTATAAGGCTTCAAATTTTTTACCACTAAAATCTGATGCCAAGACACAAGTTTCTCATTTTTAAAATAATATGGATGGACAAGCTGATGCTGAAGGTCTGTGTAAGCTCTAAAATTTTTATGAACCTATAAAAATCACCCACATATAAATTTCCGTGGAAAAAGGCCATTTCCATGTCCCTATTTTTGGACAAATTTCCTAGAAGGTAGGCTTTACTTGTACATTCACCTTCATGCTTTGTCTCAAACATCTGTGTACTAACTGAGAATACAGAAACATCCTTCATTGCCAAGTAGGTTACTTAAAAATTAAACAGCAAAAATAACACAGAAGAAATTGTATGTAAAATTAATACCTAAAAATGTTTCAAGACTGAGGTGAGCCATTTAATAAAATATGAGCTAAATGGATTAGATATATGTCATCAAACAAAATTAGTATTTCTAAGATAATACTGTCATTTTTAGTACAAATAAGTATTTTAATAATATTATGTATGATATCACTTAAAAATAATACTGGTATCTTAGAATTATGCCAGCTTTTCCTTGAGATGAAACTGAGTTTCTTCATATATTTCGGAGAAAATCTATTCCAAAATGTATACATTTTTTACAGGCAATTAAAAATACTATCTCATTATTACAATTTAAAAATGAGACCACATTACACACTCACTAGAATTGCAGCAATAAAGACAGATAATAACAAATGTTGTTCAAGATATAGAAAAATTCTAACACACATACATAACTGGTAGGAATGTAAAATGATATAACCACTTTGAAAAACAGTCTGGTAGTATCTTAGAAGTTAAACAGAAACTCACCATACCCAGAAAATACACTCTTATGAATTCACCCACGAAAAATGAAAATTTATGTTCACACAAAGACATGGATGCAAATTTTCATAGAAGCATTATTCATAATAGCCTAAAACTAGAAATACTAATGTTCACTGGGTAAATGAAATGTAGAATATCTACACAACAGGATACCATTTAGTGATGGAATGGAAGCAGCTACCGATACATGTTAACACATGGGTGTCTCTCACAAACGTTGTAAGGGAAAGAAGCCAGAGGCAAATGATTACCTATTGTATGATTCCATATTTATAAAATATCTAGGAAAGGCAAACTTACAGAGTCAGAAAGCATATCAGTGGTTGCTTAGAGCTGAGGTTGGGAGTAGTGATTAATTGGAAAAGAGCATAGGGAAGTTTCTAGGGTAATGCAAAGGCTCTGAAACTGGATTCCGGTATGGAAGCACCTAGAAAAATGGCAGTATGAGGAGCTCCAAGGTTCCTTTTCCAATGAAACAATCATAATTGGTAAGAATCATTAAAATTATTTAAAGTCTCTGGAAACTGTTTTAAAAACACATAGCAAGTAGAGAAACATTTACTCAAGATAACCAACTTAATCTTGGAGGGAAGAGAGTCTGTGGCATTTGCGCCACAGCACACTCCTCTTTTTGCTGATCAATGTGAGAGAAGCTGTACTCTACTTTGAGTGGTTGGTTCAAGAAGACAGGGCTCACTCGCTCACCACCTCCAAGTATAGAGCTATGCAGTGTTTCCAGGAGGGGAAAACCACCAGAGTTTCTCATCCTCCACAGCTCCATGTTGTAGAAGCTCCCTTTCAGACAAATATGATTGAGAGGTATAGGGCACCCTTCTTTCACCCAGGCCCTATGCATGGTGGAAGATCTCCCCTGCTGCAGCATGCTGAGACTAATGACTCTGATTGGCCTTGCCCCAGCTTGCTCCTCAGGAGGAGATTCTATGCTGGGAGGAGGAAGTTTACCATCCAGCCCCATCGCCCACTTACAGAGCAAGAGTGCCAATCCAAAAGACATGGGCCATGTCCCGGACCCCACCTCCAGAGAAGTGGTGTAAATGTGTTGCCTGGGAGGACAGGCAAGGCATATGAACAGAGAGTTCCAGTGCTCTCCTTAATGGGAATGGCTATATTTAAATTAGAGCGTACAGAACTTAAGACCAAGTGTTTGTTTAAAACAATGAAATTCTTGGTGTTGGACAATTAAGAGAAGAATGGCAGCTCCTTGATAGCAATAAATGAAATGACAGATGACTTAGAAGTTAGAAGTTTTCCAGAAGGACTCTAAGAAAGAGATAGCTAAGATGATCCCTCCTGTAGTTGGAACAATTCTCAGAGACTAGCAGTTAGTGAAGGTTAAGTGAGTGTGATATCAATAGACGTATACCAGCAAGAAGATTCATAGGGGGATGAAAAATAAAAAGAGACAGTGAGACAGCCTAGCTAAAACCAGTCAACCTGGGGTGCTGGGGTGAGGAAGAGGACATTAAGGAAGACTGTGTACCTGACTAAGGATGCAACCTCCGAGGAGTGACAGCAGAAACCAAACAGAGAAAACAGACCTCAATAAACTATTCCAGTCAAGTTACCAAATAAATAAACAACAGAAACAACAAGCACAGGTTGGAGGGTGGTCAGTATTCAGAGTAGCTTCAATACATTATCTAAAATGTGCAGCTTTTAACCAAAGAAGTTATGAGTCACCCAATGAAACATGAAAGTGTGACCCATATAAAGGAAAAACAACAACAACAAACCAGACATTAGAAACTGCCTCTGAAGGAGCCTAGATGGTAGATTTAGGAGATGGAAGATTTCAAAGCAGCTATTTTAAATATGTTCCAAGAACTAAAGGAAACCATGCTTTAAACCATGAATTAAAGGAATATATTATGATGACTCACCAAATACAGGATGTTAATAAAAACAGAAATTATTAAAAAATAAATCAAAGGAAAATTCTGGAGTTAAGAAGTACAGTAACTGAGATGAAGAGCTCACTAGAGGGAATCCACAGTAAAGTTAAGCTGGAAGAAGAAAATCTCAGTGTACTTGAAGAAAGACCAGTAGAGATTATGCAACATGAACAATAGACAGAAGAAAATAAATTGAACAGAGCCTCAGAGAAGTGCAGGACACTATTTGGCACACTAACATGCGTGTAATGGGAGCACCAGAGAGACAGGAGAGATAGAGAGAAGGCATGAAAATATCAAATGAGTAATAGTTGTAAACTTCCCATATTCAATGGGAAACATTAACCTTCACATCCAAGAAGCTCAATAACTAAAAATAGAATGAACACAGAGATCCATATCCAGACACATCAGAGTTAAAATGCTGAAAGTGAAAGACAATGAAAAATGTGAAGGCAGCAAGAGAAAAATTATTCCTCCTTAACAAGAGAATGCCAACAAAATTAACAATTGACTTCTCACCAACAACAATGAAGGCAAGGAGGCAGTGGGATGAAATATTCAAAGGAAACATACCTGAAACTAACTACAGAGCCCCAAATTAGATGAAGAAAAAATGAGAAAATTGAAGGAAGATACAGAAAATTCAGCAATGTTAGTTGAAATTCAGCAATATTAGTTGATTTAAATATCCCATTTAAAATATTAGATAGGCCAGGCATGGTGGCTCATGCCGGTAATCCCTGCACTTTGGGAGGCCAGAGTGGGTGGTTCACAAGGTCAGGAGTTCGAGACAACCATGGCCAACATAGTGAAACCCCATCTCTACTAAAAATACAAAAATCAGCCAGGCATAGTGGTGGGTGCCTGTAATCCCAGCTTCTATGGAGGCTAAGGCAGGAGAATTTCTTGAACCTGAGAGGCAGAGTTTGCAGTAAGCCACAAATGTGCCAATGTACTCCAGTCTGGGTGATAGAATGAGGCACTGTCTCAAAAAAAAAAAATTAGTACAACTTGATAGAAACGTAAATCAGTAGGCTAGACTGCAAGGTCCAGAAATAAACCTGGACATCTTTCTTCTTCCAATGTGAAGTAGTATTTTAGGCTTCAGTGGTTTGGAATGGATAGTGGTATAGTCCATCTTCTTATACCTGATGTTTTTTCTTGGGTGATTTCCCCCCTCATGACATCTGTTTCTATTTTCTGTCCAATACCCAGTCAACAGAATCAGACTCATGCTTCTCCTGCACACAGCTCTCTGCCCCATGACTTGCCACTGCCCATTTATCCAGCCACCCCAATTTCATCTATCCTTTTCCCCAACTCTTGAGCATTTGGCCACGATCAGTCAAGTCTTCTCTACATTCAACGGACTATATACTCATCAGAAAGAGAGAACTTTACCCTTTTCTTTGTCTGGTTGTACATTATGCCATATTTTCCCCATATTCTTTTTCAGCCCCCAGGGAACCTGAGCAAGACCATAGGCACACACACAGCCATGGAGAAGTGTGGCTTCTCCCCTTCCTTGAAAGCACCTCAATTTCAGAACGGATTCTCTTGGGGATTCACAGTTGAGAATTTGAGAGAGCAGAAGCCAGAAAAATACCTTCTGCTCCACGGGGATATGAAGGGCATGGATGGGATCTGTACTTTCTCCTCAATCTCAATCCCATGCACGATTTCTCCAGTTCTGCCTCTAGTTCTTGCTCTTGAGGATGAGGAGGTTACAAACCAGGAGCCTCTCATTTAAAAACCGGGGTTCTCAATAGGTTGCTCTTTCTATGTAATCCCACACTGAGTTTTGAAAGTCAGATCAGGAAAGTTGAATATTTTACTGTTTTGAGTAGGTGGCAGTTGCACAAAATATATGTTGAAATGGCCCAGAAAGTATGTAAAAAGCAATGAGAAGATTCAGAGTAGAATTCCAGCACATTGTAATATTTAAGGGAAAGGTGGAAGAAAATGAGTCAATGATGGAAAGCAGAAGAATCTTAGAAAAGAGGGAGCACAGAAAACATGATGCTAGAAAATCTAGAGTGAAAAACCATTTCCTAAAGGTGCAGCTTGTGGTATCAGATGGTGTGAATATGTCAAGTAGCTTCAGAAATGAAAACAGTCCATTATTTTTGGCAGCCTGGAGATTACGAACCTTTAGAGCAATTTTAATGTCATCTAGTGGGCAGAAGATATAGGCAATAGGTTGAAAGATCAATATAAAATGAGAAATTAGAGGTAGGGATTATACAGCACTCTTTTAGGACATTTGGTGTTAAGGCAAGGGAAGGATAGCTTCATCAAATATAAGCAAAGATTTTTTTTTCCTCTGTAAACTTAGGATGGAAGAAATGACTTGGGCATGTTTTTAGGTAAAGAACATGGGGCAGTGCAAAGAGAGTTTTTAAAAATTTGAGAAACAAGATGGAATATAAAGCAAGATTTAGAAGAATATGGAACAAAAATG